>NC_143014.1:155532053-155862053 GCF_055824585.1 Amblyomma mixtum | reverse complement strand
CACGCACACACACGCACACACACGCACACGCACGCACACGCACACGCACGCACGCACGCGCACGCACGCACGCACGCACGCACACACACACACGCACATGCACACACACGCACACACACGCACGCGCACACACTCGCACACGCACGCACACGCACGCACGCGCACGCACGCACGCACGCACACACACACACACACACACGCACACGCACACGCACACGCACACACACATGCACGCACGCACGCACAGACACACACACACACACACACGCACGCACGCACACATGTATGCACGCACGCACGCACACACAGGCGCGCGCACGTACTATCTTAAGCATCAGTGGGCGGAAATCAGCGGAGAACATAACGAAAGTAAAGTCGACGGATTTTGCTGAGAAAAAAATACGTCTCGTACTTTACTCAGGTTTAACGAGCACCTTTTTTCACATAAACGGACCCTCATGCGCGTTACAATACGGCACGAAACCAAAAAGTACGCTAGCAACAGCCCCAACACCATCCGCGAGTCACAATAAGGCATTCAACAAGTTTCCCGTTGGCAGCTGAATTTTATTGGAAATGTCAGACCCAATTACTCGGTGTGCTGCTGTGTTCCCTGACCATCATTCCTAGACAATGGAACATCTTTGCGCCCGTTCAAGAACGAAGATAGTTTTTGCGTTAACGAAGGCTCTTGGCTACAGCACGAAGGACGACCCGGTGTTGTGATCAGACAACGAGAAAAGACTGTCCGCGAGCAGTTGGGACTCACTTGAAAGGAGAAATAAATGCCGCTTCAAGCTTGTGCAGAAATTTTGCTTTACCCGTTTTCGAGGCGACTCGAGTGTTCGCCGGTCTGAAAGCGACGACTATTAATGTGGAGGCAGAAAGAAACATCGCCCGAAACTTCTGCACAAATTTTGCTCATTTGTTTTTCGCAAGCATGAAGATCCGTGGGCTTGCCAGTAGGGAGCAATTACGACAAAAGTCTGAACCTAGTGCCAGTCCGCGGTCTACTAATAATTTGAGCTCATTTGTTGCATCACTCCATTCAGTATCAAAAACCTACGACGCAATGTCTCATACAAGCGATTAACACGTGACACGTTGCAAGTGAATCACTTTCTAATGTTAGTTGTCACAAGACACGCTCGCTTTCCTTGCCACGAAGACGCTAATAGGTCGCTCGCATGAAAAGGGCCGTCGCAAGCTGCGCCACCAATGCGCTGACAGCCACTAGTGCATCTGCAGTCATCATCATAATCATCATCAGCCTGACTACGCCCAGTGCAGGGCATAGGCCTCTCCCTTGTCTCTACAATATACTCTGCCCTTTGCTAGCTGCGGCCACCGGATCTCAGCAAACTTCTTAATCTAATCCGCGAACCTTTCTGCCGACCCCTGCTCCGCTTGCCTTTTCTTGGAATCCGCTCCGTTACCCTTAAGGACCAGCGGTTGTCTTGCCTTCGCATTACATGCCCTGCCCAAGTCCATTTCTTCCTCTTGATTTCGACTAGGATGTCATTCACCCGCGTTTGTTCCCTCATCCACGCTGCCCGCTTCGGGTCTTTTAACGTTACACCTACCATTTTTCTTTCCATAGCTCACCGCGCTGTCCTTAAGCTAAGCTGAACCCTTTTCGTTAGCATCCACGTTTCTGCCCCATAGGTGATTACCGGCAAGATACAGCTGCTGTATTCTTTTCTGTTGAGGGTTATTGGTAAACTGTAATTCATGATCTGAGAGAACCTGCCATATGCGCTGCACCCCGTTCTTATTCTTCTAGTTATTTCCCTCTGATATGCATCTGGACTATCTCGGATGCATTGTATTTCGTCCCGATCCGACAACAGAGGACGCTTGGATGCACTGCAGCCGTACCTCCGTGCTCTTTTGATTCCTACCCGCGCCTGAACAGCCTGTTTCTAAAACATGTGTGCTAATAAAAATTAGCCGCAGATTCTCCTACGCGGACTGTACACTGGAATAATTGGCACCACAGCTTTTACGTGACCAACTGGCATGTAATATACCGGATGTTTACAAATCATTCCGTGCATATTTTTATTTCAAAAGCCGTGAAATATACTTCGTTTAGGTCTGTACTGGTGGAATACGGTAATGTGGACATTGTTTACTTGATGAAGTGCAATTAAACAATGATTAATTAAATAAAATGATCAATCCAAATTGTTTAATTTTTAGCTTTCGGGGCAAGATTATTGGAGGTGTGAACATCGACGGCCAGCTCAGTTTCAGAATCGGCATTGCAGTTCCAGATCTCGGACGTGAAAAACATGCTTTTGAAAAATTGTGAAGTCAGCTTTCCTACCTTGCACATTGAACGCATGGCGTCGCTCGAATTTTTGAAGCAGAAAATTTTTCAGTTCATGTGTTGTATGACGTCGGAGATGTTTCTGTGTCGACAAGAAGTGCAACGATGCCATTGTATGAATATAGAACGTGGGATAGCTTTTGCTTTGCATGCATTTTTAGGCAAGTTTAGGAAAAGCTTGCCAAGAAATCACAACATATAGCTCATTTGCTGTTTTTTTTTTAAATTCATTCCCAGCTCTGCGTTCTTTCAACTAAACTACAAATATGATTTTATTGCGATCATCTGCATGTGTGTAATTTTTTTCGGAATGTTACGTTTTCGGCTGTTTTCAGGGAATAACACTTCTCTACGAAAAACGTACTGACTAAATGTTTACAATCCTAGTACAGTAAGTTTGCGCATCTTTGTAGATGAACACAGAAAATAGTCAGCCTTCTATAATTTCTTGTTTTTTTAATAATAATCGGTCTAAAGTAAATAAAGTAACATTTTGAGATATTTAGGGTTAAAGACAAAACACATGTTCACTTAAAGTTTTGACAACAACAATTTGCAGCGAATTTTTTTTTGCAGTAACTAACCATATAGTCAGTACCGGTGTCAATTTTACGCTTCTTTGATTGTCATCTAGCTTCTCTGGCTTCCTTTGAGATCTGTTCCGCATTTCTCCCAGCAAAGTGCTTTCAAAGATGGCCCAGTATACCCATATCACTACACAGCAACCCAGTGATAACCAAGATACCTTGGTATATCATCGGAGATATGACGTGATATTAACTCGGACCATGCTGCCATCACTGAATGTAAGTGCTGAGATCCAAGTTGATAAGTGGGTGATGCCTGTCCGAAGGAAGGCGTTCTCTGGTGCGCGCTCTAGAGGGCGTGGTTAAAGAATGTCTAGGTATTTTGCGACTGTCCCTACACATCACGGTGCTACAGACACTGCTTGAGAAGCTCCGGCAGAATTTGTAGATCGAAAACCGACCACATGAAGTTGCGAACAGACTGGGGTGAAGACTGGGGGAGAAGGACAGTTCGTCATCTGGCTCTTGCGTGCATACGCACCGCCGCGGCTGCTCAGTGGTTACGGCGCTCGGCTGCTGACCCGAAAGACGCGGGTTCGATCCCGGCCGCGGCGGCCGAATTTCGATGGAGGCGCAATTCTAGAGGCCCGTGTACTGTGCGATGTCAGTGCACGTTGAAGAGCAACCAGGTGGTCGAAATTTCCGGAGCCCTTCACTACGGCGTCCCTCATAGCCTCTCTCGCTTTGGGCAGTTAAACTCCCATAAAACCAATCTTGCGTGCATACCATGTATGGGAGCATTTCGACCATAGACCATAGTCAATGCAATACGTGGCGCAAACGGTTTTACGCAAGCTTTCTAAGTAGGTCAGGAAAAGGGAAATAATATTTCCAAAATACCCACACGAGCGAATGAGCTGACACCTCACATGAGGTAAGTGGAGCAGATAGCAAAACGTGGCAGCGTTCAATAAAATATATGTATTTCCTGTTGCGTTGTCGTACTGCTATTAAAGAATTAGATGAAATTAGAAAAATTCTCACTATTCCTTTCGACATTCCATTTTTTTCTGCAAAAAAAAATACGGTGTGCACGTTGGCCACTTTGTTTTGCAAAAAAGGCAGCCCTGTCCTGACTAAAAGGCGGGAAAACACATAAGTCACTGAATATTATACAGGACGTTTTCAGCTTTAGAGGTTGACAACAATACGAAATCGATATTTTTTATAAATTTTAGCCTAACCTGTGGCTTAAAGAGCGTTCTACGAAACCCTTTTCATGCTCGATATCTAGACCAACGTTGATAATTCAGAAATTTAGAAACAGGGCTCACTTTCGATGTTGGGGGCTTTCATTTATGTGATACAGTCTTATGTCCTAAAGCCAAGTTAATTTTAGCTAAATGCTCGTCTTTTAATTACACTGAACCACGTAAATAATGTCTGAGTTGCCTTAAAATCCATCTGCACAAACCACACTGACTTATCTTTCAGAGATTTAAGAAGAAAAATCCGCGCCGAATAAATTTAAATGCCTGCTATTAAACTCTTCGCAATTACTATCTGCCCCTTCATGCTTGCTTGGGAAACTGTGTGACTTCCGACTCCCATGGTTCTCTTTCTTTTATGGCCACCGATAGACCAGGTAAAGAGTATCTGAATAATGGTTTGAATTTGGGCCTCTTGGTTCTAGATATTAAAACTGGACAAAGTCTACAGCGCAAACTTGCCTTTATCGTAGTTTAAGCTATGTCTTCCTTGGTTTAAGCCGGCTAAAAGGTTCCAAGCTAATTTACCACGTCGTTGTATTTCGGACAGTGCTCATTTCCTTCATTAATTTACTTCCGTGCCGTAACACGAGAGATAAAGGACAACTAAAAAAACCTAAAAGCCACGTCGTTCTCACTGCTTTACTTGACCAGTTACTTAACAGCGACAGTTGAATGATAATCTGATGGATTGGTCTGCATTGGGTTCCAGTCCTCCGAGAGATTGAGCATGGGTACTTGTAGAATTCAATAACTATTTTAACAATCTGCCTAGTACTGGATGCTAGTGGAAATCAATTTATAAATGAAATGTGGTATTTTGGCATCTGGGCAGTGAGCGTGCCGTGTTGCCCGTAACAGAAGGGCAATTGCAACGCTTTTAATCATATTTAAGAGTCAACGTTATGCGTGCACTAGTGTTTAACAAAGAACGTAAACCGTTCAGTGCCAGTGTGCAAGCATCTGTGCTCCCATGGAGCATTATCTCCCATTATAAGTCCTAGTGCGGTGCTTAGCCGGTATAAGGCATCAATTTCGCACAATACTGCCTCGAAAATTCAAACTACAAATTTATTTCGCTCTAGTCTTTTCGCATGTACAATATTGTTTGTTGATCTGGGGAACGACTACCTCAACCAATCTTGTGAAAGTACTTACTTTACAAAAAAGAGCTGTACGAGCGATTGATAATTTACATTACAGTGAGAGCACAGGTCCTTCCTTCCTCAACCATAGACTGCTAACCATCACGGCGGCTTACCACAAGAAGCTTGCTGTTTATATCAGAAACCTTATGAAAGGAAACTGGCAGACTTTCGAGAGCACATATTTAATTGCCCAAACAGCATACAGTCTTAGGCACCCTCAATACCATGCATCAAAATCCCGTACAAACTATGGGTTCCAAAAACTAACTCACATAATTCCTCATACATTAAACACCTATCCATATTTAACAGAATTGTCGCTACAAAATATGTCCGAGGTCAGGTTTAGGAAAACTGTTCATGAATATTTTTGTTATAGCTAGTTGTGGTGTGTTTCTACCTAATCAGTTTTTGTCTTTGTTATGTTTTGATCTTAGTTTGTTGTGCTTAGCTCTATGCATGCTTGATCTCTGTTTCGTTGTTAATATATCCGCTGCTTTTCTAGTTTCTGTTACTTATGGAAACTTTGTACCATTGCCAAGTGCCACTTCGTTTTGTTTTTTTTACATGGGGAGAGCAGGCCTCTGTCAGGCGCTACTAGGCGCCTTTAGCTTGCTCTCCCTTGTTTGCAGTCTCTGTACTGGCCAAACAAAACCAATAAATGAAATGAAATGAAATTAAATGCTCTTTTACTTGCAGGGAACGCGCAGTATGATATAGGCCGCGGAAGCGTTTACGAGGGCCATTGTGGTGTCCCATCCTGTCGCCTATAAATGACGCACAATCGCATTTGTTACTTCTGTGGCTGCCGACTTCGGACTGTCGAACTGTGGTGTCAAAAGCGCCGCCGGCTGGAGAGGGCTACACTCAGAAGGTTTGGTTAGATAAAAGAAAAAAAAGAAAATAGATTTCATATAATACCAGATTGTTTACAAAAGAACTGGAAGCTGTGCTTTGACCAGTACAGGCAGGGGGGAGGGGGGACATAAACGTGTTCAAGCAGCAGCCAGGCTCCCACAGAACCCTCGAGCGTCAACACCACTGGACAAGCTGAAATGGAGGAAGGAGGAGTCGACGGCACAAAAGGCTATTTTTGTCTAACTGGCGTTCATTTTTGCAGGCAAGAATCCTGGTTGTCCTTGATTAGAATGAATAGCGAGAGAGACAGATTTTTTGGTTATCTTGGGCAGCATTCTAAAGTGCATCTTTAAATGGTTTCGGTTTAAACTTTTAAAGTGATTATGCGTCAGTGCCTGTCAGATAACCGTTTAGCTGAATGGTTTGTATAGGCTTAACTGTAGGGCACTTTAACTTGTAGGTATACACCTCAAAGAGCTTTACAAAGAGACTTTATAAAGCATTTTTAGTAACCGCCGCCATGTTATCGAAACATCAACGGACCGAGGAGGAGAAAGCGGAAGAAAATCGCAGGTTTGCCGGGGCAGCACGTGCATCGCGCGTACGAGCCAGTGTTGATCAGCCCACGAGGAGGGCGCCTCTTTTGTTGGGCAGCTGAAGCATTCGCAGGGATGGCGATCGAAAGGGCGCCAGGCTGCCCGTGCTTACAACCCGTGCTTTATGTGTTCTTGGCGCCGCTATGGATTCCATACCCGTTGAGACTTGACCTGCTTTGAGACTTGACGCGCAAATGACACATGAGAAAAGGTCCACCTAGCTCACTTGTAAGCTAATGCGATGCCTATCGGATTTATTATTTTTATTTATTTCGGTTCGGAATACTGTCAATCCCTTTTTGGGATTTTTACAGGAGGGGTCAAGAACATATGGTATACAAATACAGTTTCAGTGACTAAAATTTGAAGCTTAACATAAGATGATACACAGGACACTCATGTGGCAAAGACAAGTAATCGAGTCATAAAACAAGAATGACACTCGCATATCATAAATATATTGGAAGAAAACACAGCACTCAAAAAACAGATCCATGCCGAAGTAAATGTAAGAACGTAGCTCTTAGTTAGCTTGATAAATTTGGAACTATTGACCAGCGTGCGCCGTTCACTCGCGCTCTTGTAACACTGGTGGCTGCGGTGAGGTGCGCCTGAATAGGAGCACACATTCGCTGCAGTGCTGTCCAGTGGCTGGGTGAAGGAAACGCGTAGGCTGATGGAAGCAGCTCCTAGCAACGTTGGCTGCTAGCGAGCATACGCTCAGCCCTCTCCCGTGCGTCGTGCAGGGGCGGTCATGTACGGCATGCTCCTGGAAAGCGTACAGCACTACGTGCGGCTGCAGTTCGGCGAGCCGCTGTGGGAAGCCGCGTTGGCAGAGCTGGGCCTGCACAACTTCTCCACCCACCTGGTGTACCCGGACGACTCCATGACGCGGCTGGCCGACGCCTGCGCCAAGAGAGTGCCCGGTGAGCGCTGCACACGCCGTCACTGAGCTTAACTCTCCTGTGTGCCTTCATGAGCAGTGGCAAGAGCTGAGCAGCTGCCTTAATGGCAGTCACCTATGGAGCGTCGAAACCTCAGCTTACCCCGCAGGATAAGGTCTGATTCCGCACTGTAAACATTCCTTCTCAGCTCGCGATGCGCGCAGCGAGCCGAAATCAAAATCTGGAACGCTGATTATCATATGTCCGGCCCTACTAGTTAGACAAGCAATGGGCAGCGGGGTCTCCAATACTCTCCAATACCAGAAGTGCTGTCAATGATCGCATCGAAATAGGCGCTTCTAATCCGGATAAGGCGAAGTGGAAAGCTAATACTTTCGTGCACGACAAAGAATCCTGTGTTGCCGAAATTAATCCAGCGCGCTCCCCTACGGCGTGCCTCATGGCGCCACCCTTAGGTTTGGCTCGTAAAAGTCCGTTACTAGTGTCACTAGCAAAAATTAGCTCCGCTCGCAGACACCCCACGTCACGTGCACAGCGTTAGCCGAGCAACTTGGACGATGCGGTTTCCTACTGCAGGCTGGAGCCGGGACACTTTCCTGTTCTTCTTCGGTCGGTGCTTCGTGCGCTTCTTCAGCCACTACGGCTACGACAAGCTGATCCGGGCGTCCGGACGCCACCTGCGCGACTTCCTGGCCGGAATAGACAACCTCCACCACCAGATACGGTTCAGCTACCCGCGCATGCGCAGTCCATCGCTGCAGCTACTGCAGGAGCATCGCGGCGGCGCGCTCCTGCTGTACCGTTCGTGCCGCCAGGGCCTGCACTTCTACCTGGTCGGCCAGCTGGTCCAGGTGGCCAGCACTTTCTACGGCATGCGCCTGCAGGTCAGTGCGAAAGTGGTAGCGCTAGGAGACGATCCTGCGCTTTTATTCTATCTTTGAAAACAATCGTGTTCAATGCTTGGATTCGCCTGCTGCTCTGTAACACATGTTTCAGACATTTTTGCAACCCCCTGTGAATATTTACTATTACAAGAAGCTGAACACAGTCGTTTAGCCATCTTAGCGGGTAAGCGCACTCTAATTCCCTTTTTTGTTTTAGATATGAATACAAGAATGGCAGTTACAGCCGTTTAACGAGACTATGCTGCTCCCATGCATGAAGGACCGCAATGACGACTCGCGGCTCCGCGCTGTGCTTCAAAGAAGCACGTGATGCTGCGCCGCTTTAGAACAAGGAAACAGCATAGCACGGGAAGTCAGGTTAAGGCAAATTAGGCGCTGAACTTGAAACTCAAACTGAGCGCCTTGCCTGTCTGAGCTTTCGTCCTGTTTCCTTGTTGAAAATTCACAAATCAATCCGAGCAAGCGTATTGTTGAACTTCAGTGACGACTGCTACGCCACAAGGATGCATGGGAAGAGAACTGAAACCAGTGCAGCATTCCTGCGCTTTTTATTAGAGCTTTGTTCGAGGAACACCGCTTTTGTGGTGATAAACACACTGTTTATAGGTGTCATCCACATTTGTTTTTTGAGAGGTGGCGGAAAATTCTGTTAGGTTGACACGCGGTTACAGTACAGTGACGAGTTGTGGGTGGCGGTTGTTCACCACGTAGGGCTCGCGTTATAAGGACGTTTCCTGTCTCTGTCACCTTCGTGCTTTTCTTTTCAGCGAGACATGCTCACAGCACTCGCTCATATACAGGGTGTTTCACCTAAGACTTTCTGCAATTTTTAAAAATAAGCTATCTGAATTAGATGCGCGCTTTTTCTGGCATAGCATTGTCAGTGGTGTAGTACATCATAATGCAGCTAAGACGTGCTAACTAGCAGGCTTGTTAACCAATATTTAATAGTTAACTTTTAAACTATTACCGTTGAGCTCCTTAATTATTGAGAGGCATGTAGCCCACCGTAAGTGATGTCCATATCCGTTTTTTAAATTTCGAGAACGCGATTATCCTCGTCGCTGTGGCCCAACAAATTTTGGCTATTTCGACGAGTTACGTGCACTGGAGAGGTTGCTTTGCCTGCAAGCTTCTCAAACCG
This sequence comes from Amblyomma mixtum, assembly GCF_055824585.1. Classification (NCBI taxonomy): domain Eukaryota; kingdom Metazoa; phylum Arthropoda; class Arachnida; order Ixodida; family Ixodidae; genus Amblyomma; species Amblyomma mixtum. Next base: position 155,852,370 of record NC_143014.1, on the reverse strand, counting down.
CATGTATTTTGGCGCGATGTAGGCGAAATTTGTTGGGCCACAGCGCCAAGGATAATCGCGTTCTCGAAATTATAAAAACGGATATGGACATCACTTACGGTGGGCTACATGCCTCTCAATAATTAAGGAGCCCAACGGTAATAGTTAAAAAGTTAACTATTAAATATTGGTTAACAAGCCTGCTGGTTAGCACGTATTCGCTACATTATGATGTACTACACCACTGACAATGCTATGCCAGAAATAGCGCGGGTCTAATTCAAATAGCTTATTTTTAAAAATTGCAGAAAGTCTTAGGTGAAACACCCTGTATATTTCAACTCCTCAGTCCATGTTTTCGTTGAGTTACCGCACCCACACATATTTATCTGGTTTGTTGCTCGGGCTATCTTCTTCTTTTGTGTATTGACCAACACCGATATGTTACGTAAATAAGATGCGGTGGCGCTGCTCTCGCCGCCTGGGACGGCAGGAGTAAAGCTGGGTGCAAAAAAATTGGCAGTGGCTTAGCTGTGGTTAAGCCTGGATATACAAGCGAAAAGGTTCAGTTACGCTTGGTTTGACGTCATGGCTGTCACAGTTCGCGCACAATGCACTGGAAACACCACGATAACGGTGGAGGCGTTCGGCCGTCCACACACGGCCTGTACGAAGGCGGGGGAGGAGGCGCGCGTGTAGTGAATACGGTGCTCTCTTAGAAGGTTGCTTTAGAGACATGTACTGTGGGGTCCATTCCTTTCGGGTGTACACCAAGATATGAGAGACAGGCATATCCTTTCCTTAAAACCAATTTTCTTTTCATTTCCCTTCCCTTACGGCGCGGTTAGGGTGTCCATCAAGATCAATCAATCAATCAATCGATCAATCAATCAATCAATCAATCAATCAATCAATCAATCAATCAATCAATCAATCAATCAATCAATTTTTATTTCTGCCTCCAAAAAAGTGACAGAGGAGCGGCAGAAAAAGCTGCCAGACAGCTTTGGGAGTTTCCTGGCGCACTGTTTGTCTTTTATTTATTTTTTTATTTCTGATATTTCATTTTGTTCATTGCTTTTTTTATTCTCGTTTGTGTGCTTATTCTTATTTTTTTATTACGGAGTCGGCGGCCACCTGCGCTGCGCGTGACGTCGCTCGGTTTCGCGCATGCGCAGAAGTGGCAAATCTGGCCTGCGGCTCACGCGAAGCGCGGTGTTCACGAGCCTAGTGAAGCTTTTCGCTTCAAAAGTAAGTTTAGAGACCAAAGGAATACATGGAAGCAAACGTTTTCAAAGCAATTTTCACATTTTACAGTGCGCCTATCATGTCGTCTCTTCGTGAAGAACAACCAAGTTCATCCTAGAACAGATTCTGAAAGTATGAATTGTCATTTCGAAGGCGATGTAGTTTTAAAACACGGCGTTAAGTGCGCGTGTGGGTGAATCCCTGCTGAGTGTACGGAACGGGAGCGCGTGGCCCATTGAAATACATGTAAGCAAAACCTTCAGAAATATTTTTCTTTTTTTACAGAGTACCCATGGAGGCGGCTGTTTGTGAACAGCTGGCGAGTGCTTTTAAGAATGTGAGAAATTATGCTACGTCATTTCGAAGCGATCTTTTTAATATGCCGCGATAAACGTGTTGCGAAGCCGGACATACCCCCGAAAGGCGCTCTCTACGCTGGGTGTTTCCCGAAATCACGCAAGGTTGTTGTGCAGTAGGACATGCTGCCGCATGCGCTAGATTTTCTTACTTCCACAGTCCTTCAAAGTCGACAACCTAGACAGGGTTACCTGAAAAACCAGTTCTCAAACGCCATGGAAGGCACACGAATAGAACCACGCATTGTAGCAGACGGCGCCGCAGACCGTACCCTTGGCCGCTTCCAGCTACGGCGTCGCGAGCGCCGCTTATGTGTCTAATCACGGTGTTAGTCGTCCGCTGCAATGCGCAGTTCGTTTATCGTGCTGTTTGAGGACTGTCGTCAATGGAAACCTTGGCACCGATTGAACGGCACTGCTCGCGAAGGAAGATAGCAGGAATGTACCTGCGCGATTTGGGGAAACACCTAGCGGATATAGAGCGCCTTTTGGGGCCATGCCCGGCTTCACATCGCACATCTTTCGTGTTGTTTTAAAAAGACAGCTTCGAAATGGCGAAGCGCACTTTGGCACACTCTTCTTCAAGGCACTCGCCAACTGTTAACGAAGGGCCGCCACCATGGGGGATCTTAGTTTATTGGTTTATGGGGGTTTAACGTCCCAAAGGGACTCAGGCTATGAGGGACGCCTAGTGAAGTACTCCGGAAATTTAGACCGCCCGGGGTTCTTTAACGTGCACTGACATCGCACAGCCCACGGGCCTCTAGAATCCTCCATCGAAATCCGGCCGTCGCGGCCGGGATCGAACCCGCGTCTTTTGGTCCAGCAGCCGAGCGCCGTAACCACTGAGCCATCGCGGCGGGGCAACCATGTGTGATCTGTCAAACGAGAAATATAATTTGGTAAGCTTGGCTCACATGTGTTTCTATAGGTCGCGCAGCCGCCTCGTAGCCCCAACGGTGGGCGACTCGCGTACGCACTTTTCGCGATGTTTTACATTTATATCGCCTTCGCAATGGCGCTTCATAGTTTCAGTACCTGTTCTAGGATGAACATGGTTGTTCTTCATCAAGGGACGACATCATAGGTGCACTGTAATATAAGAAAACTGCTTTGAAAACTTTCGATTCCATGTATTACTATGGGCGCTAAGCCTACTCTGGCTGCCGCAAACTCACCCTTTGTAACTACGGTGTTGGTATATACAGAAAAGAAGCTGCCCGGGTAAAAAACTGTCGGCACAATCCCCGTAGCAGTGGAGCCTCTCCTACATGTAATCTGTGCGTACGTCCTTCGTCTATTTACGTATATTTTATTTTTGTCCGCACATGGTAGTACACTCGCTAAATGGGACGCGCACTCGCGATGTGAAAACGTCCACGGCCGGTCACCGAGAGGAATGGCATTTTTCATGCAGGTGCGCGTGCTCAGCCAGCGCTGCACCCCGGATGGCTCCCAGGCGCTTTTACGGCTCAGCTTCGACAACGCGGCTTTCACGCTGAACGAGCAGCGGCGCCAGCGCGCCCAGGAGGGGGTCTCGCTGGCCCCGGTGTCGTGGGGGTCGCTGCTATGCCTCTTCCCTTTCGGCATGCTCGTGGACCGCCGCATGCGGGTTCTCTGGCTGGGGCGCAGGCTGCGCATAGTGTTCGGCCAGGGCGACGAGGCCGCCGCGTGTCCCGGCAGGCCGGTGCAGGAGCTGATGCGCCTGCATAGGCCCATCGTCGCCTTCACCTGGGAGAACGTGAGTGAACGCCTCACCTGCAAATCCGCAACCGCAATCATCATCTTGGGAATGACCTTGAAGTGCTGGAAGCTATAACGAACCATTCTCACTGAACAAGGTGCCCTCCGCAAAGCCGCATGGCTTTTCGCGTCTGTCGTTATTGCTTTTGGGTTCTCGGCGGACTCAACCACAGTTTGAATGATATCGGAAAGAAGAAATAAGAAGAGCGAACGTTCAGACCTCTCGCTACTTTTCTGTGCGGAGAAGTGACAGCTTCTCTCTCTCTCTGCCACCCCCCCCCCCCCTTCCTACTGTGCCGTCTCCCAAACCCACATGAAGGTTGAATCACCGGACAACAAATGAATATTTTGATTGCACAGGAATTAAACATGGCAAAGCTCCATTCTGATTGTTGAGCAGATGATCACTTAATTCCGGAAGGGTGGCGCCAAGTTGTTTGTTTCGACAGATGTGTAAAAACTCTGGGGACGCTTAAGACATTTTAACAGTGGAAGGCGATACCAACAGATTTTACGTCTGTAGCAGCTTATATTGCATTTGCTATGTGCATTTGCGTCAGTTTCTTTGCGATTCTCGGTCCATCAACCACCATATTCGGACTGCTTGCTGGCTGCAGTAGCAGGTATCTGCTAAGCTGCGACAGGGCCGACATTTGCACATATCACATTTTTTTAGCTTTAATTCCGATTCTCTATCTAGGTTGCTGACTATATACTAGCAACCTGGTGGGTAGGTTGTGATGACGTCACAAGGTCACGTGATTTATCTCACCAATCGTTCATTTAATTGCCACCTGCCGGCGGTGGGCAGGCTTCTCACAATCCAGTGGCCAGATTGTCACTTGTCACAGTGGGAAGGTTGTGATGGCATAACAAGCTCCCGTGACCTTTTCGGCGAGACAGGGTGGCCCATCATTGCAGGTTGTGATAATGTCACAAGGTCGCGTGACCTCTCTCGACCAATCAGCGAATTTTGTGACGCCAGACCTCGGCGGGGTTTGAGTGTGATGACAGCTTTAATAATATCGCATTCTGTCTGTAACCGAAACCGAAACCGAAAAGGACTCTAAGTATAGTGCAAACGCAGATGATGATGATGATGATAACTTTACTTTCCGCCAGATAAGGAAGCCCCCTACTCCCCGTCCCCGGCACGAAGGCCTTGGTGACGGGGGCCGGGACTTCCGCGATTAGAAGCAGGCGAAGAGGTCTTGATTCCTCGCGGCTTCTTCCGCCAGGTGGATGGCTTGTTGCTGCGAAGCAGGGGCCTCGCTCCGCAGCAGGGCTTCCCAGGTTTCTCTACAATTTATGTTTTCGTTAGCCCCTGGGGAGCTAGCGCATTCCCAGATTATGTGGTCGAGGGTCCCTCTCGCCCCACAGTGCTTGCACTTATCGTTTTGTTTATCTCTATGAACATGATAGGCCCAGGCCGGGTTTACGAAGTTCCCAGCTTGGAGGCGACGCCATGCGATTGCCTCCCTATTGTTTAGACTATAGTGTCGTTTGTGTCCTACTTAGGTCCTCAATCGACGCGCCGTTTTCATTACACCTTCAAGCATGAACCGACTAGCACAAGCAAGAGTTTTACTAAAATACAGCCCCGGCCCGCAAGCCCTTCTGGTTACGCGGACGTAACTTTTAGTTGTCTGATACGGTTTATAATACCCACCGATTAAAGACGAACAGTTCATCAAGCTAGTGATTAAACGAACGTACGGTGACGCTTCAAATCCAGCCCATGTGGTAGCCACCACACGGAGAAAGTTTTCTTGCTTCAAGAGCGTGTTTTAATGGGTGATTTCGATTCAGATCCTGAGTTGGATTCAGATCCTGAGATCCTGATCAGCGTCCACTGGTGACGTGTTGCAATGGCTGCGGCGAAGAATCTGAAACGTCTCCGCTATTTTCCCCGGCTAGGAAACCTCCACGTTCTGCTTATGCCGTGGCCTGCGCAATTTTTGCTTCGTTGCCAGATGCAAGAAAAAGAACAGTCATCGCCAACTAATGGCGTATTCCAAACGGCGATCCGGGGAAGTTCTCCGAATCCGCGTAGGAGAGAGATGTTTAGGAAGTCTAGGAACCATACCTTCGCGATCCAGTCAGAACTCAGGATCTGAATCCAAATCACCCTTTGAAACACGCTCTTGAAGCAAGAAAACTTTCTCCGTGTGGTGGCTACCACATGTGCTAGATTTGAAGCGTCACCGTACGTTCGTTTAATCACTAGCTTCATGAACGGTTCGTCTTTAATTGGCGGGTATTATAAACCATATCAGAAAACTAAAAGTTATGTCCGCGTAACCAGAAGGGCTTGTGGGCCGGGGCTGTATTTTAGTAAAACTCTTGCTTGTGCTAGTCGGTCCATGCTTGAAGGTGTAATGAAAACGGCGCGACGATTGAGGACCTAAGTAGGACACAAACGACACTATAGTCCTGTCGTTTGTGTTCTCCTTTTTTCCTCCATCGTCGCGCCGTTTTCATTACGCGCATTTTAGGCATTAGTTTTCACAGCATTCGTTTTTTTTATGTTTGCCTTTGAAGTTTGAGGTTCTTATTTTGGATGTGCACGTGCAAGACGGCCTTTGCAATCGGATTGTAAGTGAGATAGTTAATATACGCCAGTGTCACCTAGCCCATGCAAATATTAAAGCTTCAACACCGCAGCATGTGTATTGTGGGTATGAACGCGGCAGCGCAACTCTAGGACTCCGCTGCCGAGGAAGTGGACGTTGTGATCGCTTACACAAGCGTTCAAATGGACATGGAGGTGACATTCAGACTCTGGGCTGCTGAACATCCCATCCGTGCGAGCCAACTCGTCTCACATCAATATCGATGTCTAGTCGATTCAGGAACACAGGATCAGTCCATGCTCAGAAAAAGAAACGACCTGCCAGTGCCGCCGATAAATTCTACATCGATGTCCTATCCTCATACATCTGTGTAAGGTCCCCGCCGCGGTGGCTCAGTGGTTACAGCGCTCGGCTGCTGACCCGAAAGACGCGGGTTCGATCCCGGCCGCGGCGGCCGAATTTCGATGCAGGTGAAATTCTAGAGGACCGTGTACTGTGCGATGTCAGTGCACGTCAGTGCCCGGGTGGTCGAAATTGCCGGAGCCCTTCACTACGGCGTCTCTCAGAGCCTTAGTTGCTTTGGGACGTTAAACCCCGATAAACCAAACCAACATCTGTGTCAGGCCAGAAGGAATAGTTAGGAAAATTGCCAGCTCACACGAAGTGAGCCCGGCTTCAGTTTGGAGGCCACTTTTAAGGTACAGCTGCCACTCATATCATGGATGTCTTCACCAACAGCTGAAACCAGATGTCTTTCAAAAGGGGGTTCGATTTTTGTAAGTAGTGCCTAACTCAGTGCGACCGAGAACCGGAATTTCTGCTCTCGACCTAAATGATCGTTCTTTTTGTGGAGCACCCAAATGGGGCTTCGGCCAACTGAAACATTGAAATAAGCATATCTTGTCCATCATGTTGATTATACAACTCGGAAATGCTAAACGTCCTTGGTCAAGATCTGATAATAATGGAGTACTGCTTACCACTGATGAGACGTGTCGGCTACCGCACACAGCAGCGAGGCTCGTGCGAATGAACCTCATATTACAAAGCCAGAGCTACGAATTGATTCTCGTTTATTTTGGCTGTCAAGCCGATAACTTGTGATACACCAGTAGTGTGGGCGAGGTGTTCCTTTTCAAAATCAAACTATACTCCGTCAAGCCGATACCCCATAAAAAGTCGCGAAACACTTGAAACTATACGGAGAGCAGCCGCACGCAGCCAAGACACGAGGTCGGTACAGAGGCCGGCAAAGGCCGGCACCTAGCTGCATTAGCAGCGCTCCTAAAGAGGGCGTAAGCAAAGGGGTAAATTATTACTTTTATGATTAAAATAGCGTTGTTTTTTTTCAAAGTAAGTGTGCATCAGCAATTAATGAAAAAATATTATTAACTATACTCGCATGTTTGTGGGTTGAGACCAAATATGTCCTAAAAAAATTACGAGGAACTTTAGCGGCTAAAGTGGTGAAAGGCGAAAGCCTGAGAGCTGCATTCTGCTACGCGATTGTTCAGTGCACATTTTGTTCGTGCATTAATTAACTGCCAATTAATGACGCTTAAGCTTCGCCTTTAGGAGTGGAACGCGACAGCGTGTTCTAGCGCTGCCACGGAGTCCAAGGAATGCCACCACCCGTTCGGCGCGATGCGTTGCCCTTTGAACGCAACGCTTTTTGAGGAAAGGAAATGGGGCTGTAATTCTCTGCCATCGCGGTGGACACCTGAGCCACACCGCACATGAAGGGAGGAAGTGTGAGTGAAAGAAGAAAGAGGGGCCGTAATGAAGAAAATGAAAATTGTATTTGAGGAAAGGAAATTACGCATTAACTGTCTCACATATCTCAGTAGACACTAGTCGAAAATTGTATTTGAGGAAAGGAAGTTGCGCAGTAACTGTCTCACATATTTCGGTGGACACCCGTCGAAATTCGCGCGCGGTGACGTCACGACAATTTGGACCAATCTGAAAAGCGGACAAAGACGCCTTGCTCGTTGGTAAATTGGTTTTTGAGAAAAGGAAATGTATCTGTCTCTCATATCTCGGTGGACACCTAAACCACGTCGTAACGGGAAGGGAGGAAGAGGGGAGTGAGCGAAGACACCGTATTCACTAGACGCACCTTTGTTCATTCCAAACCATCGAGCTGGCATGGCATGGCGTACGGTGTTGCAGTATTGCAGTGACGCTCAAGAACAATTAGCAATGCTGCAAATTGACCTGGCAAAGGCATTTGATCGAGTGTGCCATTCATTTCTTTTTGCACTTTTAAATCACGTCAATCTCGGTTCAATACTTTCTACTGGCATACGCCTTTGTTACAAATCCTGTACCACGCGCTTGATTGTTAATGGCTGTCTCTCGCAACCAGTCCCAATTCAGTCTTCGGTGAAACAAGGGTGCCCACTGTCTCTGCTCCTGTTCGCATTATACTTGGAGCCACTTTGCATAAGTGTTATAAACAGTAGAGCTGTCAATGGTTTCCGAATAATGGGCCACGAACTGAAGGTATTGGCTTATGCAGATGACCATGCGTTTTTTTTGTACTGATAAGCCAAGCATCGATGAGGTTATTCGTTTAACCCTTTGAGGGTCGAATTATTTTGAAGAAAACTTTCCCAGGTGGTCAAATTACTTTATTGCGGATCTTGAATCTACAAAATGTATATAATCGAGAATAAATAGTAAAAAAAAATTAGGAACAGTACTTTGGTGACAGCATCACTCACAACTGGAAAATGTTGAATAGAATAGAATAGCAACGGTGATAAGGAAGCTAAGAGCAGCACCAATAAAGAGAGAAATCAACTTTCGCCGCCTGTGCAAAACAGTGCCCACAAAGAGAAAACAGGTTTCGCGCGACTCCGTTGCGATCCCGCGGCGGAATCGAAACCGCGTAGGCGCGTTGCCACAGAGGGCGAGAATACCTCGCGACCAACGGTGATAAGCAAGCTAAGAGCAGCGTCAATTTCAATTTCAAATTTCGCGTGTCTCCGTTGCGATTACGCGGTGAAACCAAAACTACAAAAGGGGTGTTGCCGCAGTCTGTGCCGCAGCGCTAAAGCTAGACATAAGTTCTGCTTATCTCCGTAAGAAGGCAGCACAAAATTCAAACACTTCTTGTAAGTCCTAAGAGGTGGCAGCACCCCCCAGTGAGCACGCATTGTTCTTTTGGCGCAAAATTTCAAACGGAAGATCGAAACCGTACCCGTACGGCAAAGACCTTGCGGGACAGAAAACCGCCGCCGTACATATACGGCAAAAACCTTCAAAGGGTTAACGGAGGACTTTGGTTCGGTGTCAGGAAGTCGGATTAATCGCTCTAAGAGTTGCGGTCTTTGGTTTGGTAGCTGGGGTTCGACACCTGCTGAATATGCTGGTATAACAAGGACATGCAGGCCACCAAAGTACCTTGGCGTCCCTTTGAGTGCCTATAAGCATAGCGCACATTATTGGAAAGACCGCGTGTCAACTCTTCAGCGCTATGCTCAAACGTTTGTCCCTCATGGCCTCTCAATTTTTGGCAGGGCGACCGCCTGTAATCTGTTTCTCGCCACTAAAATATATTATGTACTGCAAATTATTCATTGCGCAAGACTTCCTATCCAGCGTCTTCACAGGGTTTTCGCTACTTTTGTGTGGGATTCGTCTTTTGAATCCATGAGGCGTGATAACCTTTTTCGGCCTGTAAGCGCTGGCGGCCTTGGTCTAGTTCACCTGTATGTCCGACAGATAGTGTCACGTTTCATGTTTTTCCGTGACACTACACACCCAATAGTACGTTCATTCCTGCAAAAATTTAGTTCATGTTTTACGCAACCTCATTGTGTCTTCCAATATTTGTGACCGTCCGTGTTTATGGGGCATAATGCAAGAGGTGTATTTGGCTGTCCGTTTCCTACTTGTTCGTTTTTCTCCTGAGTTCCTTTTTTTAGTGTCGAGGAAAAAGTTGTATAAGGATTTGATTAGTATGCTCTTCCCTCCGCCCATGTACCGCTCTCTGTATTTTGGTTTACCGGGGCATGACGTACTCAAAAGAGTACGTAAGATGCCAGTCTCGCCGTGTACAAAGACCTTTTTCTTTAAGTTACACACCGGTACGTTGCCCGTCAGAACATGGTTAGATAAAAAGGGCATTTTTGTGTCTACCGTTAATTGCCGCCTTTGTGATGAAACAGAAACAATTGAGCATTGTTTCATCAGTTGCAAAGATGCAGTACTCTTCTGGGATATCCTGCAACACACATTTAAAAGAAAGAATTCATCTGACTCCACATTCTGTTCGCTATCACTGCGCTGCGATTTGTTGATGAACCCCGGGACATGTTCTTTCTGATTGGACTGCACAGCTTCTGGAAAACCCGCATGATGGATAGACACTGTGAACCTGTTGTGTCTACAAAGGATCACTTCAGTCGAATGGTTGTTCATCTAAGAGACGTGTATGCCCAGACTGAGTACGAACCGGAGTGGCACTCACTATTAGTGATGTGCTCTGCATTGCCCCTTTTCTAGTGCATGGTCTTTTGAATATGTACTGTTTACCACTGTTTTCATAATGGCCTGTATATAGTTCATGCACATAGAACATTACATCACTGTAATAAATACCATGTTGAACAGAAAAGAAAGCTGGCATGGCGGAGTGGTAGCGTGCTCGACTCGCACTCCGGAGACCGGGGTTCGATTCCCAAGCTCGGCCAATTTCTTACTCGCTCTTATTTATTTATCTGGTCTGACTAGAAAGGTTAATTAGACTAATTGGTTAAGTAAGCTATTAACTAAACTCAAACTTACTTGGAGCATCACTATACGATCCCTTTAATTGGTTGCATGGTTACTAGCCAGAGTACAATTGGTCCCGTTTGAAATTCGCGCACTGTGACGTCATGACCATTTCGACGAATTGAAAAGCGTGACATTTCTGTCGACAGCTCCTGCTTACAACGATGAGGCATTAAAGGCTTCCGCCTTAATAATTTATTTTTATTGTTTGTCTGCACAACTTACAGTCCCTCTTCAAACGCACTGCCAATAGGCTGATGTCACCGGCAGTTCGTTCAAGGCCACATACGGGCCTTACCTCCGCGACCCATTTAGACTGACATTTGTTGTTATTACGGCACACGACAGATTAAATTCACCTGCGATCTCGGCACCTTCCGGTACGCAAGCCTTTTCTGGATAAAGACCGTGGGGGTCCCAATTCTTTACTCGTCGGTGTGTTACTCACCGAAGCCTTCACTTCTTCCTCGGCTTTCGGCGGCGCGTCGGTAGTTGCCACGCGCGTTCGCTCTCGGGCTCTTCCACGCGCACCGCCACGCGCTAGCACGGACCCTGAAGACGAGCATTCGAATAGCAAGGCTACGTCTTATAAGAGATTGGAAGCGTGTACACTCCGAGGCTTCTACATGGAGGCCGACCTGCGACCAGACGGATGCGCGCAAGGCATTAAGCCAGAAGAGTCCTTGTCAGAACCGACGCAAGGACCGTTCGGGCAGGGCCTTCAGGAGGGTGTGGCCTCACCAGGGACGCAGCTGCTCACCGTCGCCACCGCAGCCACAGCCGGCACCACCACCGCCACCAGTTCCACAAGCAGTGGCCGCAGTGGTGACGAAGCAAGTCTGCCCCGCATACCCACCCTCGCTCCCTTCAACAGAGCGTCAGCCATGGCCACTTCCCCGCCAAGGTTCAATCGCATCCGAGTGAGAAACCCCAACAGGCTCCCCTGGGAGAACGATAAGAATCGGCAACTGTTGGACATGATACGGTTTCTGGAAAGCCACCTTCCGGAGGACCCTGAAGCCGGCAACTAACCCACGTGAGGATGTTTCTGCGACTACTTGGAATACGGAATCGGGACGAGTAGAGTAAAATCTACGCGAGTCGTCGTTTCTAAAAGCACGGATCCCGCCAACGGTACAGGCAAGAAACATGATCAAGAACACTTGGTGCCACTTGTCGCCAGGAAGCAGAAGCTCCGCCGTCGAGGTGAAGCTGAGTCTTATTTGAATAAACAGTTTTCACCGCTTTCCTGCGTGTATTTTATGCGCACCGCGTCCGTGGGCTTCTGTACCCACCGGTGGCATGCTGTGGTTTTACAGGGATAGTTGGTTAGTGCTTCTTCCGAGATCGTGGTCTCGTCGTTGCTGGCATCGGTGCCCATATAGTGAGTGGCATCGAAAAAAGAGAAGGTAGCTATAGGCACTAACGACACGCAGGTGCGATGGGAGGCACGCGCTTTAGACGGCCTGCGCGCGCCAGCCTCTCACGGCAGGGCACGTGCAGATGTGCTGAATGCTCATCATCATCATCATCATTTATTTTCCCTTAAGGACCCCTAGGTGGGGCATTACATAAGGGGGGAGCAAAAATACGAAATCACAAACAATGGGAACATTTGAAATATAACAGTGAAGAAGGCAAAACAATTGTTAAAAGAGCATTGAAAAATGAAAAAGGGAACAATCACAGGTACACTGTGGCCATCACGCTATATATACAGGAAGAAAACGGGAACACTGATTAGCAGACAAGGGTTCAAAAATGTAACATGTGCAGAGGTGGTACTGAAAATTGTCGGGCATTACACTGTAAGTGCGCTAACGAAAAGGATGAGATAAAAGCAGGGTTTTGAATTTATTTGCATCGCGCTCAGTTACAACTGCCTCAGGCAGCTCATTCCACTGTTCAATGGCGGTTGGCAATTACTTTGGTTGGCAATTACTTGACAATTACTCTTTTGCTGCCTTTTGTCTCCATGCAAAATTCCTTGAAGCTCTAGCTATCAAGTGCATTTAACCGTATAAATTCGGAAAAAAAGTAACTGTCACGCAAAAAGAAACCGAAAAGTATAACTTTAGACACCTTTACCAGATGTATTGCCTTCGTCACCAAGAGGTCCATACATTCTCTTATTTGTTTTGCGCCGCGCGTTCCGCCAGCGGTGGTAGTTGTCCCGGCCGCGAACTGATTTGCTGGTCTTTGAACGATCCAAGAAATGAGAGGAAGTGGGCTCATTGCTCAGTCGGCCAATCGCCGGACTTGAAATCGAGAAATTTTAATCAACGTGCGTGATGAAGTTGTGACACGAAAACGAAACAAATTCAGGGGGACACTTTGCTGACCTAAAGTGCGGTGAGGCGAAAGCCTTGAGCGCGATGTTGCTGCTTGTGTCCCTGATGTGTGATTAAGATGCTCAGCTTCGCCTCAGAGAGTGGAACGCGACAGCGTCTTGCAACGCCGCCAGGGAGTCCACAGAACGCCATCGCCCGCTCGGCTCTATACCTTGCTTGTCGGTAAACTGGTTTTTGAGCAAATGAAATGTATCTGTCTCGCATATCTCGGTGGACACCTGAAACACGCCGTAGCGGGAAAGGAGGAAGATGGGAGAGAACGAAGACACCGAATTCGCTAGACGCGCCTTTGTTCATTCCAAACCATCGAGCTTGCATGGTGGAGTGGTTAGCGTGCTCGTCCCGCACTCCGGAGACCCTGGTTCGATTCCCCAACTCGACCAATATCCTACTCGGTTTTATTTGTTTATCTGGTCGGACTATAAAGGTTACTTAACCTAACTGCTTAATTAACCAATTAACTAAACTCAGTCCTACCTACTTGCAGCATTACTATACGATCGCTTTAATTCGTTGCATGGTTACTAGCCAAAGTACAATTGGCCCCGTTTGAAATTCGCGCACTGTGACGTCACGACCATTTCGACCATTTGAAACAAGGTAAGCGTAGTGTGAACAAAACTAAGCCGCCGTACGCCAGACACTTGACCTTGACTGTGGGGCTTCTAATGCTAACACCTTGAGAAATATAAACTACCTATAAGGTGTCCCAGCTAACTCTAGCAAAAAATTAAAAATATACCCCGGCAAGATAGGTGGAGGAAACTTCAACCATGTATTTGGCTATTGGACCAAGATTTGGACCAACTTGGACCAACTTGGACCAAGATTTAAAAAAAAACTAAGCGTTCTTCAGAACTGAAATCACATGGATGCTGCTAGGGTTCATCTAAAGTTATAGCACCATTTTTTTCGCTCGAGCTATTTGAATAATTAGTCAAGATAAAAAAAAATTAACTTTTTAAATATAGATTGAAGCGTTCAGGAGTCAATAGGAAAGTTGTGGAGCTCCACAAATATTGCCCAAACCAGGCACTTCCAACGAGATAGACTTAGCGTGGCCGTTTTTATTCGGGAAGAACGAAAGCCCGCGGAGTTTAAAAAATACCACGTGACAGCGCGCTCCGTGCGCCCGGAAGCACCGCGATTACAGCGTTCTCACCCGTGCTTTAAAAAAAAACACCACTCGCTTCGCACCTTTCGTGCCACCCAAGACAGGGCTTCGCGTTGTGCTTGGTTCCAAGATAAGCGCCCGTGGGTTCGGTCGGCAGTTGAAAGAAAGCGTGGCCCCAGCTTTTTATTTTGCCGCCACCGCTCACGTCATTGTTTCCAGCCCCACACATTCGCGCCACCGTCGACCGCGGCTACGTTTACGAATTCCGCCTTTAAGAGCACTGCTGTCGCGGCGCGCAAGCGCATGATCGCGAGGAATTTTTTTTTTTACATTTCGCGCGCCTTCCTTTCAGCACGGGAATAACTAATCCGTAGCTCACATGAAAATAAAAACTGATTAATTAGACATTTGTGGAACGCTCGAGGATTCGGAACCGGAAACTGAACGGGAAGTGCAATAGCTAAAAAGTTAATTTCTCAATTTATTTAATTATGCACTCGAACAGAATAAAAAACAACTTGAGTAGATACATACACTGATGAACAACATGGTTGAATTCGCCTCAGCATATTGTGCATCTGTGTACTTTTAATCTTCGGCAGTGAGCTGGACACCAGCTACGTTTGGAGTAATATTGCTTCATTAATAAATTAAAGGGCGATGTTTAGTGTGCTCCTAATAGTGTGTTTGTTTCTTGTGTTAGTATAACTACAATATACTCGTTGCAGTAATGTTGATGCCAATATACTAGCAGCGATAAAGAAGACCTCTGCATCCAAACAAAGTGTCACAGGCGCGTGGCTTTATTCCTTTAACACAGCTTGCGTGATGAGAAGGAAATAAGAAAAAAAAAATATTCCTCAGGCAAAGCGTCAGGCCAGACCCTGGTTCACAAAATCGACGTCCCCATTGTTGGCGATGGAAATCGCTTTTCTTGAGCCTAGAGACGTAGGTAAATACCGCGCAGCTGAACGTCGACGCTCCGTAACCAGCGAAAATAACACCGACACTTCGAACTGGGCGCCGCGGTGACTGCTACTCAAGCCGTCACCAGCAGACGTCACATGTGCACTAGACTTCTGGCGCTGCTCATGGACAGTGTTTCCGTTTCGTGCGAAAAACAAAACAAAAAAAAACATCAGGGGTAGTATTCTATAAGGATCCATTATCTATTTTCCACTTTGGATCCATTTCGTCTTCTGGCATTCGTCACTGTAGACATAGTCGCAGCTTTCAAGCGTCTGTGGGAAGTGATATGACCATTAGGTCATTGGCGACCGCACCTCAGCATTGACTGCGATTGCCTGCGGTATGCAGCCAATGGTGAGCCGGTGCGTGCGGCGAGTGGCGCAGGTTATCACTGACGCAGGGATCCACTAGCTCGTGATTTCTGTGACTGGCCGCTTCCTGCTTTCGGTTCATGCTGCCGTCGCGCTGACATCAAGCGAAATGAAATGGAGAATGGCTTTTTATTGAATACGGCCCCAGGTCTCCTCGCGCACGAGGGCTTTGCAAAACTTTTGCTTTGCTTTAAAAAATGATACTACATTGTCTTCTTCACGGCTACGAACTCGCCACTTAAAATAAGCGCCAAACATCACTAATCTAGAGAGAGCGAGAGAGAAAAGGACGGAAAGGCAGGGAGGTTAATCAGGTGATGCCCAGTTGGCTACCCTACGCTTGGGGAGGGGAACAAAGGGGAAAAAAGGGAAAAGAGCAGCAATGAAATGAGTTTTCAAAGTGTCCAGCGACCACTATGTCACGGGGACAGAGGGCGCGCACTGAAAACTTAAAGATTATAGACGCGAATACAACCCCGAGTCCCTTAAGAATCTCAGGAGCGCTTTCACCGCTTTCCTTAGTGAGGAAGGTTGTGTCCAAGGCCCCAGAACGTTGGACTCTGTTAAAGGACGCGAGTCCAAGCGGTCGAGTAGCAATTAGGAAACTGCGCTCTCGCTCAAAACGAGGGCAGTCACAGAGGAGGTGTCCGATCGTTTCATTACAATCGCACTGGTCACACGCTGGAGAGTCTGCCATTGCGATGAGATGGGAATAGGCGTTTGTGAACGCCACTCCCAGCCACAGGCGGCTCAACAGCTTAGTATCACCGCGGGGGAGGCCGAATGGTATATGATGTTGAAGCAAGAGATTGAAGTGGTGCGAGCGGGGTGTCCAACCTCCAGGGGCAGACCACGACGTCACAGTCAGGTTTCGGGCGAGCAGTTGAAGGTGCCTTGCTGCGTCAGCTCTTGTCAGTGGTATGCGGACAGTCTTGGTTGTATCGTGAGCCAATCAAGCAGCATCGTCAGCTAAGACGTTACCAAAAATGTCGCTATGACCTGGTACCCATTGGAAGATGATTTCATGATCTTGTTCGATTGTCTGGTGGTGCAGATATCGTATCTCCGCTAAAAGTTACTCATGGTCGCTATGTCTCAAGGCAGATTGAAGACATTGTAGGGCAGCTTTTGAATGACAGAAAACAGCCCATTTTTGAGGTGATTGTTGTGAGATATACTGTACCGCCGCAAGAAGTGCGGCCAATTCTGCTCCAGTAGAGGTAGTCCGATGCGAAATTTGTTGGTGAATTTGAGTCTGTCGCGCAGGAACGACCACAGAGCAAGCAGAACTAGTAGAAGTTACTGATCCATCCGTATAGACGTGACTGCGGTCCCAATATTCGAAGTGGAGCATGGACAGTGTCAGTTGCTTAATGGCTGTCGTCGATAAATTTGATTTCTTCGCTATCCCTGGAATAGCAAGGCGCACACATGGGAGCCGCATACACCACAGAGGAGAGGGAGGTAGTGCTGCCGGGGTGAACTGTTGTGGGATCGACGACTGTTGCGTTGTTATCACCTTTGCAAATGCAGAATGTGGTCTCTGCAGTGGCAGAGGCGCAAGGTGATGCTGTGGAATCCTTGAAATATGACGTATGTGCATTCGCAAGCAGTCTAGGACAATATAAGTAGAGATAGGGTGCTCTTTGGCGAGTGCAATGCTACACAGTGTTGATGCGCTCCGAGGGAGACCTAGGCATGTGCGAAGGGCCTGACCCTGCACTTTCTGGAGGGCACGCATGTTAGTCTTGCACGTGTGTGAGAGTACAGGTGCACTGTACCGCAAGCATCCCACAAATAGAGCTCTGTACAACTCCAGCATTGACTGGACCGACGAGCCCCATGATTTTCCACCCAGAAATCGGAGTAAATGAGCGATAGATGTTAGCTTTTTTTTCAGCAAAGTGCAATGCGGGCTCCATGATAAATTGCGGTCGATCAGGATCCCTAGGAAACTATGAGATTTGCAGTAAGAAATGATGTGACCGTCGATGCGTACCGGGTATGGAGTCATACATTTACGTGTAAATGCCACTAGCGCGCACTTTTCCGGTGAAACGCTGAGACCTTGCTTTTGGAGATAGGAAGAAATGATCGATGCTGCCTGCTGAAGTCTTGCATGCACCTGGAGACGCGTCACAGAGGAGGCCCAATTGCAGATGTCATCGGCGTACATACGCATCTGGACGGTGTTGAGGAGGTTCTCAGGGAGGGCGATGAGAGTCAGATTAAACAATGTAGGGCTAAGGACACCGCCCTGGGGCACGCCATGGTAGGTGTAATGCGCAGGCGTCGGGCCATCTTCACACTGGATAAAAAATGATCTTTTGGACAGATAGCTCTCTATCCACGCAAACATCCTACCACCGATGTCCACAGTTTCCAGCGCATCAAGGATGGCCTCATGGGTCACGTTGTCGTAGGCACCTTTCACATCCAGGAAGAGTTGCCACTGACAAACGTTTCAATTGCTTCTGTTGTTGAGCCGTGGATACGAGATCAACGACGTTGTCAATAGAAGAGCGACCCCGCCTGAAGCCGGCCCTAGCGTCGGGGTATATTTTGTAGTGTTCGAGGTACCACTCAAGGCGCGACAAAATCTTTTTCTCCATGACCTTTCCTACGCAACTGGCCAAAGCTATTGGCCTATACGATGAGAGCTCGAGTGGAGATTTCCCTGGTTTTAGTAGGGGTATCAATCGACTCGATTTCTATTCTTTCTTAAGGAACAGCACCGTCGAGCCAAGAGTCGTTGTAACGTTTGAGGAGCTCTTCTCGCGCGTCGTGGCCAAGGTGGGACAGCGCAGCATATGTGATTCCATCTCGCCCTGGTGAAGACGAACGCCGACATCCTGCGAGAGCAGCGTCGAGTTCCTCGCAAGAAAAGAGGACATCCATGGCTGATTCCCGTGAGGCAGGAGGAACACGCCGGGAACTCGAAGAAGTTGCTACACCCGCAATTTTCCTGCAGTAGTCCGTTGCTACCTCAGACTGCTGTCGATCTTGATAGGCAGCCAACGCATAGAATGGTTGTCTTTGCTGCGGAAGCATACGGAGGCCCCGCACAGTACGCCATATGAGGGACATGGGCTTGCGGGGATCCAAGTGCTGACAAAAGGACCTCCAGCGCTGGTTCGCCAGCTTATCCATTCTTCGCTTGATTTTTTTTCTGCGTACGTCTAGCCTCCCGTAGATCATTTAAGCACTTGGTTCGTCTGTATCGCTTTTCTGCTCGCCGCCGAAGAGCACGCAGGCGTTCTAGTTCAATATCAAAATCACTGCGTATTCTTGAGGACGTGATGTGACTTCTTGCAACGTTCATAGCATTAGCTATAGTGTGCTCCAGCCTGCCAGTGAGGGCTTCTTTGCTCGTCTCCTCCATATGTTTTCGAAATACCGCCCAGTCGATTCGCGCGAGTTGGGCTGGGGTGGACGCACCAAGGCCGTTTATTTTGAGGTAGGTAGGAATGTGGTCACTTCCATGGGTCTCCACATCACAAAACCAGCGAACACTCCGGTGCAACGACCTTGAAACTAATGTCAGTTCGTTCCTGTAGAATTTTTCTTTGTCAGAGAAACACTAGCTATTTTAGACATTTTTGCAGGTGTTGGCGGAAATACCTAGTATATTGGCTTGAGAACCCCGCGAAAGTGCAGGACTATTTTCACCTTTTTGTTCATTTCATATTTTGATTTCTTCCTTTTGGACTGTGTCGGTGTCTTAAACGTGATTATTAAATAATCTAATTTTTCGGAAGTGAATATGTCGTGAGTGTTATGAAAATAATTACTGTATTAGTGTAACTTGTACTTGACGGAAGCGGCTGAAATGAAGCCGTGCTTCTTAGTCAGTAGGAGGAGAAGGAAAGGTAGGGAGGCTATTTATTTATCTATTTATTTAATACTGCGGAGTCGCTTGACTCCAAGCAGGAGTGAGCACAGATACATATAAAAAACAAGATATGCACGAGCGTGATGCAAGAGCAAACAGCTGACGCGAAAAAAGAAGCCAAAAAGACAAGGGTTTCACATACAAAAGGCTCTCAAATTATCAACAAACATTTCTACATTCGGGATGTTCACAACACATTTCGGCAATTCATTCCACTCTGTAATCGATTTGACAAAAATGACTGTTTAACTGTATTAGAGTATGCACGAAATTCTTGCAGCATTTTTCTATGGTTATAACGTGTACTTGCTCGTGAAACAGGAGTAATATAATCATCGATGTTTATTCTAATCAGATTATTATATATTAGGTACAAAAATTTCAACCTTGCTTCAGTGCGCCTTGTCTGAAGAGATTCTAGGCCAATAGAATTGATCATAGCTGTTACACTATCTGTTCGTTTGTATCTATTGCAAATGAAACGGGCCGCTATCCTTTGCACTCTTTCTAATTTTCTAATTTGGAAATATTCTTGGCCGTAAATGGGTCTCATAAACAACAAGCATATTCCAGACGAGGCCGCACCAAAGCCTTATACGCTACCAGTTTCACATGTTTGGGGGCCTTCGGCAGTTTACGCCTCAAACACCACAGAGTCCTCAGAGCTTTCCCGCATGTAATATCGATATGAGCATCCTAGTTTAGGCGATTAGTTATCTGAACTCCAAGGTATTCCACAGACGAGGATTCTGGAAGTGGTATTCCAGCTATACTATATGGATGTATAAAAACAGTTTTCTTTTTACAAATTCTAAGTACCAAGCATTTATTAACATTAAGAAATATACCCCATTGGTTGCACCAGTTTGAGATCTTCTGCAGGTTACTGTTAAGCTTACTTTGGTCCGTTAATTTGGACCGAAAGATAAAACCAGTTTTTATTTATTCGAGCTGTTTGCCATTAGGCGTAATGAAAGAGGGAAAGAAAGTTATAAAAAGGAGTGCAAACAAGCCTCGCTTAAAAAGCGACAAAAGTTCGCGATAAAGCGATTATCTTGAGTCCACTTGCGATAGCCGTCTGCAACGTTCCATCGCAGGCCAACCTTTCTTAGGAAGCGTCGTCTCACGGAATCTGTAGCCGGGCAAGAACAGATCGCGGATGCGGCGAATATGTATAGTCGGGGACAAAAGTGAGAGCCTATAGTGCCTCGTGTTCCGAAACTTGCCGCTCTGCATGGGGGCGCGACCTCACGCAGCCTTCCTAGTCGAGATCGGCACCGTGCGCCGGTCTTGCGTGCACTGGGTCTAAGACGGATAGGACATGCGTGTTGAAGAACGCGCGTGCTACATGACGGTGCGCTTTGTATAAACAGATAAAGAGCTTACTACAATCAATCTCAGTCTGCTTACGCATTGACCGTTTAGCATGTGTGGTCTGAAAGCGCGTTTTTCATGTCAAGTAGTGTCATCATCATAATCGTCCCCACAGATTTTCGTAACGACATGCGTAAACGTCAATACTGCTACTGCATAGGGAGGTGTTTCATTCTTACAGTCATGGCAACGTCATTTTTGTCCCTCTCGCTCCGCAGTTGCTGGCCAACCAGCAGGTGGTTGTCGAGCTGGAATGCATCTTCTCTGAACAGTCACCCGTGCCTGCCCGCCGACTGCTGCTCAAGGGCCAGATGCGCTACCTCCAGGAGTCTGACGTCATACTGTTCCTCGGAGTGCCACTGTGAGTGCGACGAACTATGCCTGCTCCAGTCCACCATTTATGTCTAGCTTATCGAGTACATACCTGTCACTTGGTGGGAAAATTTTCTCAACTGTCTCGCGAATCTAAATTTCGGAGGCAAACATGTTGTCATTGTGATGGTGACAAGAAATAGGCGGGACTGCTTGGCAGCAAAGATATAGACAGGACAGCTTAGCAGCACGTCCTTCAGGAGGGGAGCCGGCGAACTTCAGCATCTTTCAGCCCGAGCGCCACAAGTGTGAACCTTGGCAATATATTGAAACTTCCTTTAGAATGAATACGTGGCCCGTGAAACAAATTGGTCCCGACGTACAGAACGAGTCCTTTTAAAGTTGGTCATCTGTATTCATCTCGTTGAAGGATTCTCAGGTTACAGGTACTGATGGTAGGCGTCGCATAAGTGCGTACACTGATAATCGATTGATGTTGTCCTTAGGGCGCACCGGCATATCTTCTTTTCCGAGCATAAATGTCATTATACTATCGTTTATCTTTTATCGCTCGTATAATACCCACTCTCAAACCCGCACAAGAACCGCATAATCCCAGAAAGCCACGTTACGACAAACTTTACGACAGTCCGTGCAACAAATTTCGCGATTTGCTGCGTACTAAAGACTGAATCCCGATTTCAGCCCTATACAGGGTACACCTTTAGCACCGGCATTGGCGTTGGCGCTATTTGCTGTTTGATGCTGTGCTTTATTGACCTTCGCCTTCATTACCGATGTGCTCTCGGCCTGGCTTAAGGGCTGCTATTTCGGACATGCTCGTCGAAGCCAGCTTAGGCTCTGGCGACCAATTACTCCCGCAGGATAGGTGCCTCACGGTAATTGCCAGTGGCTGAACGGCTTATCAGAGCTGTGCTGACGGCAGCTCCGTTCCTCTTACGCTTGGTGAAATAAAAAAAATAAACAAATGAAACCCCCGCAACAGCCAACCTTCTTTTTCTGCCTGAGCTTGTCCACCGATGACGGAAGGACGTTTCTATATTTTCTGATCACGCAGCGCTAATTTCCTTAGCTGCACGTAGTTTTAGCAAGTAGACGTGTTGGGAGAGCTGGCAGTCCAGTACTAAGAGGGCGAGAAGCGTGAACATCTAGGGTAACCAAAAAGATGAACAACGAGAGCAGCTCCATCTGATGCAGTCGTTGTTCATGGCTGTGTGCGCAGGTAGCTTTTTCTCCAGAACGCACGTGGCTCTTAAAAGTACCAGCTGCAAATTAAGCTGTGGGCCTGCTGGTGCGGGGGCGTAAGGCGCCAACCCCTCGGTTTACTTTTGGCAACTTCCGCACACAAAGCTTACGGACGTTGGCTTTCGTATGTACTGCGGTACCTAATATACTCTCGGAGCGAAGGCGGACGTGTCTTAAGTTGAAGTCCTTAGAAAGCAGCTTGTCTTAGTGCCGTGCGATGAGGCTATTTAATAGAGAGGTAGTGTTAAATATGTGCGAAGATATCGTCATCAAGCAAGTCACTGATGCTGCGAAAAGCAACCCAAGTACATTGTTGAGCTGAGCAACAAAATTCCAAATACCTTCGTTGAAAGAGATGACCAGGAGAGGCCGTTTGCTGTGCCTGCACATCTGAAGGAGGGCTGCCCTACACATCTTCATGATCTCATCGTTCTCTCCTCCTTCCAACCATTTTTTCTTTACTCGTAACCGTAGAAACATCTACGACCGAGCTCACATCATGGGATACAACTCTGGTATTCGGTAATGCCTTAGACAAACTGATTTAACATGCCCACAAAAAAAGGGTACAAAAAATCTCGTCACAAGTTTTCTCAACAGCAATGACAAGTATAGCCCATGCAACTGAGCCGTGGTGGAGAATTGGTAGATGTCATTGGTGGTTCGAAGGTTACTGACGAGTGAATATATTTCTTCTGAAGTCAGGGATAATACGGAACCTTATCACTGACTTCGGAAACGACGCTCAGTCTAACAACTGCCTTGTTTTCGGGTGAACTTTCCGGCGCAAGACTTGACGGAGAGGAGGCCGACGTTCATGACTCTAAGGAACTGGCCTTGCTTAGTACTGTGAAAAATATCAGTGGTAAAGTTGCATTAGCATGTCCCATCTATAGTTGGGCGTTCTGCTATATCTTATTGGGAAAGGAAACAACGAATTCTTGCACCCGCTTAGTCCATAGTTTGGCATGCAGTCCTCACGCAAAAAAATGTGCGATTGAAGGCATGAGCGCTTGCTCACGCCTTCACACCTTTATCCTGTTATGTATTTTATTTTGGGACGATCCCAAAGCAGTGTAATAATGGTTTATAACTTCGCTGATGTCGGGCAGCAATCCTTATTGGTTTGGCTTTCGGCTAAGTAGCGACCTCTTGTAGCGGACAATAAATACCTTCGCCACGACTTTCAGGAAAGCGAAGAGTTTAAAAAAAAGCTACAATTGCTGTCATTGTACACCTGAATTAAAATCATTTTGTAGTAAAACAGATGTCAAAGGTACGTAAAAGTACTTATTAAACTGAGCGATTCATTAAAAAATGTTGCAAGTTATAAAAGTGATGCCTGCAGTATACTAGACCGGATGTTTTAAATTATTCAATGCAAATTTCTCTCTTAAATTTGTGAAATATGCTGTGCTTTCCTGCCTTGATAGAAAATCTATCTGTGAGGGGCCAATATCCGCCTTGTGCGGTAGAGGACACAGTCGCCCCATTTTTTTATTGCACAGACGAGTGACACTATGTACCTAGTGGAATCTTTTTTTATTAAAAAACAAGCTTCGTGATGTTCCTACCAGGTAAAGTTGTCAGGCGGCAGACTTGTGCCACTTGTTTGCTCGCACGTGCGCTTTACTCGACTTATTTTTGGACGCCTTCTTTTTGGAGGTCTTGGTGTGGTTTACAGCCACAAACCAAGTGCTGGCGAGGGCTTGGGGAATGACTGAGCGCTTCAGGATCTGGCCGTATTTGCCCACGTTTCCGAAGTTGATTTGAAGGAGGTACTTTTCGTTGAACATGAGGGTGATGGTTGTCCTGGAGATGCCGTCGGAGGCGAAAAGCTTGAGCTTGGAGAATGACAGTGTTTTGCCGTTCCACGAAGTGCCTGGTCGGGGCGATTCCAGGAGCATGTAGTGGCCTGCGCATACGCCAGAGTCCTAGATGAAAGTTATCCAGGCCACGCACTGTAACCCGTCGTGCAGGTTACTGAAGCGGACGAACGGAGCTGGCTGCATCAGCCTTCCTTGTGGGCTGATCTTAAGCTCCATCCTGGGCAAAAACTGGGCCTTGATGACGAGTGTTAAGTGCGGAACCCTCACCGCAGGTATGAGCGGAACGCTGCTCCTGCCGCCGACAGAGACGGCTTGTTTCTCGTGCTCGGTGTCCACGTCGTCGCCCTTGCCGTCGTCACCCTGCGTGCAGGAGAGCTGCTTGGGCGCCGCTTTCTGGACTCCCTTGACGTTGGGGCGCGCTGCGGCCGCACCTTCAGCGACGACGCTGACTGTCTCCGAAGCGCTGCCGTCATCTTCGTCACTGCTGTCGCTGCTGGAATCGCTGCTCGAGTCGCTGGTGCTGCTACCGCCATTTTTGTTGGTAGTGCTGCTATCGTCGCTCTCGCTAGTGCTCGAGCACAGGTTGCAAAGCCTCAGTAGCTCAGCATAAAACACACTCGTGGGCGTCTTGGTATGATCGTCCCCAGTCCCACCGCCTGCGGCGGCAGAGATCTCACCACAGCCGGACTCTGATGACGCCATGCTCGACTACGCACAAGAAGAACAGCGTTCACGTCGCTGGCGACGCCGAGTTGCGACCGACACTTCGAGTCTTCGGTGACGCCTGTGGTCTCCCGGACGCAAGGCGCTCGTAATAAAAGCGCGGTGTGCGGCGGCCCTGGTGCCACGGGAATGACACCTGTTCCTCTTCTTCTTCATCCTCTTCATAATGACACATACCCACATGGGGGGATTGGCCAAGGTGTAGTGGCACAAATAAGAAAATTTCCATAGGATGACGACAAAATATCCGAGCCAATCGTGAATTTTGACAAATGTATGCATCAAAACCGACAGAAGAATATTTCAGCGCCTGTCGTCGTCGTTCTCTTCTGCTGCCAATAAGATTGGTGTATTTTTTAGGACTAAGTTGAGGTGGCAGTAATGTGCCTTTTCGCTCTAACGCCGTTAATCCGTCCTTCCAGTTTTCCTTGGTTTCGCCTAGGACCGGCGGCGTGAATCCTGAGAAGATGTCATGTTACCGCGTTCAAGAACACCGCACTGCTGCGGAAAGGCTGTAAGGTGGGCTGAGGCTTTTTTTTTTCTAAAAAAAATTTGATTTATTGATTTGATTTGATTTTTACTGCAGAATGTCAGTGCACTATTACAAACCCAGGTGGTCCAAATTTTCAGAGCCCTCCGCTTCTGCATACCTTATAGCCTGTGTCGCTTTGGACGATTAAACCGTATTAACCAATCGCTTTATTCACCAGAACTTCCCTTTAGAGACGGATTAGAGGAAGGGCCCTAGTGTCTGAGAAAAATACGAAGAACATGGGCAAATTTCATACTGTAACCTAAAACCGGAGTGTTCGATCCAAAACTCCAGAGCATTGAACTTAGTATATGAGACGGAGGGAACACGTCGTATTACAGCTAGTAAATTATTCCACCAAACATGCTGGGATTGCTCATGAATGGAAACTCCCCAAAGTGATTCCTTTACCTAAAAATAATGGCGGCGGCTATCCTCTGGAAAATATTAGACCTATTACATTGACATGCAATGTGGTTAAAATAATTGAAAGGGTCTTGCTTCTACGTGTTTCGAAGTTTGTGAACTCTGAAAATATCCTCAGTCACTGTCAAATCGGTTTCCGTCGGAAATGTTCCATATGGAACGCACATTTGACCTCGAGAGTCGAATTCTCCTTTCGCGGCGTCAAAAAATGCATGCTGCTTTGGTTACATTAGATGTAGCCAAAACTTAAGACAGTGTGGAACACACCATATTTTTGAAAAGACTGCAGAGTCTGCAGTTTCCACACTACTCAATTGCTTGGATATCGGCGTTCTTAGATAACAGGCAGTTTAGCGTACACTCCATGATGTCAATTCTGGAAGGTATAAACAAACGAGAGATGTTCCTCAGGGGGGAATCCTTTCGCCATAATCTTCAACATTGTACTGAGCTCTATTTCCAGCCATCATCAAATTCGCACGTACGTCTATGCTGACGACATTGCATTTTTCTCGGCTGCTCCTGACATTCAGTCTGAATACGTGCGTCTGCAAGCGTACCTGAAATTGCTTGAGAGTTGGTTGTGTGGCCTACAACTCGCCTTAAATGTTAACAAATGCGCTATCCTTGTTTTTCGACTCCAATATGCTGTTGCTCTGTCTCTAACTTACCAGCGACAAATTATTCCCCAAGTTTAGTCTTTAAAATATCTTGGTGTAATTTATGACGACAAGCTCACATGGCGCTCTCACATTGACCATGTTGCAGGGGAAGGCACTCGTGCTGTGGGCATGTTGTGTAGATTAAGTAATCCCCGGTATGGAATGCGGAGAGATGCACTTTTAATGATTTATGTTATGTACGTTAGACCAATGTTAGAATTTGCATCTGTGCTGTTTTCTGGTTAGCTGCTTACAAAATTCGCCCGCTCGTTCTTTTAGAGCGGGAAGCTGAACGGTTGTGCCTTGGACTCCCTAAATTTGTAGCTAACAACGCGCTTTACCTTGAAGCAGGAATTTCACCTTTAATATCTAGATTTAAGTTTCTCACTTTTCAGAGGTACCTCACGATATATGACTCAAGTTTCCACCGTTCCTCGTCTGTGTTTTGTTACCAGCCGACCTCCTTTTTTGGAATCCACTGGCCTCGATTTCATACACCGCAGGTAGTACTGGTACAAAATTTACTTCACCCGTTAAATGTACTCCTTTCTTACATACTATCGACACAAAACAGTTCGTCTTCCGTGAAAATTGTCTATGATGACATTTTCCCGAAGAATGCAAGCCATTTACCATCATGCATTTTAAACGGATTATTAGAAGACCATTCACAAAGCATACCTGTTACCATCATTATTGCTATTGACGCCTCCCAATGTGATGAAAAGGCAGGGGTGGGAATATATTGCCCGCTTCTAGATTAATCTTTTTCTGGGTGTCTTCCGGATTTCACCCCAATTTTCCAAGCGGAGTTTCTGGCGGTGGTGCTTGCGCTTCGCAAGCTAGACCCTTCTTTCTCCACAATGGCTGTCATTACAGACTCCTTTTCTTTGTGCCCGTCCCTTGCTTCAATTACGGATTCTCCAATCCTAAACACCTTCTTATCATTACTTCCTCCACATTTGAGCCTTTTACATAAGATATGGGTACCAGGTCATAGCAGTGTGACAGTCAGTGAAGTGGCTGATAGCCTGGCAAAAGCGTCCCTCAACGGCCCAGTGCTATACGTATCCTCCCGGCTACAGCGTACATCACAGCAGCGAGGTTTCGGAGAAATATTTTGTTAAGCATGACATCTGGATCAATTAAAAGATCTGATGATTTCCTGCATCTTCGTATTCGTGGAGCAGGAAATCATGCCATTCACGTCAGCTTGAAGTCTCTCTAACTAGGCTACGCTGCCGGATCCCCCCCTTAAATTTTTATTTGCACAGGTCTGGTTTGGCGCTTTCTCCCATCTGCGCATTCTGTGGTGAACAAGAATCAATAGACCATTTTTTTGTTGTTTGTCGACGCTTCACTATGATGCGACGACGATTTTTAGAGCAACCACTGCAACAGCTTGGCCTTAGTTTGAGCAGCCCGACCATACTGTCATTTGGTGCCACCATTCTTGGTTACAGCCACAGGTCTGTTTTTACCGCCATTCAAATTTTTTTTGCTGGAATCTAATCGGATACCTTGCTAATATTTTTTTAATTATCATTATAATTTTTTTGCTGTTAATATTATTATTTTTATTTATTTATTTTTCAACTCCCTCTCCTACAGATCTTGCAGAGTCCATCTCCTGCGTGCGTTATTCATTTCCCGTTTCTTTTTGGTCTTTCTGCATTCTGTTGAAGTTTCTCTTCACCAGCATTCTGTTATTTCTATTTATTACTTAATTTCTCTATTTATTTTCCCAAGAAAACAAAAAAAATCATCACAAAAACTCTCTATGCACCCCTCTTCTTGGCCGATACCCCTGCGTGGGTATGCGCCATTCTGAAAGGTGAACAACAACAACAACAATATCCCCAACAGTAATATATTTTCTGAAAGATCAAGCCATTATCCATCGTATGTTCGCTAAATCTTCGAACCGACTTTTTTGACTAAAGAAAGCCTCAACCCACATTACAGCTTTTTCAGTAGCAGTGCAGTGCTCTTGAACGCGGTAACATGATATCGCCTCAAAATTCACGCCACACGTCCTCGGCGAAAACAAGGAAAAATTAAAGGACGGATTAGCGGCGTTACAGAAAAAAGGCACATTGCTGCCACCTCCCCTTGGTCATAAAAGTACAGCCATCTTATGGGCGGCCTCATTGTCCGATGAATACTCCGGCGCAGGGCTTGACGGAGATGATGCCGACGTTTTTGACGCTAAGGAACTGACCTCACTTAGCGCTTTGAAAACCTCAGGGGTAAAGTTGCATTAGCATGTCCCATCTAGCGCGGCGTTCTGCTATATTCTTGGGAAAGGAAATACCGATTGCTTGCGCCAGCCTAGTCCATGGTTTGGCACGCAGTTCTCACGCAAAAAAAATTGCGCTTGATTATGCCTTCACACCTATGTCCTATAATGCATTTTATTTTGGGATGATCCAGAAGCAGTGTGTTGCTTGTTTAAAACTTGTTGATGTCGGGCAGCAATCACTAGTGGTTTGGCTTTGGGCTAAGTAGCGACCTCTTGTAGCGGACAAAAATTTCCGTCGCCACGACTTTCAGGAAAGCGAAGAGTTAAAAAAAAGCAGCAATTGCTGTGATTGTACACCTGAATTAAAATCAATGTGTAGTAAAACAGATGTCAAAGGTACGTAAAAGTACTTATAAAACTGAGCGATTCATTAAAAAATGTTGCAAGTTAAAAAAGTGATGCCTACAGTATACTAGACCGGATGTTTTAAATTATTCAATACAAATTTCTCTCTTAAATTTGTGAAAAATGCTGCGCTTTCCTGCTTTGATAGAAAATCTATCTGAGAGGGGCCAATATCCGCCTTGTGCGGTAAAGGCCACAGTCGCCCCTATGTTTACTGCATAGACGAGT
This sequence comes from Amblyomma mixtum, assembly GCF_055824585.1. Taxonomy (NCBI): domain Eukaryota; kingdom Metazoa; phylum Arthropoda; class Arachnida; order Ixodida; family Ixodidae; genus Amblyomma; species Amblyomma mixtum. The sequence continues at coordinate 155,822,993 of NC_143014.1, read as the reverse complement.
CGCACAATGTACTACTGGCATCTTTTTTTATTAAAAAAACAATCTTCGTGATGTTCCGACCTGGTAAGGTTGTCAGGCAGAGACTTGTGCCGCTTATTTGCTGGCACGTGCGCTTTACTCTGCTTCTTTTTGGACGGCTTCATTTTGGAGGCTTCGGTGTGGTTTACAGCCACAAACCAAGTGCTGGCAAGGGCTTGGCGAATGACTGAGCGCTTCAGGATCTGGCTGTATTTGTCCACGTTTCCGATGTTGATCTGAAGGAAATACTTTTTGTTGAACATGAGGGTGATGGGTGTCCTGGACATGCAGTCGGAGGCGAAAAGCTTGAGCTTGGAGAATGACAACGGTTTGCCGTTCCACGAAGTGCCTGGTCGGGGCTATTCCAGGTGCAGGTACTCGCCAGCGCATACGCCGGAGTCTTAGAAGAAAGTTATCCAGGTCACGTACTGCAACCCGTCGTCAAGGTTACTGAAGTGGACGATCGAAGCTCCCTGCATCAGCCTTCCTTGCGGGCTGATCTTAAGCTGCATCCTGGGCAAAAACTCTGCCTTGTTGACGAGTGTTACGTGCGGAACCCTCATCGCAGGTCCGAGCAGTACGCTGCTCCTGCCGCCGACAGAGGTAGCTTGTTTCTCGTGCTCAGCGTCCACGTCATCGCCCTTGCCTTCGTCTCCCTGCGTGCACGACAGCTGCGGCGGGGCCGCTATCTGAACTGCCTTGGCATTGGGGCGCGCCGCGGCCGCACCTTCAGCGACGACACCGACTGTCTCCGTAGCGCTGCCGTCGTCTTCGTCACTCCTGTCGCTGCTGGAATCGCTGCTCGAATCGCTGGTGCTGCTACCGCTATTGCTGTAGGTACTGCTGCTATCGTCGCTCTCGGTAGTGCTCGAGCACAGGTTGGAAAGCCTGAGTAGTTCAGCTTAAAACCCAGTCATGGGCATCTTGGTATGATCGTCCCTAGGTCCACCGCCTGTGGGCGGCAGAGGTCTCAGCACAGTCGCACTCTGATGATGCCATGCTCGACTACGCACAAGAGGAACAGCGCTCACGTTGCTGGGGACGCCGAGTAGCGACCCACACTTCGAGCCTTCGGTGATGCCTCTGGCCTCCCGGACAAAGGGCGCTAGTATTAAAAGTGCGCTTTACGGGTGCCCTGGTCCCCCGAGAATGGCGTCTGTTCTGCTTCTTCTTCGTCTTCTTCATACTCTTTATAACGGCACATACCCACGTGGGGAGATTGGCCAAAGTATAGTGGTATAAATAAGGAAATTTCCATAGGATTACAACAAAATATCGGAGCCAAACGTGAATTTTGATAAACGTCGTCGTCTTTCTCTTCTGCTGCCAAAAAGATTGGTGTATTTATTAGAACTAAGTTGAGGTGGCAGCAATGTGCCTTTTCGCTCTAACGCCTTAATCCGTCCTTCCATTTTTGCTGGATCGGCGGCGTGAATTCTGAGATGTCATGTTACCGCGTTAAGGAACACCGCACTGCTGCTGAAAAGCTGTAAGGTTGGTTGATTCTTTTTTTTTGATGAAAAAATTTGATTTGTTGATTTGATTTGATTCTTACTGTACAATGTCAGTGCACTATGACAAACCCAGGTGGTCGAAACTTTAAGAGCCCTCCGCTGCGGCATACCTCATAGCCTGACTCGCTTTGGATGATTAAACCGTATTAACCAATCGCTTTAATCACCAGAACTTCCCTTAAGAGACGAATTAGAGGAAGAGCCCTAGTGGCTGAAAAAAGTACGAAGAACAAGGGAAACTTCATACTGTAACTTAAAACCTGAGTGTGCGATAAGAAAAGCCAAAGCGTTGAATTTTCGCTAATATACGAGACGAAGGGAACACGTCGTGATGCACCCGCTTTTTCGGGAGACGTGAGAAAGAAGAAGAGCAAGAAATTATTTTTGAGATAGCATATCCCAAAGAGTAATATATTATCTGAAAGATCAAGCCATTTTCCATTAGATGTTTGCAAAATCGGCGAATCGATTTTTTTTTTACAAAAGAAATCCTCAACCTACCTTACCGCTTTTTCAGCAGCAGTGCGGCCCTCTTGAACGTTGTAACATGACATCGCCTCAGAATTCACGCCGCAGGTCCTCGGCGAAAACAAGAAAAATTAAAGGACGGATTAACGGCGATAGAGAAAAAAGGCACATTGCTGCCACCTCCCCTTGGTCATAAAAGTACAGCCATCTTATGGGCGGCCTTATTTTCCGATGAATTTCCCGGCGCAGGGCTTCACGGAGATGATGCCGACGTTTTTGACTCTAAGGCCCTGACCTCACTTAGCGCTGTGAAAACCTCCATCGAGCGCGGCATTCTGCGATATTCTTGGGAAAGGAAATACCGATTGCTTGCGCCAGCCTAATTCATAGTTTGGCATGCAGTTCTCACGCAAAAAAAATTTGCGATTCAAGGCATGAGCCTTCACACCTTTGTCCTATTTTGCATTTTATTTTTGGCTGATCCCAAAGCAGTGTATTGCTTGTTTATAACCTGCTGATGTCAGGTGCAATCTTTGTTTTTTCCTAAGTAATGACCCCTTGTAGCGGACAATAATTTCCTTCGCCACGACTTTCAGGAAAGCGAAGAGTTAAAAAAAAGCGACAATTTCTGTCGTTGTACACCTGCATTAAAATAAATGTGTAGTAAAAGAAATGTCAAAGGTACTTAAAGCTACTTAATGAAAAAAGCGATTTATTAAAAAATGTTTCAAGTTAAAAAAGTGATGCCTGCAGTATACTAGACTGGATGTTTAAAATTATTCAATAGATATTTCTCTCTTTAATTTGTGAAAAATGCTGTGCTTTCCTGCCTTGATAGAAAATCTGAGAGGGGCCAATATACGCCTTGTGCGGTAAAAGCCACAGTCGCCGCATGTTTTATTGCATAGACGAGTCACACGCTGTACCTACACTCTAAACACGGTAACCTTTGGGTAACCTTTGTAAAGGTGCACATTTTCACATTGAAGTATACCTATAATTTAAAGGTTACACCATGTAACCTTTCCACTTATAACTTTTGTAAAAGTTACAAATGGTAAAGGTTACTTCTTTTTACGCATAGGTTACGCAACTTTTTTAGCGATGTAACCTTTACAAAGGTATACATCATTGAGTTAGCCATAGGTTACGTGCTCCAAAATGTGTAACCTTTGTAAACCACAATGGCTGGCCTAAAAATGGCAAAAATGTCGTTGCAATTTGCTGAAGGTGATGAAATAGAGATCCCTGCCAGATTTCAGTTTGAATGGAACAAAAATTGGCCAAACAAGAGAATGGTTTAGAAAGGAGAAAAATGACAAACATCGGCATATGATAGGCAAATTTTTAATTGGCTCCAACATCTTCAAGACTAGAGGAAATACAAAACAACAAAACTTCCCAGATATTGTCTGCATTAAACAAAAACTAAGAAATGTAACAACAGATGCAGGTATGTCCAAGGCACCATTTTTGCATACTTTTTGCAAAAAAATATATCGCAATAAATGGGCATGCAAGGCACTGAAATATGGGCTCATATTACAGTATTACTGTTGGCATGCCAAACAGAACCACGTTAAGCAAACAACTCAATAAAGCATGCTCATATGAAGTCTCGCTTTGAATAGAGCTTGGTTACAGCATATCACTCTTATTGCAATGTGAATGAAAAAAATAGGCACTCTAATTGTAGTACCAAAAAGAACAAAATAAAAGCTCTATTATTGAAGACCAAGTGCCAAGTCAACTTGACATTGTGTAAGGGATACAACAAACACAAATTATAAATGGCAAAAATATCAGAGAAGGCAATATTTTGATCACATATTTTACCACACTTCTTAAAAGAAAGATTAAAATGACTATACAATGAGATATCAAGAAAGGTGGTCCAAGCAGAGCAGATAACATGAGTTCTTTTAAAACTTGCGGCCACATACAAACGCAAACAACAATCAATCGATTTAAACACCTTGGCTAAACAGCAACCAGAGATATACATGTACTTAACAGCTTTCAGCGGTACATAACATCAGTAAATCCAGCACAACTTGCCTAGATCATATAAACGAAAGCCCTTTGTGACTCCTCCAGTCACTTCATTAACAAAGATGCACAATGACATGACCAATAACTTGTAACATTAACAATGCTATAAGCCTGACAACACTCGCATAAGTACACCAACTTGTGTACTGCAGTTAAAAAAAAAAAAACTTGCTCAATTTAGCTGTAGAAAATATACTTCAACATATTAGAAAGTGAACAATTGAAACACATTTCATTCCAGAAAATTAGAACAAATTATTCTTTTTCAAGAGCATGAACAAGCTCTTAAGTCGGTTCATCAGTAGTCCACGTGGCACTAAAGTGTCTGGCAGCGCAATCTTCTGCAGCAGGATGAGTATGGCGGAGAATGCCGGTCTATAGTCGAAGTTTTTTAAGCAATATGTCACCAGGCAGAAGATGAGGGCACGCTCTAGATTGCCGTTGCTGATCGAGATCACTCCTTTACTACTTCCAGCGTAAACACTCAGCACAGGTATATACATGAGGTGCAGTCACTTGCAACTCTTCAGGCAGTGGGATCTGTGGAATGTTAAATTAGAGCCAGTGAGCAATCATTCATACTTGAAGCATGGCTGATATTCTCACCAGAGTGAAACATGGTATACAAAGAACACCGCAGTGCCTACCGCATCGCAGAGCCGCCGCTGCGATTGCTGCGCTGTTGCTTCCGCAATTCTACTCAGGATGGCCATAGGTCAAACCACCGCCAATTTTTTTAATGGGCCCAGTTGTATTGCCAAAATCTTATGGCGCGCCGATCAATTGATAATCAATGAAACGACGTGCAAAGTTCCAGAATTCAGATTCAAAACAAAAGTACCGCTTCATAGTGAAAACAGCGCGGGAAAACGAGACGAGCAAAGAAAGACACAACAAATCGAGCAAAGAAGGACACAACAAATCGTCTCATTTTACCGCGCTGTTTTCACTATGAATCAATACTGTTAGAGATGACCAAAACGGGAGGGGGAGCGAGTGAGAACACTCGACGCACGCACAAATTTGTGAGAATAAACAACGGATATATTGCAGTTACAACTTATTTCTTGTTAGCGCACTTCAATAGGGCTCGCACTGTCTTACGCACGCCCGCTCAGATCGCTCGCGCACCACACACCCTGCGCTGAGCTTCCCGTCGCCAACGCTGATGAGTCAACACGCCGCACTCGCGAAAAACAACCATCACAAACACAATTCCAGACGACGCCTGGAAGAGAGGAAAGAGGATAGGCAGGCAATGCGGTAGGCACTGTGACCGACCGGCGCACCGAGCCAGATTCACGTGATCGCCACTTGAGTCGAGGAGACGACTGCCGCCGCCTGGGCGGGAGTATAGCGCCGATGTGGAATTGCGTCATAAGATCGCTTGCAATACCAACTCGCTCAAATCGCATCCTCAATTAAAAAAGTACCGTCGTGCGTTTTAAGCGTGCTTTTTTGTACGTATGCAAAAAAAAACGCGCGCACACGCATGCAAACGATGAATAATTAGAGCTGGATTATCCCCGTATTATCACACCTAATGACCCCAAATGACTTTAGGCAACAATAGCCTAAAACCAATATTCTGGATAACCAAACTTATTGGCACGATACCCCGCGCAATAGGTAAATGAGGCACTCAAACTACTGAACCAGATTTCGCTTCGAAGTGCACTCAACGAGGCTTAGAAATGAAGCTGCTCTGGCAAACGAAGAAAATACGCACTTTGACAAGCATGAAATAAATGACTTCGCAGGTCCTTATTGTGCATATGGTAAAAAAAAAGGCCACTCACCCAAGTCCGTCATTTTTCCATGAACCCCTGGAACGTGGTTGCAGTAGTCGCAACGAAAAGCGCTGGGCGCGGAGCTGTCTGCCGAGCACACAACGACGTAGCGTGTACGGTCACATTGAGGTTCGTTCCAGCCGCCGCGCAGCGTACCCCACAGGTCCCTGCTACTTAGCGGCATTAGCCCAAACAAGCCACTTCAGAAACGCCACCAAAAGACGGCGTGGTTCACGCACGGTTCCAACTCTCGGTTCCAACGGTTCCAAGAACAAAGCAACCTCCGCAACGCTGCAACGTCCGAGCCTTCCCGCCGTCCAGACTTGCCGGCGTGCCTGCCGGCGTGCAACGATGCCAAGCGTTTTGAAACAGAAGCGCCGCTTTTCATTGGGTGAAGCGCCCGCCGTCTGCGCATGCGCGTCTCACGCATACTGGAGCGGCCGTCATGCCATATTTTGAGTAGTTCTATGCCAATTACTCGTTTCTTATTGGCGCCGCCGTTCGCACCTTGGGCGCATTACGTTTTGATTTCTGATATTTATTTTCCACCAAAACTGATACATTGGAAGTGTATGTAGAGAGCCACCTGAAGGGAAGTCGAATCGCGCACTCGGCGGCCCGCAAATGCGGTTACGTCCGCTGTCGCCTTCCCAGGCGCTCCCCTTCCATATGTCTGCTTTTTTACTACTAATTGCGACCGTTGCTATCGCGTATTGGTTCGAGGAAGGTGAGAAATAGGCTCTATCCGAGTCATCGAGAAATTACATGCAATTTGAAATATTCGTTTATTAACGTTTATTCGAGCAATAAAATCGGTACAGAACATGCTTAGAGAAGTAGCACGTTTGGTTTCTTTGCAAAACTCATAGATAGGAATCGCACATTGGAGATGTGTTCTCATATATATTCAGCCGCAAAATACGGCATTGGCATTGCATTCGCAGCCTCCTTTGGGAAATGTGAAGGCAGAAATAACGCGCGATTCAATGTGGCTGCGACCCAAAACAGCAGTATCGAGCTCATGCGATAGCTTACGTTGATGTCTCCCCCTTGCGGTCGAAACCGCAGCCCCATTGCATCCGAAAAGCACATTCCCGCACATAAAGCAACATACATCCTCTATATGTGCATATCTCCTGGCTTGGCGACGCATATAGGTTACCGTGCTGCCCAAAGGTTACTGCGCAAAGGTTACTTGGCAATTTTTTCATCGTAACCTTTGAAACGGTTGACTTTAGGCCGTTGTAACCTTTGCGCTCCACAAAAATAAAGAAAACACAATGAAAACATAAAAAAACATCAATTGTAACCTTTGTGACAAAAGTTACTCACATCCAAAAGTTACGTTATAGGTTACTGTGTTTAGAGTGTACTGACATCTTTTTTTATTAAAAAAACAAGCTTCATGATGTTCTGACCAGGTAAAGTTGTCAGGCAGACTTGTGCCGCTTGTTTGCTGGCGCGTGCCTTTACTCGACTTCATTTTGAACAGCTTCTTTTTGGAGGCCTGGGTGTGGTTTACAGCCACAAACCAAGTGCTGGAAAGGGCTTGGCGAATGACTGTGCCCTTCAGGATCTGGTCGTATGTGCCCACGTTTCAGAAGTTGATTTGAAGGAAGTACTTTTTGTTCAACATGACGGTGATCGGTGCCCTGGAGGAGCCGTCGGAGGCGAATAGCTTGAGCTTGGAGAATGATAGCAGTTTGCCGTTTCACGAAGTGCCTGGTCGGGGAGATTCAAGGAGCATGTATTGGCCTGCGCATGCGCCGGAGTCTTGGATGAAACTTATCCAGACCGCGTACTGCAACTCGTCGTCCAGGTTACTGAAGCGGACGATCAGAGCTGGCTGCATCAGCCTTCCTTGGGGTCTGATCTTGAGCTCCATCCTGGGCAAAAACTCGGCCTTGTTGACGAGTGTTGCGTGCGGAACCTTCACCGCAGGTCCGAGTGGTACGCTGCTCCAGCCGCCGGCAGAGAAAACTTGCTTCTCGTGCTCAGCGTCCACGTCGTCGACCTTGCCTTCGTCGGCCTGCGTGCACGACAGCTGCGGCGGTTCCGCTTTCTGGACTCCCGTTGAGGCGCGCCGCGGCCGCACCTTCAGTGACGACGCTGACCGTCTCCGAAGCGCTGTCGTCATCCTCGTCACTTCTGTCGCTGCTGGAATGGCTGCTCGAATCGCTGCAGCTGTTACCGCCATTGTTGTTGGTACTGCTGCTACCGTCGCTCTCCCTAGTGCTCGAGCACAGGTAGCAAAGCTGCAGTAGCTTAGCATAAAACTCACTCATGGGCGTCTTGGTATCATCGTCCCTAAGCCCACCGCCTGTGGCGGCACAGGTCTCACCATATCAGGCCTCTGATGACGCCATGCTCGACTACGCACAAGAGGAACAGTGCCCACGTCGGTGGCGACGCCGAGTAGCGACCCTCACTTCGAGTCTTCGGTGACGCCTGTGGTCTCCAGGACGCTGGGCGCTGGTATTAAAAGCGGAGAATGCGGCTGCCCTGTTGCCCCGGTAAGGGCGTCCGTTCAGCGCCTGACGTCGTCGTTCTCTTCTGCTGCCCGTAAGCGGCAGCAATGTGCCTTTTTGCTCTAACGCCGTTAATCAGTCCTGCCATTTTTCCTTGTTTTCGCCGAGAACCTGCGGCATGAATTCTGAGGCGATGTTTCAAGAGGACCGCACTGATGCAGATAAGCTGTAAGGTCAGTTGAGGCTTTCTTGTGTAGAAAAATCTGATTCGCAGATTTTTCGATCATCTGATGGAGAATGGCTTGATATTTCAGAAAATATATTACTCTTCGGAATATGCTATCACAAAAATAATTGTTTCCCATTTCTTCTTTCTCACATCTCCCGAAAAAGCGGGTGTACCTCGACGTGTTCCCTTCGTCTCGTATACTAGCAAAAATTAAATGATGTGGCGTTTTTCATCGGACACTCAGGTTTTGGGTTACAGTATGAAGTTTGCCCACGTTCGTCGTACTTTTTTCAGCCACTAGGGCCCTTCCTGTACCCCGTATATCAAGGGAAGTTCTGGTGAATAAAGTGATTCGTTAATGCGGTTTATTCTACGAAAGTGACTCAGGCTATGAGGGATTCCGTAGTGGAGAGCTGTGGTAATTTCAAGCACCTGGGTTTGGGTTTTTTCATGCTGCACTAACATTGTACAGTACACGACCCGCCAGCATTTGACCTTTATCTAAATTCGACCGCCGTAGCCGGTATCGAACTCCCGTTGTCGGGTCAGCAGCCGAGCCCGATAACCACTTTGTCTCCGCGACCGCTCTGATGAATAAAACGGTTTTCAGCGATTTTGTTAGCGTTTTTCTCAAAGCATCTTTGGAAGTTCGTGCACCTTTTTATCAGGAACTATACGGCATAAGGAAACAAAATTTCTCACAGCTGTCAATTAATGACATTTCAATCACTGAAACTAGAATCAATAGCCTGGGCGCATTTGTATTTTTTGACTACAAAAAATACAATTCACATGCGGATATTTTATTCCATCGACAAGGATAAAAACATAATATATCTTGTTTTTATTGGAAGCGCATAATTTTAATTCCACCGGTGTATAGCCCTGGTTGCTAATTTTGCACAAAATTGCAGCACTCTGCGAATAGTAGATCTTAAGAAAAAAGTACAATAGTAGAAAAATAAAAAAAAATAAAAATACTAAACAAAATTTAAAAATCGCTTCGAGCTCTAATGAAATCTGCGTCTGTCTTTAAGATTCGTGGCAAATTTTATAGCGACAGCTTTTATTACAACTGCTGTGCAGCTAACTTTTGAAACTCATTTTCAAACTGCCGCCGCGGTGGCTCAGTGGCTATGGTGCTCGGCTGCTGACCCGAAAGACGCGGGTTCGATCCCGGCCGCGGCGGCTGGAATTTCTTTGGAGGAGAAATTCTAGAGGCCCGTGTACTGTGCGATGTCAGTGCACGTTAAAGAACCCCAGGTGGTCGAAATTTCCGGAGCCCTTCACTACGGCGTCTCTCATAGCCTCAGTCGCTTTGGGACGTTAAACCCCATAAACCAAACCAAACCAATCATTTTCAAACTCTCACCCCGCCTTAACTGCACCCCACTGATAATACGAGGGGGTACCCAAAAGAAACCGGACTTATTTTTGTTTGAACTTATTTGTTCACATTTTAAGCAGAGACCTTCAATCTCCTTCAAAGTATTCCCCACTTGCAATGATACGCTTGTCGAATCTTTCATTCCATTTTTCAAAACATTGTTTAAATTCATCTTTCGTGATGCTTGACAGTGCCTCCGTCGTTTTTTTCTTCACCTCAGCAACATCAGCGAAACGCTTTCCATTCACCTATATTTTCATTCTAGGAAACAAAGAAAGTAGCACGGGGCAAGGTCGGGAGAGTATGAGGGTTGAGGAATAGGGGTCATGCCATTTTTGGTCCAAAATTGTCGTAGAGACAGGGCTGTGTGAGCAGGGGCATTGCCATGATGGAAAACCAGTCACCCGACCGCCACAAATCTGGCCGCTTCCACCGCACACTCTTGCCCAATCTTTTCAAAACATCCAAGTAGAAATCCTGGCTAACTGTCTGACCCTGCGGAACAAATTCTCAATGGACGACTCCTCTCACCGCGAAAAAACAAATCAGCATTGTTTTGAGGTTTGGTTTCACCTGACTAGATTTCTTGAGGCGAGGTGAATTTGAAGTTTTCCATTGGCATGATTGTTGCTTTGATTCAGGATTCGATTCAGGAACACTTCAGTTGTTCCCATAGCATCGTCCTTGTACGTCTTTCTTAATATTTCAAGGTTGCCATTCAACTTTTTCCGAGCAAAAATCAAAATTTCACCGGCGCGCGCTGTTCACGAAAATCAGCCATTGCAAAAACGACGTTCACACAAAACAGTCGTCACTCTAAAACTCTGCCTAAACTAGTCTGACCTCCTTCAACGACGGCACTCGGCTTACTGACTCTGGAATGTTCGTTCTGTGCGCCCCTAGTGGCAAAACGCGGTACCATAGAAGCTTTGCCGACCAAAAAATTTAGTCCGGTTTCTTTTGGGTACCCCCTCGTATACCTGTTTCTTTGGGAATATCCGGTGGCCTCGTTCCACGCGTTTTACTTGTTTTCCCCTTGGGCGGAATCATAGAACAACAGGTGGTTTCTTCGTTGGGGGCAGAAACGCCAACAAGAATGTCCATGACAGAATGTTAGCTTAAGGTCTAACTGCCGAGTTTTATTGACAGGGTAAATACTAGGCCTGATTTATTACGTTCTAAAGAGATTAAAATATCAGCCAAGGCACCGTCATGCATAGAAAAATGACATGACGGTTACACTGGTTGATGGACATTCAGCGACAGCTGTTAAGGTATTTATACTTTACCGTAAGTTGTGGCAGAGAATATGAGAGAGACCTCACGTCTGTGAAGTTCTAGGGCGCTGTTTTAGTTTTCCACACAAAGCCGGTTTTCGTCCAGGGATGCTCGCCAGTTCGCCGTTCTAGAAGCGCAGTGCCGCCGATGGTCCTCTCCTCGGGCGGCGCGTTTCACAGCAGCTGCCGCAGATAGACCGTCCAACATTCCTCCTCTATCGCCATATCCTTACTCCTCCTTACACGATAGGTAACCACTATCATGGTTACCATGGCGCGCCTTCCTACATTTTCGCCACAACCACCTCCTCTCGCCTTAGTCTCCTTAGAAGGCTGCCCTCCTTCTGATTCTAGTGTAACTAAATCAAATCAAATCAAATCAAATCTTTATTTACATCATCCAGATGTTAGGTCTACCCTCCCTCCGGGTACCCTCCGGTTGCTTCCCATGGCACTACCCCCCGGTTTATTCCCATGGCAATGACAAACCAGGTGCGCCTTCTCACTCTCTCGCCATGCCTTCCTCTTTTCATTGTAACCACCTTCCGGACGGTTGCCGTTGTACCCATCCTGTAGTTACGCCTTCCCACGCTCTTGCCATAAAGCCTTCTCCAATGGTAACCCTCCACGCCCTTCCAAGTAACTACCCTCCGGGTGGTTTCCGTGTAAACAGTGGACCGGATGCGCCTTCTTACGCTTTTGCCATACCGTCCTCCTCCAAGGTAACAATCACCTGGTTGGGATCCTCCTGCTCTCCCTATACCCCCGTCGTTCCACGGTAACTACCCTCCGGATGGTTCCTATGGTAACCACCCAGTTGTTACGCATTTCTCCGCACGTGTGGTACCTTCCTCCTTGCACGGTGACCACCCTCCGAGAGGTTACCATGGCAACGCTTCCACCGGTTACGCCGAGGACTGCGACGAACGACAACAACTACGACGCGAAGCCCAGGAACGAGCGCTCAACAGCTATTGCTGTTGAAACGTTCCTTTCCGGTAATAGCACGAGCAAGTCATCTATGTGTCTTAAAGAACGTATCTAAAAAGCTAGGCAGTGTTTAACTGCGGTTATCCTCAAAAGTTCAGCAATAGCATTTGGGCAATGCTAGGGCCCAAGTTGAAGCCCGCCATTTTTTATGGCACGGTAAGTTATGGCTTCGTTTGGTTTATGGGGATTTGACGCCCCAAAGTGACTCAGGTATGAGGGACGCCGTAGTGAACGGCTCCGGAAATTTCGACAAACTGTGGTTTTGTAAATTGCTCTGACATCGCACAGTACATAGGCCTCTAGGAGTTTTCCTCCATCGAAATTCGACCGCCACGGCCGGCATAGAACCAGCATATGTAGGGTAAGTAGCTGAGCGCTATAACCACCGAGCCAACGGGGCGGTGTGGTCAGTTACGTTGGATCACCTTTATGGTCGAAATCAGCCAAGGGTTGGCCGGGCCAAATTTTGGAATTGTGCAAACAGCAGAAAATGTTTTCTACATTCTAATTATTCTGAAAGCGCAGGTTTGTGCTACGTATAAGTGCCGCTAGAGCCAGATTATGGTAGCTGATGGAGACGACGCTCTGCAATGCACAGCGCGATAATGTGGTGCAATTTAAGACGAGGCGTATTCGGCTGCCACACGCCTTCAGGAGCCAAGGTTTCTGTGATGAAGTCATTGAAGTGATGGATGTTCTCAATGAAATGAAATTACATACATTTTGATGTGATACTAACTGACATACCGAGTGCTTGTGGCAGCCTACGAGGTCTGTTAGAAAAGTATTCGACTTTATTTTTTTTTTGCGAACACCTGATGGATATGAAACAAGCGCGCTTACAGCAGCCGACCATGAACCCTGGTGCGCATGCACGAATTTTTTCCCGCCTGCCGATAGCGTCAGTCGCTGGGAAGCAGCGTTTGAGTGAGGCAGTGCGCAGTGGTCACGTCGGTTTTTGTTGCAAGGAAAATGGCGGAGCGAGAGGAGCAGCGCTACTACCTCAAATTTTGCCAGAAACTTGGCGACAGCCAAGTGGAAACCATTCGAAATGTTCAGACGGCTTTCGGTGTTAATGCTATGAGCAGCACACAGATTAAGCAGTGGTGCAACTGGTTTAAAGACGGCCGCACATCTGTGGAGAGAGAGCCACGCTCCGGTCGGCCATCAACATGCCTAAATTACTAGGTAATTGCCGAAGTGAACGTTGTGGTGATGCGGGACTGTTGTGTGACTATCCGAGAAATTGCGGAAGAGGTGGATATCACCAATTTTTCTGCACATTCTATTATCACCGAAGATTTGGCCATGGAGAGAGTTGCGGTGAAATTCGTGCCGAAGCTGCTGACGGTGGAGAAAAAGCAACTTCGTGTTGAAGTCTCACAGGAGATGCTGGATTCCACAAACAGTTACCCTGACTTCACCGACGCCGTAATCACTAGTGACGAGTCTTGGGCGTACGGGTACGACCAGGAAACCAAATCCCAGTCGTCACAGAGGACGCATTCCACGTCACCAAGACCAAAGAAGGCCCGCCAAGTGCGCAGCAATGTCAAAGTTTTTCTGACTGCTTTTTTGACTCCCTTTGTGTGGCACACCACGAGTACGCACCCCACAGGATCAAAGAATGACTAAAGAGTACTACAGGGATGTCCTCCATCGCCTACGCGGTGCTGTGCGGCGCAAGAGACCGGAATTGAGGTCAACAAGAAATTGGCGCATCCCTCGCGGCATTGCTCCTGCACATTCCTCACATTTGATTCAGACTTTTCTGGCGAAAAACCAGGCTCCTGTAGTTCAACAGGCTCCTTACTCTCCTGATATGTCTCCCTACGACTTCTGGCTGTTTCCTAAAATCAAGAGGCCATTGAAAGGAGCGCAATTTCAGAAAAGAAAGGACATTATGGCTGCAACGACAGCAGAGCTAAATTACATTCAAAAAAGGGCCTTTTCGGAATACTTACAACAATGGCAGCACCGCTGGGAGATGTATATGGAGCCCCAAGGAGACTACTTTGAAGGTTATTAGGTTTCTAACGCTCCAGTTATGCCAGTTTTTTTTCTTCGGCCAAAGGTCGGATACTTTTCTAACAGACCTCGTATTCGAGAGCTTGGCATGCAGTTGTCACGCAAAAAAAAAAAAGTGCGATTGAAGGCATGAGCGCTTGCTAATGCCTTCACACCTTCACCCTTTTATGCATTTTCTTTAGGGAGTATCCCGAAGCAGTGCATTGCTGGCTTATAACACTGCTGATGTCGGGCTGCAATAAATATTGGTTTGGCTTTGGGCTAAGTTGCGACCTCTTGTAGCGGACAATCATTTCCTTCGCCACGATCTTCAGGCAGGCGAACAGTTTAAAGAAAGAAGAGCACCTGTTGTCATAAATGTACACCTGGATTAAAATAAATGTGCAGTAAAAAAAGAACTCAAAGGTACGCAAAGTACTGAACAAACTGGGTAAGTCATAAAAGAAAAAGGGTTGCAGGTTGATAAATGTTAGCCTGCACTACACTAGATCGGATGTTTCAAATTATTCAATACAAATTTTCCTTTTAACAGCTGTGAAAAATGTTGGTCTTTCCTCTCTTCATGGAAAATCTATCTGATTGGGGCCAATATCCGGCGTGTGCGGTCAAAGCCACAGCGGCCCCATTTTTTTATTGCACAGACGAGTCACACAATGTATACCTAGTGACATCTTTTTTTTTTTATTAAGAAACAAGCTTCATGATGTTCCAACCAAGCAAAAGTTGTCAGGCAGACTTCTTTTTCGACGGCTTCTTTTTGGAGGCCTGGGTGGGGTGTACAGTCACAAACCAAGGGCTGGCGAGGGCTTGGGGAATGATTTTGCGCTTCAGGATCTGGCCGTACTTGTCCACGTTTCCTACGTTGAGTTGAAGGAAGTACGTTTTGTTGAACATGAAGGCGATGTGTGTCTTGGAGGTGCCGTCGGAGGCGAAAAGCTTGAGCTTGGAGAATGACAATAGTTTGCCGTTCCACGAAGTGCCTGGTCGGGGCGATTCCGGGTGCATGTAGTCGCCAGCGCATACGCAGGAGTCTTGGAGGAAACTGATTCTAGCCACGTACTGCAACTCGTCGTCCAGGTTACTGAAGCGGATGATCGGAGCTCCCTGCATCTGCCTTCCTTGTGGGCTGATCTTAAGCTCCATCCTGGGCAAAAACTCGGCCTTGTCGACGAGTGTTACGTGCGGAACCCTCATCGCAGGTATGAGCGGAACGCTGTTCCTGCCGCCAACAGAGACGGCTTGTTTCTCGTGCTCAGCGTCCACGTCATCGCCCTTGCCTTCATCGCCCTGCGTGCACGACAGCTGCGGCGGTGCCACTTTCTGGACTCCGTTGACATATGTGCGCACCGCGGTCGCACCTTCAGCGACGACGCCGACTGTCTCCGAAGCGCTGCCGTCATCTTCGTCAATGCAGTCGCTGCTGGAATCGCTGCTCGAGTAGCTGGTGCTGCTACCGCTATTGCTGTAGGTACTGCTGCAGTCGTCGCTCTCGCTAGTCCTCGAGCACAGGTTACAAAGCCTCAGGAGCTCAGCATAAAACTCACTCATGGGCGTCTTGGTATCAACGCCCCTTGGCCTGTGGCGTCTCATCACAGCCGGACTCTGATGACGCCATGCTGGACTACGCACAAGAGGAACAGCGTTCATGTTGCTGACGACGCCGAGTACTGACCGACACTTCTAGTCTTCTGTGATGCTTGTGGTCTCCTGGACGCAGGGCGCTGGTATTAAAAGCGCAGATTGCGGCTTCCCTGGTGCCACGGGAATGGCGCCCGTTTAGCGCCTAATGTCGTCGTTCTCTTCTGCTGCCCATCAGGTGGCTGAATTTTTACGACTGAGGAGAAGTGGTGCCTATATGCATTTTCGCTCTGCCGCCGTTCATCCGTCGTTCGAACGGAACATGTCTCCTCTTTTTATTTTTTTTTTATTGTGTTCGCAGATAACCTGCGCGTGAATTCCGGGGTGATGTCATATTACCGCGTCCAAGGCCACCGCACTGCTGCTGAAATATGTGTAAGGTGGCGTGAAGCTTTGTTTTGTCAAAAAATGCGGTTTTGGAATTTGGCGATCATGTGACGGATAATTTTTTTATGTTTCCGAAAATATATTAAACTTGGTTATTCGCTATTTTAAATAATTTCTTTGTACATCTTCTTCTTCACGTCTACCGAAAAAGCGAGTGCACCTCGCAGTGTTCTCGTCGTTTCCTATACTAGAAAAAATTCAACGCTCTGGAGTTTTTTTATCAAAGACACAGGTTTTTGGTTTTCGTTTGGAGTTTGGACATGTTTGTCGTACATTTTTCAGCCACTATGGCCCCTCTTGTAGCTCCGCGGTCAAGGGAAGTTGTGATGAATAAAACTATTGGTTGATGATGTTTAATCTTCCATAGCGACTCAGGCTATGGGGGACGCCGTAGTGCATGGCTCCGGATAATATCGACCACTGGGGTTTTTAAACGTGCGCTGACATCGTACAGTACACGGGCTTCCAGCATTCATTCTCCATCGAAGTGCAACCGCCGTATCCAGGATCTAACCCGCGTCTATCGCGTCTGACATTAGCCGAGAGCCATAGCCACTAAGCCTCCGCGACGGCTTTTATGAATAAAGCGGTTTTCAGAGATTTTATTTTCGTTTTAAGGCAGAAGCCTTTAATGCCTCATCGTTGTAAGCAGCAGTTGTCGACAGAAATGTCACGCTTTTCAGTTGGTCGAAACGGTCGTGACGTCACAGTGCGCGAATTTCAAACGGGGCCAATTGTACTTTGGCTACTAACCATGCAACCAATTAAAGGGATCGTATAGTGATGCTCCAAGTAAGTTTGACTTAGTGTAGTTAATGCTTACTTGACAAATTAGTCCAATTAACCTTTCTAGTCAGACCAGATAAATAAATAAAACCGAGTAAGAAATTGGCCGAGCTTGGGAATCGAACCCCGGTCTCCGGAGTGCGAGTCGAGCACGCTACCACTCCGCCATGCCAGCTCGATGGTTTGGAATGAACAAAGGTTCGTCTAGTGAATAGGGTGTCTTCGTTCACTCCCATCTTCCTCCCTTCCCGTTACGGCGAGGTATAGGTGTCCACCGAGATATGAGAGACAAACACATTTCCTTTCCTCAAAAACGAATTTACCGACAAGCGTGTTTGTCCGCGTTTCAGATTGGTCAAAATTGTCGTGACGTCACCACACGCGAATTTTGACGGGTGTCCACCGAAATATGTGAGAAAGTTACTGCGCAACTTCCTTTCCTCAAATACAATTTTCGACTAGTGTCTACTGAGATATGTGAGACAGTTAATGCGTAATTTCCTTTCCTCAAATACAATTTTCATTTTCTTCACTACGGCTCCTCTTTCTTCTTTCACTCACACTTCCTCCCTTCCTGTACAGTGCGGCTCAGGTGTCCACCGAGACGACAGAGAATTACAGCTCCATTTCCTTTCCTCAAAAAGCGTTGTGTTCAAGGGCAACGCACCGCGCCGAACAGGTGGTGGCGTTCCGTGGACTGCCTGGCAGCGCTACAACACGCTGTCGCGTTCCACTCCTGAAGGCGAAGCTTAAGCGTCATTAATTGGCATTTAATTAAGGCACCAGCAGAATGTGAAGTGAACAATCGCGTAGCAGAATGCAGAACTCAGGCTTTCGCCTTTCACCACTTTAGCCGCTAAAGTTCCTCATAATTTTTTTTTTTCAAAACACCTTTGGATGTTTGAGCCCCTTTTTTTGGGGAACTATAACGCACCAGCAAAGAAAATTTCTCACTGCTGTTAATTAATGACATTTATATAACTGGAACTAGAATGAATAGCTTAGGTACATTTGTATTTTTCTGACTGAAAAAAAAAAAAAACATTCGCATGTAGCAAATTTTTGGCACCGACAAAGCGTATAATTTTGGCTCCACTTGTTTAAAGCGTTGGTTGCTAATTTTGTAAAAAATTGTAGCACTCTGCGAATAGTAGATTTTAAGAAAAAGAAAGTAATACTAAGCAAAATTAAAAAGTCATTTCGAGTTCTACTGCCCCCTGGGTCTTATCATTAAGATTCCTTGCAAATTTTATAGTCATAGCTTTTTTTACAACTGTTGTACAGGCATCTTTTGAAACTTCTTTTCAAAGTCTCACCCCACCTTAACTACCCTTCACTGTTAATATAAACCTTTTTTGGGGGGCATGCCCGGCGGCCTGCCGCTGGCGTGTTCCTCACGTTTTTCCTGTTTACCACTTCGGATTGCATTCGTACCGCCCAAGGGCTCGATTATTCGCTATCGTCTTCAGCACCCGCGGTACTTATGTGGAGCGGGGAGTCCTCCCTAAAGGACACACCTAATATCTGTCGTCATCAGTGGAGGAAAGCTCGTGCTTCCATGTGTATTCCATTCTTCCCGTGAATGTTGCGCACATTCTAAAAGTTATGTGCGGTCCTGTGGACATCAGGAACTACTGCTGACCTTTTTATCTGTATTGGTCTTTTGTTCGGGGGTGCCTTTATATACTATGCCAGAGTTTCAACAACTTTCAGCACGATCATATCAGAAAAAGCAGCCACCCTTCACCTTGACCTCTGCAAATCGAAGCTCGACAACATAGAAGTGTACAGGTTTTTATTTTAATATATATATATATATATATATATATATATATATATATATGCGTAGCAATCGCCCATTTAACGACTTCCGCGTGGGCGGAATCTTATGACAACAGCCGGTCTCTTGGTTGAGTGCAGAAACACCAACAAACATGTTCATGACAGTAGGTTAGTTTAAAAGACTATAGACACCCAATTTTTGCTTGTGTGTATTCTTCCTTCAAACAATGCTTTCGACTATCGTATACATGGAGCACCTTGTAGTATTCGTGCACGGCCACTAAATAATTTATAATTGAATTTCTTCTTGGAGCTGTTGCGGGGTCATCAGTCGAACGATGGCTGTGAGGCGTAGTTGGTGTTTAGGTCACGTGAGGCATAAGTAATCAGCTATATAATTGTTGACAGATAATTTTTTGCAATTCCAGGTCTTCGAACAGGCTAGATTAAACGTCGCAGGGAATTAAAACTGCACATCAGCGATTATATTACAGTTTTTTCTAGTTTGTTACATGTCGAAAACGTCGCCTTTATGTCACAGTCGTCGTTCGGTCAATGAAACCGAAACCGAAACAGGATGAGAGAAGAAACTCAGTTGTAAATATTTAGCCTTATAGGCAAATACCCCTTGGTAATCCTTGTATCCCAATGTCGAACGTGTCGTTTGACAGAAGAAAACGCGCATTAAAATTAGGTGTTCATAGTATTTTAAGATCTAGCTACAGAATATTACCGATAGGGTCATGGTCATATTACATGGTCAAAATATTACATGGTCAAAAGGCAGGCCTAATGTATTACGTTTTAAGCCATCTAAAATATCAGCCATGGCACCGTCATACATCCAAAATTGACAGGACAGTTAGCATTTGTTGATGCGAGATTTACCGACAGCTGTTAAGGTAGTTGTACTTTACCGTAAGTTGTGGTAGAGAATA
The DNA here is from genome assembly GCF_055824585.1 of Amblyomma mixtum. NCBI lineage: Eukaryota > Metazoa > Arthropoda > Arachnida > Ixodida > Ixodidae > Amblyomma > Amblyomma mixtum. The sequence goes on along the minus strand of NC_143014.1, from coordinate 155,803,241 downwards.
TGAGAGAGACCTCACATATGTATAGTTCTAGAGCGCTGTTATTAGTTTTCCGCACAAAGCCGTTTTTCGTCTAGGTATTCTCTCCATTTCGCCGTTCTAGAAGAGCAGCGCTGCCGATTATCCTCATGGGCGGCGCGCTTGGCAGCAACTGTCTCAGATGGACGGTGCTGCATTCTTCGTTCTAGGGCAACTACCCTCCGGTTGGTCCCACGACAACGACGTACCAGGTGCGTCTTCTCATTCTCTCGCCATACCTTCCTCCTTTCACGGTAACCACCTTCCGGATGGTGGCCATTGTACCCAATTTGTAGTTACGCCTTGCTACGCTTTCCCCATAAAGCCTTGTCCAGTTGTAACCTTCCTCGCCATTCCAGGTAACTTCCCGCCAGGTGGTTTCCGTGTATACCGCCGACCTCGTGCGCCTTCTTACGCTCTCGCCACACCCTCCTCCTCCAAGGTAACCATCACCTGGGCGGGGATAACTCTGATCTCCTGATACCCTCGTCATTCCGCGGTAACTACCCTCCAGATGGTTCCTGTGCTAACCACCCACTGGCTATGCATTTCTCCACACGTGGGATACCTTCCTCCTTGCACGGTAACCGCCCTCCGAGAGGTTACTATATCAAGCCACTCACCGGTAATGTCGACGACTACGTCTGCCAGCGAATACAACGATAACGGGAAACCCAAGAACAAGCGCTCAATAGCTGTCACTGTAAAAGCGTTCCTTTTCTTTAGTAGCGCAAGAAAGTCGTCAACGTGTCTAAAAGAAGTTATCTAAAAAGGTAGGCAGTGTTTAACCACGGCTATAACCAAAGGCCCAGTGATAGTATTTTGGCAATGGCGCGAGCCAAAGTTGGAGGTCGACATTGTGTCGGGCACGGTGAGTTATGGTTTGGTTATTTTATGGATGTTTAATGTCCCAAAGCAACTCAGGCTATGAGGACGTCGTAGTGAAATGCTAGGGAAATTTCGTTGTGGCGTGTACACTCCTACAGTCGTTGTGGCGTGTACACTCCTACTCTTGTCCGTTGTCTTTTGTGACTGTTCTTTTTTTCAATTTACAATGTAGTATTAACTGGCCCGCATTTCAACCCTTCTAGACTTCCAGTCTTGGACATGATTTCCTTTTCTGCGTCTTTTTTTCTATCTAAGCACACTTTGACTTTAGATAGGCTGAAATTCAAATTAGGACAGCAGGCAGGTGAGGTGATGTGGAGCGGGCTTGGTGCATCGAGTAGGGCTATCGGTATGGTATGCCGTACTATCGGTATACATAGATCAAGGCGTGGTTTTCGCCTACGACCGTTAAATAATATGTAATTGAATGTCTTCTTTCATGATGTTTCGTCATCGGTTTCACCAACCGAACGTTGCTTCTGATGCGTAGTTTATGTTTAAAATAACCAAAAAAAGTACAATATACTGATACACAGTTAACTCATTACAGCAGTTAAACCAGAATGCTTCAATAGCTAGAATCACTAGATATGACATTTCAACAGTTATACTGCTGTTTTTCTGCGCGCGTCTCATGTGACCTAAGGATCAACCAGACATCACACCCATAGATCGCGGGATGAAACCGAAACTGCATCAAGAAGGTTTCAATTATAAATTAATTAGCGGTCGTAGGCAAATGCCACGGGGTGCATCGTGTATACAGTCTCTAGCGCGGCGTTTGAAACAAGAAAACACGCACGCAATAATTTGCTGTCCATAGTCATTTAGCCCATGAGCTATCGCATCATATTCCTAAAGGCCCGTTCACATTTGTCCAAAAATCTGGCGCGCGAAGGGGATTCGTCCGCTTTTGACGCCGACCTACACAGAAAGCGGCGCGGCGAAGCCGATTGGTCTAAGACCGACTTCTGCCGTCGGAAAAATTCTGCCGATTGCATTCCGTGCGGCAACGCACATGGCGGCACCCTTCGAACGAGGACCCCTTGCTTTAGACTGAATTAGTCGTTGTTGCCGCTTTTTTGAGTGCGTTCACTTGCTATATAAGGGGCGCTGGTATCTCACTTCGTCTCACCTCGTTTTTAAGAGAACTAATAAGTGATAAATTTGTTTTATTTTTTTTATGTAGAGTTACGATTGTGTGGCTTCTAGACTGAAGAGGAGGGTTGGTTTGTTGACAACAATGGTTCCCATTCTGGCAAGCAGATGGCGCCACTAGGTCGAGCTTATGGATACGTCTCTCTTTGTATCATATAGGAAAAAGGAGGGAGCGTTACGTCACGCGGCCAGCGTTCGCAGGCCGAGTGTTTATGAAGCCGTTTTCTCCCTCAGTATTTCGCTCTTCCATTCAGTCCTTTTGTTTTGGGTTCTGGTATGTTTTAGTGCGCGCATATGCACGCCTTATGGCACGAGGCGTGTAAAGCAAGGAGGTTGATCTAGAGTCAGTTTTCCGCGCTAATCGGCGCATGCGCGTGCACAGCGGGGCTCGATTTTACTCCGTGCTATTACGTGGCGTGATCACAGGGGACAAACCTCTTTTTTTTAATAAATTTTTACTGGTTAAGACTAGTCTTCAAAGCTGACGCCGGACGCTCGCCCCTCAGTTTTTTTTCCTCCATAGTTTGTATACACTGAACTAAAAGTAAGATTCGGAGAAATGGCGTAACGTCCTGCAGAATACTAGCGTTTAACGTTCGTAAGAGTGCACATGATTTAGGTACATAGACATTGTCGATTTATGCTCTTTTCTGACGATATCTGTGGACGCCCCGAGCGGCGACTTGATAGGCGTGAATTGTTTGGAAAATTGAGAAACAGCGGTGGCTCGACGGTTTCACCTCGCCGGGCGTCAACAGACAAGAACAGGTCGTACTTTTTTCTGGAAACCCAATCCGCTTCGCTCGCCGCGTTTTTGGAGCAGTGTGAACGGGCCTTATATGGGGGTGAGGCTTTGAAAATGGGCTTCAAAAGTTGGCTGTGCAGCAGTTGTAACTACACCCACGGCTATAAAATGTACAAGGATCCTTAAGGACACGTGCAACTTGCATCGGAACTCAAAACTAGTTTACTTGTTTGGCATTTTTATTTTTGTTTTTATTGTTTATACTAACGTACCCGTTGGTCAAGTCTAGTATCCACCGATTGTTGCAATTTTTTGTGAAAGTTGCAAAGAACGCTTTACACAAATGGAACGATGACTGTGCGCTTCCAACGAAACTAGACTTATGTTTTCTTTTGCGTATGTACGTATGTTTGCATGTTGCTTTTGTGACATGTGAATGGTTTTTTCTGTAAGAAAAATACAAATGCACCTCGGCTGTTGATTCTAGTTACACTTATTTAAATGCCACTAATTATCTTCTGTGAAAACTTTTGTTTCCTTATGGCTTATAGTCCCTGATAAAAAAAAACACAAACCTCCAACAGGGTTGCTTTCAGAAAAACGCCAATAAAGTCGAAAGCCGTATTATTAACCACAACTTCCCCTGACAGAAGAGCTAGGAGGAGTCCTAGTGGGCGAAAAATGTACTACGAACAAGGTCAAATACCGAACCTAAACCAAAACCTGAGTTTCTGATCAAAAGCTTCAGGGCATTGATTTTCGTATGTATCGGAAACAAAGAGGCCACGTCCAGGTGCACCCACTTTTCCCGTCGCTGCGACGAAGAAAATGGACAAAAAATTATTTTTGGAAACCTCAAAATCCGAAGTGCAATACATTTTCTGAGAAACGAAGGAATTCACTATTAGATGATACCGAAATCTCATTTTCGAATTTTCTGAGAAAACAAAGTCTCTTCCCACATTAAAAGGCAACCAAAATGGTTCAAGAACTCGACGAGTTTAAAAGAGCCGAATGTGCGAAACATGCGGGTAAAGCCTGCAAAATCATTTTGCGCTACCATTTGAAATGGTGGCATAATCGCCGACTAAAGTTGCGTCGGCGCTCAAGCTTCTCGGCAGTGCACAGCAACAGCAAGAGGTCCCGATAATGACGTCACGTATGACGGCTTGCGTTTCCAGCGAAGAAACAGTTGTTTCATGGAAGAAAATTAATCCCATCGAAGGTGAAGCTCACGGAGCATTTTTTTGGCGGCATCGGATGACGCACAGCAGCATGCACGTGAAGGCAGCGGACATCTGAAATTTAAGAGACAGTGACGTCACTAGAAGTTTCCTCGCATTCTCCAACGCAGTGAGGAGAAGCCTGAACATCGTCGCGATTTTAATTTACGAGTATTTCGCCTTTTTAAATGCCAGGACAAAAATGCTTTGCATGCTTTACCTGGAAGCTTCATTGATTTGAATTCTTGACTAACATCGAATTCTCAGAAAACCATTTCAGCTTTCCTTTAAGGTGGACCGCGGGAGGGCACGGCGGCAACTGCCTTCACGATGTTAGAGCGTTGATCAGAAGGAATGCAGTGGCGTGGCGGTGGCGGCTACGTAGAGCCATGCAGAGGTAGAATTGCCAGCTGTGTGACATCGGGTTACATCACACCACAGCGTGGGGTGACTGGGTTTATAAAGTGATGGGGCAGGCGTACGCCTTTTCACGCCTAAGCAGGCTTAAGTGTATCTGCCGACTTTTTTTTCGCCGACTAAGTCTCTGGGTCTAAGTCTCTGCATTGCACATCTGTCTCCTGGGTATTAGCGGCAAAGAACACTGACAGGTTGTCGATCTTACAGTTGCTGATTGCTAGAGACATTTGACTTAGAAGTAGATAGAAACTAGAAAGTATTGAACTTGATTAACTGTCTCGGGCAATCAGCAGTTGTAAGAGAGAAAACTGGTGAGGGTTCTTTGGCGCTAAAAGGCACGAGTCAAAGAGCGCCTTTGCGATTCGCAAAGCGCGGCGTCCTGGCGCTTCGAGTTTCCCTCCAAGTGTGAAACAGCGTGTGCACATAGCGGGCGTGGTAAAGGCGCTCGCTGTAAACGAGCCATGCAAAGGCGCGTTTATACTCCGACGTGTACGGTGACGTCGCGTTAGCTACAGCGAGACCCCATAAACACCAGCGGCGCTTGTGCGCCGACGTGGCTTCAGGCTTAAACATTCAAACAATCTCTCAAATGTCTCAGTTGTAGGAATCATGGACCGCCGAAGACAAGCTTAAGAGGAGTAACACTAACAGTCTAAAGTATAATATAAATCTATACGGCTGCACACGGAAGTCGACGTATGGCTTTTCTTAAATTTCTTTGGAAAACAAATGTCACGAACGGCTCTGCGAGCAGACGGGGTTTACATATAGTTCTGAATACATCGAGATACTTATCTGGATACGACGCAGACAAATTTCAGAAAAGAATTATAATTAGTTCACCTGCGCCAGGATGCCTTTAGTGATGAGCTTACTTGGCTGTACTAAATATCTGATAGATCGCACTTGAGTTGTCAAAGATAGGCAGATTTATCTGTGCGTCCGAAAAATCTCTCGGTATGCAATGGGCGCACCTTGTGCGTTCTGCCGCCCGTCCTCTCGACGACAGTTTTAGTTGGGAGTGGCTAGTGTAGCGGCAGAGAAGCACTACTGTGGGGCCATCTAGTCACAGTAGGTAAAAACTCGTGAACTGTGTGCCGTAGAAACTTTTATCGCTTTATAATTGGCTGAAATGGATGCATTCTAAGTCTTTTTTTTTTCTAAATGTAAATCAACTGAATCTAACAGAAATATAAACTCCAGTGCAATGTTGAAGTACTTCACGGGGGGTAGTTGCTAGGACGACATTGACCGCCGTACATAGTTAGCCTTCACATGAAGAAATTATTCTATTGATCTAAAAAACGATGACTATTTCTCTCATATATCACTATGGAGGGGTAAGGTGCGCAAAACGAAAGCGACTATAAGACATTGGAGCGAGCTATCGCGTAGAAAAATGCAGCAGCTACGCAGTGATTGGTCGGAAGCGTGCTGGCAGGACGCCAATATGTTGTCAACACCAACGCTTCGGAGTTACCTTTAACGTTGACTCAGAAACGGCACTTGGTCGAACGATGGCCTTATTTTCCGGTGAATTTTCCGGTGCAAAACATGACGGAGATGAGGCCGACGTTTTTTCAATCTAAGGAACTGACCTCGGTTAGTGCTGTCAAAAACCTCTGTGATAAGTTTGCATTAGCATGTCCCATCTAGCTGGGCTTTCTGCTCTATTTTCTTTGGAAATGAATTACCGATTGCTTGTGGGAGCCTAGTCCACAGCTCGGCATGAAGTTCTGACGCAAAAGAAATGTGCGATTGAAGGCATGAGGGCTTGCTGATGCCTTCACACCTTTGCCCTGTTGTGTATGTTATTTTAGGACTATCCCGAAGTAGTGCATTACTGCTTTATAACTTTGCTGATGTCGGGCTGCAATAATTATCGGTTTGACTATGGGCTAAGTTGCGACCTCCTGTAGCGAACAATGATTTCCTTCTCCACGATTTTCAGGAAAGCGAAGAGTTTCAAGTTCACCTACAAAAGAGTTTCAAATGTACACCTACATTAAAATAAATGTGCAGTAAAATAGAACTCAAAGGCATGTAAAGTACTAAATAAACTAATCAAGTCATTAAGAAAAGTTGTAGGTTAATAAATGTGGTGCATGCAGTGCATTAGACTGGATGTTTGAAATTATTCAATGGAAAATGTTTCTTTAAAAGCGGTGAAAACGGTGGGGTTTCCTCCCTTCATCGAAAATCTATCTCACAGGGGCCAATATCCGCCTTGTGCGGTCAAGGCCGCAATCGCCCCACTTTTTTATTTCAGAGACGAGTCGCACAATGTACCTAGTGGCATCTTTTTTTATTAAGAAACAAGCTTCAAGATGTTCCGATCAGGTAAATTTGTCAGGCAGACTTCTGCCGCTTGTTTGCTGGCGCGTGCGCTTTACTCGACCTCTTTTTGGAGGCTTGGGTGTGGTTTACAGCCACAAAACAAGTGCGGGCGAGGGGTTGGCGGATGACTGTGCGCTTGAGAATCTGGCCGTAATTGTCCACATTTCCGAAGTTGATCAGAAGGGAATACTTTTCATTTAAGATAAGGGTGACGGGTGTCTTGGTGGTGCCGTCGGAGGCGAAAAGCTTGAGCTTGGAGAACGACAATGGCTTGCCGTTCCACGAAGAGCCTGGTCGGGGCGATTCCGGGTGCATGTAGTCGCCTGCGCATACGCCGGAGGCATGGACGAAACTGATCCACGCCACGTACTGCAATTCGTCGTCAAGGTTGCTGAAGCGGACGACCGGAGCTGGCTGCATCAGCCTTCCTTGGGGGCTGATCTTAAGCTCCATCCTGGGCAAAAACTCGGCCTTGTTGACGAGTATTACGTTCGGAACCCTCACCGCAGGTCCGAGCGGTACGCTGCTCCTGCCGCCAACAGAGGGAGTATGTTTCTTTTGTTCAGGGTTCCCGTCGTCGCCCTTGGCTTCGTCACCCTGTGTGCACGTCAGCTGCGGCGGGGCCGCTTTCTGGAATCCCTTGACGTTGGGGCGCGCCGCGGCCGCACCTTCAGCGACGATGACTGTCTCCGAAGCGCTGCGGTCAACTTCGTCACTGCTGTCGCTGCTGGAATCGCTGCTCGAGCCGCTAGTGCTGCTACTGCTCCTGCTGTTGCTATTGCTGCTGTCGTGGCTCTCGCTAGTGCTCGAGCAGAGGTTGCACAACCTCAGTTGCTGAGCATAAAACTCACTCGCGGGCGTCTTGGGAGGATCGTCCCTAGACCCGCCGGTTGTGGCTGCAGTGTGGTCAACACAGTCGCACTCTGATGACGCCATTCTTGACTACGCAGAAGTGGAACAGCGTTCACGTTACAGCCGGCGCCGAGTAGCGACCCCCTCTTCGAGTCTTCGGTGATGCACTCCCGGACGCAGGGCGTTCCTGGAATGGGGTTCGTTGAGCGCCTGACGTCGTCGTTCTCTTCTGCTGCTTATAAGGTGGCTGTATTTTCATGAGTAAGGGTAGGTGGTGGCCATATGGCTTTTCGCTCTGACGCCCTTAATCCGTCTTTCAAGTGGAACATGTCTCTTCTTATAATTTTTCCTTATTTTCGCCGAGGACCTGGGCGTGAATTCAGATGCGATGCCATGTTACCGCGTCCAAGGCCACCGCACTGCTGCTTAAAGAGGTGTAACGTGGGTTGAAGCTTTGTTTTTTCAAAAAAAGTTAGATGTTGAGATTTTGCCATCATCTGATGGAGAATTTCATGATATTTCGGAAAATACATTAAAGTTGGGTGTTCGGTACTTTAAAAATAATTTCTTTGTACTTCTTCTTCATCACGTTGACCAAAAAAGCGGGTGCACCTCGCTGTGTTCTCTTCGTTTTCTATTTTAGCAAAATTTCAATGTTCTGGAGTTTTTTTTTAAACACTCAGGGTTTTTGGTTTCATTTTGGAATTTGGCTTTATTCTTCGTACTCTTTTCAGCCACTAGAGCCACTCCTGTAGCTCTGCGGTCAAGGGAAGTTTTGCTGAATAAAACTTTTGGTTGATCAGGTTTAACGTCTCATAGCGACTCAGTCTATTAGGGATGTCGTAGTGAATGGCTCCGGAAATTTCAACCACCTGGGATTTTCCAACATGCGCGGACATCGTACAGTACACGGGCCGCCAGCATTTCACCTCCATCTAAATACAACCGGCGCCGCCGGGATCGAACCCGCCTCTTTCGCGTCAGCATCCGAGAGCCATAGCCACTTAGCCCCAGCGACGGCTGTTATAAATAAAGCGGCTATTAGTTATTTCATTTCCGTTTTTCTCAAAACACCTTTGGATCTTTGAGTACCTTTTTATAGAGATCTATAAGGCAAAAGCAACTAAAATTTCTCGCAGCTGTTAATTAATGACGTTTACATAAATGGAACTAGAATCAATAACATAGGTGCATTTGTATTTTTCTGCGGTGAAAACAGAAACCAGTCGCATGTGGCAATATTATCGCATCGACAAAGATAAAAAATATAACACATGTAGTTTTTGTTGGAAGTGCATGATTTTAGTTCCACTTGTGTAAAGCATTGGTTGCTAATTTTGTACAAAATTGGCTCACTCTTCGAATAGTAGATTTTAAGAAAAGAGTATCATAGTAGGAAAGAAATATAAACAAAACTAAAAAATACGAAACAATATTCAAAAGTCGTTTTGAGCTCTAATGCCAGCTGCATCAAACTAAAACATTCCTTGAAAATTTTATAGCCATGGCTTTCATTACAACTTCTGAGCAGCCAACTTTTGAAACTACTTTTCAAAGACTCACCCCACCTTAACTGCACCGTACTGATAATAAACACGTTTCATTGTGCATATCCGGCGGCCTCATTCCTCGCGTTTTCCGTGCTTTCCCCTTCGGATTGCATTCGTACCGCTTATGGGCTTGATTATTGGCTGTCATCTTCATGGGGCGTAAGCTCGAGCTTACGTGCTTATTCCATACTTCCCGTGCTCGTTCCCTACTCTCTAAAGCTTGTCTGCGGTCCTGTGGACATCAGGAACGACTGCTCGCCTTTTTATCTGTATCGGCCTTTTGTTTATAGGCGCCTTCATTTTATCTGCCAAAGTTTCAACAACTTCCAGCGCGAGCATACCAGGAAAAGCAGCCTCCCTCAACCTTGAAATCTGCAACTCGAAGCTCGGTTACATGGGATGCTTATGGCTCATGGTTTAGGGGGTTTAACGTCTCATAGCGACTAAGGCTATGAGGGACGCTGTAGTGAAGGGCTCCAGATAATTTCGGACACATGGGGTTCTTTAACGTGCACTGACATCGCACAGTGCATGGGCCTCTATCATTCCGCCTCCATCGAAACGCGACCTCTGCGCCGAGCGCCATAACCACTGAGCCACCACGGCAGATTGCGCATGGGATGGGATGTATAAAGTATTTTTTTTGGGAAATATTCTTAGCAATTGCCCTTGTAACGGCTTTTGAGTGGGCGGAATCAAAGGAAAACAGCAGCTCTCTTGAACAGAGGCAGAAACACCAAAAAACATGCCTATGGCAGTATGTCAGCTCAAGGTCTAACCGCAGAATATTACTAACAGGGAGTTCATTTGTAAAAGTTTGGCCTGCTTTATTACGTTGTAGGCAATTTAAAATGTCAGCCGTGGCACCGTCATACATAGAAAATTGAGATGATGGTTAGCACTGGTTGATGCGAGATTCAGCGACAGCGGTTAAGGTATTTGTGCATTACGGTAAGTTGTGGTAGAGAATATGAGAGAGACCTCACATCTGCGCAGTTCTAGGGCCCCGTTTTTAGTTTTCCACATAAAGGCGTTTTTCGTCCAAGGATGCTCTCCAGTTCACCGTTCTAGAAGCGCAGTGCCGCCGATGATCCTCTCCTCAGGCGGCGCGTTTCACAGCAGCTGACGCAAGTGGGCCGTCCAACATTCCTCCCCTGTCGCCATATCCGTCTTCCTCCTTCCACGGTAGGTAACCACTTTCATGGTTACCATGGCGTGCCTTCCTACACTCTTGCTATTACCTCCTCCTCTCGCCTAAGTCTCCTTAGAAATACGTTAGGGACATACATTAAGTTGAGGCAACGTAAAAATAAATAAAAATAATAAGCCCTTGCCTGCACCACATACGTACAACAGGCTTAACCGAATTCTGAAATGAAAGAATAGGCCCGTGGGCAAATCATAATTTTACCACCTGTAGGGGGAAAAGAGAAAAAAAAATAGAGAAAAGGCTACAATAGCGACCCACTGCCGGGGAAGCGGGCCCGAGGAGACTCCCCTGATCTCCCCAGCGAAGTAGCGGGAAGGATGGGTAAAAGGGACGGGTTAAATGGTTGTCAGGAAGGGGTTATGGAATTGAGGATAGGAATGGCGCCAGCGAGTGGTTTGCTCTGATCCTTCATTTATCTCGACTCCATTTCTGGCCTGCTTGGCCAGGGCAGGGAGAGCATCCAGATTGCCCAATGGTGCAGCCCCGCTCACGGGATGCCCGACCACCCACCAAACGTAGCGGGCTCCGATCGTCGGAGACAGGAGAACCTAACACGGGGTCAGCTACCTGGGGCCCCTCCACGATAGGGTTTGTTTCCGACCAGCCAGCTACTAACCATCGAGAACTTTTCGTGGTTTTTCAGACACCGGAAGTATGTGTGACGTGATCCGGCCAGTAGAGGCCCTAGGTCGTCAGCGTATCGGCCCTGATCTAACACCTCCGGGGGGACCCATCTTTGCTTCCAACCAACCAACCATGCACTTATTTTCTCCCCTAGCTTGCTCTTTTCCTACTCAGCAGGGAGCGTTCAAGACCGGGCGACAGGGCCACAAACCAAGAACGTGGCTTAGGGTGAGATAATCCGAGCCTACTCCGCTGGTACTCCACAACATCGTCCGTTTTTCCCGGGCGCTCCGAGGTCGTACTACCCCCACTCCTCGGCGTCCCGCAAAGGCCATTACAGCCCTGCGGCGGGCTGTGAAGCCGCTTCCCCGAGGCTTCGTTTCAGAGCCTGGCTTCTGTGAAACCCCGCGTGGACCTGGTTTCTCCGTAACCAGAAACCGACGCCTCAGTCGTCAGATTTGCATGCCCCTGCGTGCGGAGGGAAGTAGCATGTATCTGAAAACCTTTTTTACTTTGTACATGTCTTCGGTGCCGGATCTCGTGGGTCCAACCTGGGTATAAACCCAGGCCTGCCTCCGCTCAGGCATCGGACCTCACGAGCACGACTGGCCCTCACAGTCGCCTGGGAGTCGCTGCCACTCCCATGGGGTTTTGCATCCCCAGAGGATGGGTCCCGGCCATCCCATCCCCACTGCTAGCCTTGCACCGGAACAAAGCCTTGTAGCCGAAACTACACCGGCCCGTATCCGGTGCCAGCGGGGGGGGGGGGGGGGGGGGGGGGAGGAGGCACGAGCAAGCTGCACACTGAGATTTCCCCCCCAGAGTCCTTCCTTAGACAGCTGCCCTCCTTCTTATTCTAGTGTAAATACCCTCCGGTTGCTCCCATGGCGACCACGTACCAGGTGCGCCTTCTCACTTTCTCGCCATACCCTCCTCCTTTCACGGCAACCACCTTCCGCACGGTTGCCGTTCTTCAGATCCTCTAGTTACACCTTCGTACCCTCTCGCCATAAAGCCTTCCCCAATGGTAACCCTCCTCGTCCTTCCAGGTAACTACCCTCCGAGTGGTTTCCGTGTAAACCGCCGACCGGTTGCGCCTTCTTACGATCTCACCATGCCCTCCTCCTTCAAGGTAACCATCACCTGGTTGGAGGATCTCTTCGCTCTCTCGACACCGGCGTCCTTCCATGGTATCCTCCGGATGGTTCCTGTGGTAACCACCCACTGGTTACGCATTTCTTCTCACGTGTGATACCTTCCTCTTTGCGCGGTAATCAACCACCAAAAAGTTATCATGGCAACGCACCCACTAGTAACGCCAGCGCCAACGACTACGACAGACAACGACATACAGGGATGACGGAAAACCCAGGAACTAGAGCTCAACAGCTGCCGCTGCGAAAACGTTCCTTTTCTGTAGTAGCACAATAAAGTGGTCAACGTGTCTAAAAGACCATATCTAAAAAGCTAGGCAGATTTAACCGCAGTTATACCCAAGGGTCCGGCGGTAGCATTTTGGCAATGGCCCGGGCCAAAGTTAGAGGTCGCCATCGTGTCGTGCGTGCCATCGCGCGTTTGTCTGCTTTTTTTTTCATGCGTTTTTTTATGTGTTCTTAATCTGTACACTTCCTATCAATAAATTCTGTTGTGAGACAGCGCTTGTCATTGTTAACTTGCTCCCATCCCTTTCTGCGTTCCCGCTGGTTTTTTCCAAACACGCAGCCTCTCCAACTTGCCCAGTTCAGCATCCTTGTGCTATCGTGTCGGGCACGGTCAGTTATTGTTTAGTTTAATTTATGGGTGTTTAATCTCCCAAAGCTACTCAGGCTATGAGGGACATCGTCGTGAAGGGCTCCGGAATTTCGACCACCCGGGGTTCCTTAACGTGCACTGACATCGCACTGTACACGGGCGTCTAGAAGTTCGCCTCCATCGAAATTCGACCGCAGCGGCAGGGATTGAACCAGTGTTTTCGGGTCAGCAACCGAGCGCCATAGCCACTGAGCCACCTGGGCGACCTGGTCAGTTATAGTTGGTCCTCGGTTATGGTTCAATCGGCCAAGGGTTGGCCGGGCAAGTTTTGGAAATTTGAGAACTGCAGATAATGTTTACTACATTCGAATGATTGCGAACGCACGAATTTGAGCTACGTAGAAGAAGAGATGACCGGGCAGTGCCACCGGATGGAGCAGATGGGAAGTTGATGGCGGCAACTCTCTGCAATGCCTAGCGCGAGAGTGTGTGCTATTTAACACAAGGCGTGTTCGTCGTAGTCACGTCCTCAGGAACCAAGGTTTCTGTGATGAAGTCATTGAAGTGATGGATGTTCTCATTAAAATGAAGGTAAATACATTTTGATGTCATACTAACCGGCACGGTTGGGGTGTTTCTGTACTTGCTGCAACAGGCAATAAAGGATAAGAAATGTGGCGATAGCTTAGTGGTCTCGCGCAGCGTCCTGTGAAGCGGGCCAGTTCGCGCTGCCGTGGGCTATACTCCCAGTCGTGGGCTTGGTTTCTTTTTCTGTGTTTTTTTCTATCTAAGCACATTTTGACCTTGGGTAGGCGGAACGTGAAATTCTGACAACGGACAGATCACGTGGTGTCGAGCAGGGTTGGTGCATCGATTAGGGTTATCGCTCTAAATATGTTGCATAAAACTTGGGCTACGCACGACGCATTAGGCGCTACCTTTCTCTGCTGAAAAGTGTGCTTGTCAAACGTAATAAAAGTGGTATTCAAGCCATATTTTAATAGAGCCATAAAACTGTCTACCGAGATGCCTGTTGGTTTTCTAAAGCCTGCTGCTTCATTGGCTTTAGTGCAGCTATGCACAGTTTTAAAAAGTGGCTGATGTGGAATAGCGTAGAATAACACTTACACATCAACAGAAATCCTAAATCCAAGTGAACCATTTGCCTGCAGAAGCGAAATGACGTCTTCAGAGTTATTTGTGACAAAAGGGCCCTCAATTTGCAACCCGTTTAAGTGCTTCTGTAGGAAGGGGCTGATTTCGTATATCCAGGTGCTTTCGTGTATCCATTACTCGCATCGAAGCCACTAGAACCGCGATCAATGTCCGTATTCTCCGACAGAGGAATCTGCACATTCGCCTAGCTGGGGTCGACCCTGACGTGCGGCCACAGGACCTAGTCATGGCACTCAACCGCCGGAACCCTAATCTACATCTGGACCCATCCTTCTGTAAGGTCTGACTTTCATTTCCTCAAGGATCCGGACAGTTCGTCCACGTCCTCGAGGTGGATCCCCCTGCCTTCGTCCGTCTATGCGGGGCACGTCGCATGACCCTCGGGTGGACTTCGGTTGAGGTGCGCGAAGACCTACATGTGCCGCTCTGCGCTTATTGCGCTCAATATGCCTCGCTTTGACGGCATGCACGATGAAAAACGATCCTTCAAAGGCTTGTTGCATCCGCTTTGCGGGGTCACATGCCTTGGCGGCCTGCCCAACCCCCATCCAGGATCCCAAACGGAAGTGCGCTCCTTGCGCGGCCGCCGGTCGCCCGTCCGATCATCCTGCGGGGCATGTGTCTTGTTCACTCTTGGGTGAACGTACGGATAGGATCCGTTCCCGCTCTAATTATGGCGCTTAGCGCTCAAGTAACCCCGCGTCCTCCGCCCGACCACATCAATTTTCTCCAAGTCAATTTGGATCACACCCGGTGTGCGACTGCCCCGATGGTTAAATATATTGTGGACAATAATTCCACAATCACCACTGTCGGAGATCCATATATTACTACCCATAACGAATCTGTAGGAATTCCCTCGAGTTTTCACAAAATCCTGTCTCCTGAAAACCCTCGGTGTGTCATTTTGTTACATAATCCTACCTTTGATATCTTTCCAACTTTAATTTCTCCTGAAGTTGTTTCCATCTTATGTTCGGCATCGGCTGATCAATTCCTTTTTATAGCAGTATATATACCGCCTCGTGCGGATATTACAGTATCTGTGGCTTTGCTTACCACTTGTATACAGACTGCACCCACTGACAAAATTATCATTTGCAGTGATTTTAATGCAAAAACATTTTATGGGGCGGCAATATCACTGATGCCAGAGGAACTCATGTCGAAGCTTATGCGGCTTCTAATGCCCTGATTCTTCTGAACAATCCGGACTATTTACCAACCTACGAAACTCCGTACACTACAAGTTGGATTGACATCAGCTTCGCTTCTCCTAATTTGCTTGCAAAGGGCTACTCTTGGGAAGTCATTCCTGATTCATCACTTTCCGAGCACAGATTTATTGCATACTCTTTTCTTTCCCAACTGCTGTCGCCGTTCAAGCGGCTCACCAGAGCCAGCTCTAGTCGTTTAATTTCTGAGTTAACTTCTCTGCCTTGGTTAAAATCTTTTTACAATCATCAGTTTCATTCGGCGCATGCTCTTGATCATGTCCTCTCTAAATTTAACGCCACCTTCATGACACTACATAAGAAGAACTGGCGTTTGGTTAAACCAAAGTTACCCGAGGGTTCCATTTGATGGACGGCTGATTTGAGCCTGGAGAGGTCCCGTGTGGGCGCTCTTCGTCGCCGTTTCCAACGCATTTCAGACCCACAGCTGAGAATTCTTCACCGTTCAATTTATTATAAACCTCTTGCAAAGTATCGCTCTAACATCAGAACCACACATGACAGTTTTATAAAAGAGATGTGCTCCACAGCTACGCGTAAATATCTCTTTGGTAAGCCATACAAACATGCTTTTGCAAGCTCAGGTGCCCTTCCATTATCCCTCCTCTACAGTACGCTGATGGCACATATACTGAAACGCTTCCTGACGCCATACAGTTGTTCCTTCGTACTCATGTCGCTACAGATGATTCTTCCCAAGATCTCCCTTTTCATACTCACGTTCGGGACATTACTGCGCAGCCTTACAATAACTAAGTTCAAGGTTTACCGTTCACTGCTGCAGAGATCGAAGCTGTCATCAATTCATTAGATTTGTCGTCTTTTCCTGGGCCTGATCTTATCTCTCCCTGTTGTCGCATTGTTTAACGCTCACCCCTTGTTTTTCGTCTCCCTGTTTAATTCTGCCTTGCACTTCGGTTACTTTCCTCAGACCTGGAGAATTGGCAGAATTACTTTTATTCCCAAATCGAATAGACCAAAGCAACTTCCGAATTCTTACCGACCGATCTGTAT
This sequence comes from Amblyomma mixtum, assembly GCF_055824585.1. Classification (NCBI taxonomy): domain Eukaryota; kingdom Metazoa; phylum Arthropoda; class Arachnida; order Ixodida; family Ixodidae; genus Amblyomma; species Amblyomma mixtum. The sequence goes on along the minus strand of NC_143014.1, from coordinate 155,787,045 downwards.
TAATTCATCTTTCGGTAAAGAGTTCGAGCGTTACTATATGGTCGGCTGTATTACTTCCTGAGCCAAAATAAACTACTTCATAGAAATGAGTATGGTTTCACGCATGGCCGCAGTTTTGTTCAGGCTCTCTATCATTTGCGGAAGTTCTTGATAAACAACAAAAAATTCCTGTGGTTCTAATTTCTCTGCACTTCAGAGGAGCATTTGATAGCGTTTGGCACCCTCGGGTTTTACATTTTTTACGAAAACATCGTTGTCCTCGAAATCTATATTCCCTTCTGGCGTCTTTCCTTCATAACCGCCATTTGACCTATAAATCTCCTTCGCGTACTCTTTCTGTGACTTCTTCCCTCGGCAGTCCGCAGGGTTCACCACTTTCGCCATTGCTTTGGAACATTTTGCTATATGATCTCCTAAACCTTCCTGTACCCTCACTTATTCACATTCAAGCATATGCAGATGACACCATTATACTCATCCCTGGCATAACTAGCCGCGAACTGTCAACGCTGGGCTCGAATGTTTAACTTTAATCCAAAACTATAGTGTTCCACATCTCGCGTTCAGTTAAACTCAGAAAAGTGTTCTTATGTTTTGTTTTTTAATGGAGTCCCGGCATTACACAAGCGTAGGCCGACTATTTGACTAGACGCTTGTAGCCTTTCATTCTGCTGTTTTTTATGCTATTCACAACCCTCCCTCTACGCCTGTTAATTTTTACACTGATTCTCTGTCTCTGCTTTCTGCCCTGTCTTCAGTTACTTCTTACAGCCCGACTATTATTGCCATTAATAAAGATCTCTATCGTTTGTCTTCTCTCGCCCTATTTCTTTTATTTCATATCTGGGGTGATTCCGGAATTTTCGGCAACGAGTTAGCCGACCAAGCTGCTGGTAGTGCCGGGCAGTTTGGAAGTTTACATATTTCTACACTTTCCCGTCGTTGCGTGCGTTCCCGTTTACATCGTTCTTCACTACTTTTATGGAGCATTTTTTGGCGCGAGAATAATTTTGGCACTGAATTATTCAATTGGATCCTTGGTACACTTGATATTCCCCCCATTCGTCTACCCAGGAATCCTCTTATAACTTTACTTACGGGGCATGGTAAATTTCCGTTGTATTTTAAAAAATTTGGCCTCTCTGTCTTCAACTTGTTCCTATGGAATGTTATGCGAAAACCTCCGTCATTACCTTCGGGATTCTTCCGTTACTGCTTCTTTAGTTTCTCGCTTAAAATCTCTTTGCTCATCGGACATCACACCATCCGTTTACCTCTACCTTCTCCGAGACCCTGCTGATGTGCTCTTCTCCTTCAAATGGTTCACGTCATAAGTAGTACAATTCCAAATTATTCACGCTGATTTCTCTTTCCTTTAATTTCTCTTCTCCAAGCTCTACACAGAGAACAGCCCTGTGCTCCTGTATTGGGCATAGGCGCTTTCGCAGTGTTGACTGCGCTTGACTGCGACTGTGACTGCGTCCTTGACTGTGTGACGGTGATTGTATCCTTGACTGTGTGACTGTGACTGTGTTCTTGACTGTGTGACTGTGACTTGGTTTTGTCTTGTTTTGTTTTGATTATGTTTTTATTTTTCTGATTTTCTTTGTGGCCGGCACTCGGTGCTTTGTTTAGACTGTTACTGTGACCATGACATTCTAGTGACTTCGGTTTTCTCTTTTTTATTATTATTATTTATTCCGCGGACTGCACGTTGTGCTTTGGCTGTCTGCCTGCGACTAACTTTTACTGTGCTGAGCCTTTTGCTTTCTCTCCTTTTGAGCTTTTTTTTACTGCTCTGTTTTTCGCTTAAATTTTTTTTCTTCTTTGGAACATTTTGTTCTTTTTAATTTATCTTGAATTTGCGTTAAGCCTGGCAAAGCTTTGCTGGTCCAGGCATCCTCTCTCTTTCTTTTATGTTTTTTTAATCTTTTCTGAGAGGACCAGTAAAAGGGTAAAAGGCCCTTATATTGGGGTGAGACTTTGATAATGAGCTTCAAAAGTTGGCTGTGCAGTTGTAACAAAACCCATGATGTAGTGCTCTAGAATAGTGGGCGTTGTGATGACCGAATGCCTCGAATGCATGGCAGCGAAGTGCCGCATTTACGATGACGGAGGCGCCGCAGCGCAGAGGGCGCTGCCGGCAATACATACGCCAGCCCGCCGGCCGGCCGCGTAAGCGCGCAGCGTGGCGGAGCGGCTAACGCGAGGTCTGCGTTGTTGTTTGCGGGCGCGTTGTATGGAGTTATCTGCGGCAGATTGTAACTAGCACATCGGTTAATCTTGAGCACTGTTGTTTAAGGTCGTCTACCTTTTCTTTTTCCATTCCGGCCCATCGACACGCCGCGTGAAAGCAACGTCACTGGTAGCAGCTCGAGATTGTGCATGCTGGATCCTAGGTCCCAGTACACTCAGAAATTTGACTCGGATGGTCTTCTGAACCGTTCTGGGCACTTATAAAAACTAGTTAGTACTCTGCAGGATTCATTCTCAGTTTTTTTTTTGAGCTCCAGAAAATTGAGCGCGTCTACACTTCAGATTTCGCCACTTTTCTGGAAACTTTAGAGCTTCCAAGGTGGGGGTGTGAGGAACATAAAAAAGGGCTCACGCTTCAAGTAATCAAATTTGATGTACTTTTACGGCTTAGCTTTATAGCGAATACAATGAACCGTGAGAAGAGTTCCCAACTGGAAAAAAAATAATCAGTTGAAGCTAAGGAGAAGTAAGTAATAGTGTGATGTATGTGCTTGCAGTAGAGCGCGGTGTGTCAGCTGTTACAGGGCCCCATAAAATTGTACATTGCCCTTTTTGTGCGAAGTCATTTTCTCCTTTTAAACATAGCGTCTAACCGGGCGACATTGAAGTTACCGCCCCGTGTATATTGCTTAGCTCTTTTTGCATACCGTTTATTCGATTGCTGCCTAATTTATTAGCTTGCTTTAATTAAGCATACATTTTAGAAGTAATATTGGACCAGAAATTAAAGTGAACACCGCCCATATACGGCACATTTTTTTAACTTTTTTACATAAGACTCAGATTGTAGTCTGATTAGTTCTACATATATTGGTTGTTACACGTATATACGTATGCTGTGCCACACTGTGGAAAAATAAAAGACGCGTTAGTGTTCGCGATTGAATTCGGCCCTGTACTACTTAAAGCGTGCAGTGCTTTTCTATTACACCCACTGCGGTTGTTCGACCATAGCATGGTTAGTGCGCTCGGCTGCTGAAATAGAGCTTCCAGGCTCCAACCCTGCGGCGACGGCCGCGTTTCGATGGAGACGGAACGCAAAAGGCGCCCGTGTGCTCTGCCGTATGTCAGTGCACGTTGTCGTAATTATTCCGGAGCCCTCAAATATGGCACCTCTTCGTTTCTTCTCTCCCTCCCTGCTTTAATCATCACTTCTCTTACGGCGCGGTTGAGGTGTCCATCGAGATGTGAACCAGATACCCGCCAATTCCTTTCCTCAAAAGCCAAAAAACCGTAATTTGTATTACGGGCGTGTCAGCGTAATATTTTTGAGCATATCTCTGCTTGCTCTCGATGTGAGCTGAGAAGTGTGATAGTTGGAAAGAGGCGTTAGTGCTTTTTTTTTGCCCTATATATATATATCTACAATATATGGTTTAATTTCATGCGGCAGAAATTTAAGCCTCGGTGCCTTGTAAATGTCTTGTTTCGTTATTTGTATGTTATCCCATCAATTTCCTGTTGTTTTTTTTTATTTGTACTGCTCGGGATCCTTCGAGCTGTTATATATCCTCGATTTCTGTGTTCACTAAGCAAAAATACATTCGTTAGCCACTCATTCATTCACTTTTTGTTGCTGGTATTTATCTCAGTGGGTGGTTTAAATGATTGTTTTAATGAGCAAATATGCCTTAATTGCTCAACACACTGCCGTGTCTTTTGTTTTCTTTGTGTACTGAATACAAAAAACTAGGATGATGTATTACAGATCCCTGAGAATTCATGGTAAAAGTTCAGTCATGCCTTCAACAGCATAAGCTGCAAGAAAGTGTGTTCGTAACGAACCCTTAATGAGTAGCACAATATTCACACATATATGGTTTTCCTCCGTAAATCCAAAACTGCAACTAAATTTCTGCACCTCGGCAGAAACCTTTATTTCCCAACGGGAAGAAAGAACTGCAAAATACCAAGCTTTGTTGAAGACCATGCCTCCAAACATCTCATCTGGGCGCGTTCTGGTTGCACGCGTGAAGCAGAAACTTTGAACTAGTACTGAATAGCGACAGAAACGCCGCGCGCTGCTCCCCTATGCCTGCACGGCACCTGCAGAAAGTCATACAAAAATTACAGGGATCTATTCAAACACAGCGAATAAGTAGCCCCTCTAATAAATGTACTAGCAATCACATCCCGCGCAAACTATATAGCTGCAACCACATAGCAACTACATAGCTGCAAACAGAACCGCTCAGCTCCGTACCCGCGCTACGCGCCGGGCGGCCAACGGAGCGCCCTACCTCGGGAGCCCGTGGCGGTCATCGCAAAAGCGGCCCGCTCCCCGCCGCCGGTTGTCACACTGGTCAGTGTTTATACACAAGGGTATAAAATGTACGAGGATCATAAAGCATATACGCAGCGTGCATCAGAGCTCAAAACTAGTTTAATACTAGCTTTATTTTTATACTAATGTACCTGTTGTTAAAACTGAGTATTCACTGAGTGTTGCAATTTTGTACGAAATTAGCAAACAACGCTTGACACATGTGGAACTATAACTTCGCGCTTCCAACAAAATTAGATTTATGTTTTTTTATCTTTCCGGATGCAATAGAATAGCGACGAGAGAATGATTTTTTTAGTCAGAAAAATACAAATGCACCTAGGCTATTGATTCTAGTTCCAGTTATGTAAATGGCATTAATTAACTTCTATAAAAAATTTTGCTTCCTTGCGTCACATAGTTCCTGAGAAAAAGGAACACAAAACCTCCAACAGCGTTGTTTTGAGAAAAAGTCCAGTAAAGTCGAGAACCGTATTATTCGTCAAAACGTCCCTTGACAGAAGATCGAGCTATAGGACGACTCCCAGTGGGTGAAAAATGTACTCCGGACAAGGTCAGATGCCAAACCTAAACCAAAACCTGAGTTTCTGATCAAAAGCCTCAGGGCATTGATTTTTGTATGTATCCGAAACGGAGAGAACGAGCGTAGGTGCACCAAGTTTTCCGGTCGACGTGAGGAAGAAAAAGGGCAAAAAATTATTTTTTGAAATCGCATTTTCCAAGTACAATACATTTTCTGAAAGATGAAAAAATTCACTATTAGATGATCACAAAATCTCATTATCGAATTTTTTGACAAAACAAAGTCTCTTCCACATTAAAGTGCAACAAAGGGGTTTTAGAACTCGATGAGTTTAAACGGGCCGAATGTGTGAAATATGCAGGTAAAGCCTGCAAAATCATTTTGCGCTTCCATTTGCAATGGTCTCGTAATCGCCAAATAAAGATGCGTCGGCGCTCAAGCTTCTCTCCAGTGCACAGCAACACGAAGAGGCCTCGATAAGGACATCACGTATGACGGCGTTGCCTTTGAGGAAACAGTTCTTTCGTGGAAGAAAATCAATCCCATCCAAGGTGAAGCTCACGAAGCATTGTTTGGCGGCATCGGATGACGCACAGCAGCATGCACGCGAAGGCAGCAGACATCTGAAATTTTAGCGACGATGACGTCACTACGACTTTCCTCGCATTCTGCAACGCAGTCAGAAGAACCCTTAACATCGTCGCGATTTCAATTTACGATTATTTGATTATTTTAAATGCCAGGGCAATAATGCTTTGCTTGCTTTACGTAGAAGCTTCATTGATTCTAATTCTTGACTGACATATAATTCTCAAAAAAACATTTCAGCTTTCCTTTAAGCCGGAGCGCGGGCCGCCACAGCGGCGACTGCCTTCACGAAGCTAGTGCGTAGGTCAGAAGGGGTGCAGCGATGTCACGGTGGCCGCTGCTCATAGCCATGCAGAGGTAGAATTGCCAGCTTTGTGACATCAAGTTATATCACGCCACAGCGCGCGAGGACTGGGTTCGCAAAGCGATGGGGCGGCCGTACGCATTTCTACGCGTAAGCAAGCGTAAGTGTCTCTGCCGACTTTTTTTTCGCTAAGGCTCTGAGAGGCACATCTGTCTTGTGGGTATTAGCGGCAAAGAACATTGACAGGCTGTCTTTCATACAATTGCTGATTGCGCGAGACAGTTGTCTTTGAAGTAGGTAGAAACTAGAAAGTGTTGAATTTGATTAACTGTCTCGCGTAATCAGAAACTGTAAGAGAGAAAACTGGTGAGGGTTCTTTGCTGGTAAAACGCACGAGTGAAGGCGCACTGCCTTTGCCGCCACTTCTCCCCGGCTTCCGGCAGCAGCGCTTCGCAAGGCACGGCGTCCTGGCGCTCCAAGTTTCCCTCCAAGTGTGAAACAGTGTGTGCACACAGCGAGCGTGGTAAAGGCGCTCGCTGTAAACGAGCCATGTGAAGGCGCGTTTATACTCAGGCGTGTACGGTGACGTCGCGTTAGCTAGAGCGGGACCCCATAAACACCAGCGGCTCTTGAGCGCCGACGTGGCTTCAGGCTTAAACATTCAAACAATTTTTCAAATGTCCCTGTTATAGAAATCATGGACCGCCGAAGACAAGCTTAAGGGGAGTAACACTAACAGTCTAGCATGTAATATAAATCTATAGGGCTGCACATCGAAGGCGACGTTTGACTTTTCTTAAATTTCTTTGTCAAATAAATGCCACGAAGGGCCCCGCGAGGAGACGAAGTTTACATTTAGTTTTCAAGTCTTCAAGTTACTTATCTGGAGAAGATGCAGACAGCTTTCAGAAAACTGTTAAAGTTACTTCACCTGCGTCAGGATGCCTTTAGTGATGAGCTCACTTGCCTACATTTCCTGAACTAAAAATCTGATAGGTCGCACTTCAGTTGTCAAAAATGGGCAGATTTAGCTGTGCGTCCGCAAAACCTTTCCGTACGCTATGAGTGCGCCTTGCGCGTGCTGCCGCCCGTCCTCGCAACTACAGCTTTAGCGCCCGAGAAGCACAACCATGGGGCCATCTAGTCACAGCAGGTAAAAGCTCCTGAACTGTGTGCCGTAAAAACTTTTTTCGTTTCATTAATGGCAGAAATGGATGCATTCGAACTCTTTCTTTTTCTAATTGTAAATCAACTGAATCTAAGAAAAATGTAAATTCCAGTGCAAAGTTGGAGAAGTACTTCTCCTGGGGTGTTCTAGGACGACATTGTGCGGCGTACATAGTTAAGCTTAACATCAAGAATTTAGTCAATTGATCCAAAAAAAGATGACTATTTCTCACATATATCACTTCGGAAGAGTGCGATTGCGCAAAATGAAAGCGAGTAGAATAATTTAGAGCCAGCTGTCGCGTTGAAAAATCCATCAGCTACGCAGTAATCGGTCCGAAGCGGGCGAGCAGGATGCCATTATGTTGTCAACACCAGCATTTCGGAGTTACCGTTAACATTGACTCAGAAACGACGCTTAGTCAAACGGTGGCCTTTTTTTTTCGGTGAAATTTCCAGCCCAAAACTTGACGGAGATGAGGCCGACGTTGTTTGACTCTGCGGATGACCTTGGTTTGTGCTGTGAAAAACCTCTGTGATAAATTTACATTACCATGTCCCATCTTGCTGGGCGTTCTGCTATATTTTCTTTGGAAATGAAATACCGATTGCTTGTGCCAGCATTGTCCACAGCTTGGCATGCCGTTCTCACTCAAAAAATGTTTGATTGAAGGCATGAGTGCATGCTAATGCCTTCACACCTTTACCCTTTTATGTATTTACTTTTGGGACCATCCCGAAACAGTGCATTGCTGGTTTATAAATTTGCTGATGCCGGGCTGCGATAAATATTGGTTTGGTTATGGGCTAAGTTGCGACCTCTTATAGCGGACGATCATTTACTTCGCCACGATTTTCAGGAAAGCGAAGAGTTTCAAGAAAGAAAAGAAACTGTTGTTGTTGTTGTTGTTGTTATCTGCCTTAAAATAAATGTGCATTAAAAAGAACTCAAAGGTAGGTAAAGTATTTAATAAACTGAGTGAGCCATAAAAGAAAAAGTGTGGCAGGTTTACAAATGCTATGCGTGCAGTACACTAGACCGAAAATTTCAAATTACACAATACAATTTTTTTCTTTTAAAAGCGGTGAAAGATGCCGTGCTTTTCCTTGATGGAAAATCAATCTGAGAGCGGCCAATATCCGCCTTGTGCGGTCAAGGCCACAGTGGCCCCATTTAATTATTGCACAGACGAGTCACACAGTGTACACAGTGGCATATTTTTTTGTTTTATTAAGAAACAAGCTTCATGATGTTCTGACCAGAAAAAAGTTTTCCGGCAGACTTGTGCCGCTTCTTTGCTCGCGCGTGCGCTTTACTCGACTTCTTTTTGAACGGCATCTTTTTGGAGGCCTCGGTGTGGTTTACGCCCAGAAACCAAGAGCTGGAAAAGGTTTGGCGAATGACTGTGAGCTTCAGGATCTGGACGTATTTGTCTACGGTTCCGAAGTTGATTTGAAGGAAGTACTTTTCGTTGAACATGACGGTGATGGGTGCCATGGAGGTGCCGTCGGAGGCGAAAAGCTTGAGCTCGGAGAATGGCAATGGTTTGCCGTTCCACGAAGCGCCAGGTCGGGGCGATTGCGGGTGCATGTAGTCGCCAGCGCATACCCCGGAGTCTTGGATGAAACTGATCCAAGCCACATGCTGCAACTCGTCGTCCAGGTTACTGAAGAGGACGATCGGAGCTGGTTGCATTAGCCTTTCTTGAGGGCTGATCTGAAGCTCCATCCTGGGCAAAAACTCGGCCTTGTTGAGGAGTGTTACGCGTTGAATCCTCACCGCAGGTCCGAGCGGTACGCTGCTCCTGCCGCCGACAGAGAATGTTTGTTTCTCGTGCTCAGCGTCCACGTCGTCGCCCTTGCCATCATCGTCCTGCGTGCACGACAGCTGCGGAGGCGCCGCTTTCTGTACTCCCTTGAGGTTGGGGTGCGCCGCGGCCGCACCTTCATTGACGACACCGACTGTCTCCGAAGCGCTGCCGTCATCTTCGTCAGTGCTGTCGCTGCTGGAATCGCTGCTGGAGTCAGTGGTGCTGCCACCGCCGTTGCTCTCCCTAGTTCTCGAGTACAGGTTGGAAAGCCTCAGTAGCTCAGCATAAACCTCACACATGGGCGTCATGTTATCATCGTCCCTAGGCCCGGTACCTGAGCCGGCAGATGTCTCAGCACAGACGTAGTCTGATGAGACCATGCTCGACTATGCACAGGAGGAACAGCGCTCACGTTGCAGCCGACGCCGAGTTGCGACCCACACTTCGAGTCTTCGATGGTGCTTCTGGCCTCCCGGACGCAGGGCGCTCGGGTTAAAAGCGCAATGCGCATGCGGCTGCCCCGGTGTCCGGGGAATGGTGTCCGTTCAGAGTCTGACGTCGTCGTTCTCTTCTGCTGGAGTTCAGATGGCTGCATTTTTTTTTTTTTTGACTAAGCGGAGGTGGCAGCAATGTGCCTTTTCGCTCTAACGCGGTTAATCCGTCCTTCCATTTTTTTCTGTTTTCGTTGAGGAGCTGCGGTTCGAATTCTGAGGTGATATCATGTAACCGCGTTCAAGAGCACCGCACTGCTTCTGAAGAAGCTACAAGGTGGGTTGAGGCTTTCTTTTGTCAAAAATTTGATTGGCTTATTTTGCGATCATCTGATATAGAATGGCTTGATCTTTAAGAAAATGTATTCCTCTTGGGGATATGTATCTCAAAAGAAATTTTTTATACTTCTTCTTCGTCACGTCTCCCGATAAAGCGGGTGCACCTCGTCGTGTTCTCTTTGTTTCCTATACTAGCGAAAATTCAACACTCTGGTGTTTTTTATCGGACACTCATGGTTTTTGGTTGCAGTATGAAATTTGCCCCTTTTCGTCGTACTTTTTTCAGCCACTACGGCCCGACCTGTACCTTGCCTGTGGTGAATAAAACGAATGGTTAAGGCAGTTTAATCTTCGAAAGCTACTTAGGCTATGAGGGATGCCAAAGTTGGACGCTCTGGAAATTTCAACCACCTGACTTTTTCACAGTGCACTGATATTGTACAGAACATGCGCCTCCAGCATTTTACCTACCTTTAAATTCGTCCGCAGCAGCCGGGATCGAACCTATCATCTTTCGGGTCAGCAGATGAGCCCCATAGCCACTTAGCCACCGCGGCCGCTCTGATGAATAAAACGGTTTTTAGCGATTTTATTGGTGTTTTTCTCAAATCACCTTTGGAGGTTTGTGCACCTTTCTATCAGTAACTATAAGACATAAGGAAACGAAATTTCACACTGCTGTTAGTTAATGACATTTACATAACTGCAACTAGAATCAGTAGCCTGGGCGCATTTTTATTTTCTGACAAAAAAAAACCATTCACATGCGGCAATTTTATTTCATTGACAAAGATAAAACATAACAAATGTTTTTATTGGTAGCGTATAATTTTAGTTGCTCCTGTGTATAGCGCTGGCTGATGATCATAAAGAAAAGTGCAGCACTATGCGAATAGTATATTTTAAGAAAAATTACAGTAGTAGGAAAATAAACACAAAAATAAAGATACTAAAGAAAATTTAAAACTCATTTCGAGCTCTAATGCATGCGGCGTCTATATTTAAGATTCCTTGTAAATTTTATAGCAATAGCTTGTATTACACGTGTTGTGGAGCCAACTTTTGAAACTCATTTTCAAGGTCTCACCACATCTTGACTCCACAGAAATGATAATACACTCGTTTCTTTGGATATATCCCGCGGCCTCGTTCCACGCGTTTTCCCTGCTTTCCCCTTCGGGTTGCATTAGTACCGCGCAAGGAATCGATTATTCGCTGTCATCTTCAGTGGGAGTAAGCTCATGGTTACATGCTTATTCCATACTTCCCGTGCTTGTTACCTACTCTCTAAAAGTTGTGTGCGGTCCTGGGGACATCGGGAACTACTGCTGGCCTATTTATATGTATATACCTTTTGTTTAGGGGCCCCTGCATTTTCTTTGCCAGCTTTTCAACAGCTTTCAGCACGATAATATCAGTAAAAGCAGCCTCCTTTAACCTCGAAATGTGCAAGTCGAAGCTTGACTTCATGAGATCTGTAGACAATTTTGTTTTAGCATATATGTTTAGCAGTTGCCCTTTTAGCACCTTTCGAGTGGGCGGAACCATAGGACAACAGTAGCTTTCTTGACCGGGAGCAGAAACGCCAACAAACATGTCCATGACAGAATGTTAGCTTAAGGTCTAATTGCAGTGTGTTAATGACAGGGTAAATGCTGCGCCTGATTTATTACGTTGTAAAGAATATCAAATATCAGCCAAGGCACCGTCATACACAGAAAATTGGCATGAGGGTTAGCACTGGTTGTTTGGGGATTCAGTGACAGCTGTTGAGGTATTTGTACTTTACGCTAAGTTGTTGGAGAGAATATGAGGGAGACCTCACATCTCTATAATTCTAGGGCCATGTTTTTAGTTTTCCACACAAAGCTGCTTTTCGTCCAGGGATGCTCGCCAGTTCGCCGTTCTTGAAGCGCGGTGCCGCCGATGATCCTCTTCTCGGGCGGCGCGTTTCACAGCAGCTCTCGCAGATGGACCGTCCAACATTCCTCAACTATCGACATATCCTTCCTCCTCCTTCCACGATAGGTAACCACTTTCATGGTAACCATGGCGCGCCGTCCTACACTCTCGTCATTACCTCCTCCTATCTCCTTAGTCTCCTTAGACATACATTAGTTTCGGAAGACCTAAAAAGAAATAAAAATAATAAGCTGCCCTCCTTCTTACTCTAGTGTAACTATCCTCCGGTTTGTTCCCATGGCAACAACGTACCAGGTGCGCCTTCTCACTCTCTCGCCATACCTTCCTCTTTTCACGGTAACCACCATTCGGACGGTTGCCGTTCTACCCATCTTGTAGTTACGCCCTTCTACGCTTTCGCCATAAGACCTTCTGCAATGGTGACCCTCCTAGTCCTTCCAGGTAACTACCCTCCCAGTGGTTCCCGTGTAAACAGTGGACAGGGTGCGCTTTATTACGTTTTACAATACCCTCCTCCTCCAAGATAACCATTTAGGGATCCCTTTGTTTTCCCTATACCCCCGTCCTTCCACGGTAACTACCCTCTGAATTGTTCCTACAGTATCCACCCACTGGTTACGTTCCTTTCCTGTAGTTGCACAAGCAAGTCGTCTACGGGTCTAAAAGAACGTATCTAAAAAGCTAGGCAGTGTTTAACCGCGGTCATCCTCAATTGTTCAGCGATAGCATTTTGGGAATGCTGGGGCCAAAGTTGGAGGCCGCCATTTTTTCTGGCACGGTCGGTTATGGCTTCGTTTGCTTAATGGAGGTTTAACGTCCAAAAGTGACTCAGATATGAGGTACGCCGCAGTTAACGGCTCCGGAAATTTCCACCACCTGTGGTTTGGTAGCTTGCACTGGCATCGCACAGTAAAGAGGGCTCTAGACTTTTGCCTCCATCGCAATTCGACCGCCACGGCCTTCATCGAACACGCATCTCTAGGGTCAGCATCCGAGTGCCATAACCACTGAGTCAACGGGCGCGGCCTGGTCAGTGATGGTAGGATCTTCTGTATGGTCCCAATCAGGTAAGGGTGAGCACGGCGTCCTGGCGCTCCCAGTTTCCCTCCAAGTGTGAAACAATGTGTGCACACAGCGAGCGTGGTAAAGGCGCTCGCTGTAAACGAGCCATGTGAAGGCGCGTTTATACTCAGGCGTGTACGGTGACGTCGCGTTAGGTAGAGCGGGACCCCATAAACACCAGCTGCTCTTGAGCGTCGACGTGGCTTCAGGCTTAAACGTTCAAAGAATTTCTCAAATGTCTCAGTTATAGGAATCATGGACCGCCGAAGACAAGCTTAAGGGGAGTAACACTAACAGTCTATCGTATAATATAAATCTGTAGGGCTGCACATCGAAGTCGATGTTTGGCTTTTCTTAAATTTCCTTGCTAAATAAATGTCACGAAGGGCCCTGCGAGGAGACGACGTTAACATATAGTTTTCAAATCTTCAAGTTACTTATCTCGAGAAGATGCAGACAGCTTTCAGAAAACTGTTAAAATTTCTTCACCCGCGCCAGGATATGCCTTTAGTGATGAGCTCAGTTGGCTACATTTCCTGAACAAAAAATCTGATAGGTCACTCCTGAGTTGTCAAAAATAGGTAGATTTAGCCGTGCATCCGCAAAATCTTTCCGTGCGCTATGAGTACGCCTTGTGCGTGCTGCCGCCCGTCCTCGCCAAGACAGCTTTAGCGCCCGAGAAGCACTACTATGGGGCCATCTAGTCACAGCACTGTGTGCCGTAAAACCTTTTTTCGTTTCATTAACGGCAGAAATGCATGCATTCGAAGTCTTTCTTTTTCTAATTCTAAATCAACTGAATCTAAGAAAAATGTAAATTCCAGTGCAAAGTTGGAGAAGTACAGGCTTTGTCAAAAGTTTGGAGCCCAGGGGGTTTGCTTCTTAAGCACACTGTCTGGTTCGTAATGCATCTCCAGCGCTCCAAATTTGCTGAAGGTAAGAAGATTTCTGGTCCTGCATCCTCCAATGGGTAGGACTACCACAAATGTTACAGGAGGCCCACTGAGACGCTTAGAAGCAAACCCCCTGGGGTCTAAACTTTTGACAAAGACTGTACTTCTCCTGGGGTCGTTCTAGGACAACATTGTGCGGCGTACATAGTTAGACTTTAGTCAATTGATCTAAGAAACGATGACTATTTCTCACATATATCCCTACGGAGGGGTGAGATTGCGCAAAATGAAAGTGAGTACAATAACTTAGAGCGAGCTGTCGATTTGAAAATTACAGCAGCTACGCAGTAATGAGTCCGAAGCGGGCGAACAGGATGCCAGTATGTTCTCAACACCAAAGTTTCGAAGTTACCGTTAACGTTGACTCAGAAACGACGCTTAGTCATACGATGGCCTTATTTTCCGGTGAATTTTCCGGCGCAAAACTTGACAGAGGTGAGGCCGACGTTTTTTGACTCTAAGGAACTTACCTCAGTTAGTGCTGTGAAAAACCTCTGTGATAAATTTGCATTAGCATGTCCCATCTTGCTTAGCGTTCTGCTATATTTTCTTGAAAAATGAAATACCGATTGCTTGTGCCAGCCTTGTCCACAGCTTGGCATGCAGTTCGCGCTCAAAAAATGTGCGATTGAAGGCATCAAGGTTTGCTAATGCCGTCACACCTTTACCCTGTTATGTAATTTGTTTTGGGACCATCCCGAAGTAGTGCATTGCTGGTATATAACTTTGCTGATCTCGGGCTTCAATAAATATTGGTTTGGCTTTGGGCTATGATGCGACCTCTTGTAGCGAACGATAATTTCCTTTGCAACGATTTTCAGGAAAGCGAAGAGTTTCAAGAAAGAAAAGCAACTGTTGTCGTAAATGTACACCTGCCTTAAAATAAATGTCCAGTAAAAAAGAACTCAAAGGTACGTAAAGTATTTAATAAACTGGGCGAGTCATAAAAGAAAGAGCTGCAGGTTTACAAATGTTATGTTTACTGAACTAAAAATCTGATAGGTCGCACTTGAGTTGTCAAAAATAGGCAGATTTAGCTGTGCGTCCGCAAAACCTTTCCGTACGCCATGGGCGCACCTTGCGCGTTCTGCCGCCCGTCCTCGCAACGGCAGTTTTAGTTGGGAGTGCCTAGCGTAGCGCCCGAGGGGCCATTATTGGGTCATCTAGTCACAGCTGGTAAAAGCTCCTGACCTGTGGACGTAGGAACTTTTTGCGTGTTTTTAATAGCTGAAATGGATGCAGTTGAAGATTTTTTTTTTCTAAATGTAAATCAACTGAATCTAACAAAAATGTAAATTCCAGAGAAAAGTTGGAGAAGTACTTCGTCGGGGGTTGTTGCTAGGACGACATTGTGCGCCGTACATAGTTAGGCTTAACATAAAGAAATTATTCCATTGATCTAACAAAAGATAAATATTTCTCACATATATTATTATGGAGGGGTGAGAATGCGCAAAATGAAAGTAAGTACAAGAATTTAGAGCGACCTATCGCGTCGACTACATGACAGCTATAGACTACATGAGATTAGAGCGAGCTATCGCGTCGGAAAATGCAGCAGCTATGCAGTAATTGGTCCGAAGCGGGCGGCCATGAGGCCCCATGCTGCCAACACCAACATTTCGGAGTTACCGGTAACGTTGACTCAGAAACGACGCTTTGTCGAACGATGGTCTTATTTTCCTGTGAATTTTCCGGCGGAAAACTTGACGGAGATGAGGCCGACGTTTTTTGACTCTAAGGAGCTGGCATCGGTTAATGCTTTCAAAAACCTCTATGATAAATTTGGATTAGCATGTGCCATCTAGCTCGGCGTTCTGCTATATTTTGTTTGGAAATGAAATACTGATTGCTTGTGCTAGCCTAGTACATAGCTGGGCATGCAGTTCTCACACAAAAAATGTGCTATTGGAGTCATGAGCGCTTGCTAATGCCTTAACACCTTTACTCTTCTACGTATTTTCTTTTGGGACTATCCCGAAGCAGTGCATTGCTGGTATATTACTTTGCTGATGTCGGGCTGCAATAAATATTTGTTTGGCGTAGGGCTGATTTGCGACCTCTTGTAGCTAACGAACATTTCCTTCGGCAAGATTTTCAGAAAAGGAAAGAGTTTCTAGAAAAAAAAAGCAACAGTTGTCGTAAACGTAAGCCTGCATTGAAATAAATGTGCAGTAAAAAAGAACTCAAAAGTACGCAAAGTATTTAATAAACTTAGTGAGTCATAAAAGAAAGAGCTGCAGTTTTACAAACGTTATGTCTGCAGTACACTAGACAGGATATTTCAATTTACTCGAAAGAATTTTTTTCTTTTGAGAGCGGTGAAAAATGCTCTGCTTTTCTTCCTTGATGAAAAATCTGTCTGAGAGGGGCCAATATCTGCTTTTGCGGTCAAGGCCACAGTCAGCTCATTTTTTTATTGCACAGACGAGTCACACAGTGTACCTAGTGGCATATATATTTTTTTATTAAGAAATAGGCTTCATGATGTTCCGATGAGGTGTAGTGGTGAGGCAGACTTGTGCCGCATTCTTGCTGGCGCGTGCGCTTTACTCGACTTCTGTTTGGACGGCTTCTTTTTGGAGGCTTGGGTGGGGTTTACGGCGACAAACCAAGTGCTGGAAAGGGCTTGGCGAATGACTGTGCGCTTCAGGATCTGGCTGTATTTGTCCACATTTCCGAAGTTCATTTGAAGGAAGTACTTTTCGTTGAACATGAAGGTGATGGGTGCCTTGGAGGTGCCGTCGGAGGCGAAAAGCTTGAGCTTGGAGAATGACAATGGTTTGCTGTTCCACGAAGTGCCTGGTCGGGGCGATTTCGGGTGTATGTAATCGCCAGCGCATGCTCCAGTGCCTTGGAAGAAGCTGATCCAAGCCAAGTTCTGCAAATCGTCGTCCAGGTTACTGAAGCGGACGATCGGAGCTGGCTGCATCAGCTTTCCTTGCGGACTGATCTTAAGCTCCATCCTGGGCAAAAACTCAGCCTTCTTGAGGAGTGTACCGAGTGGAACCCTCACCGCAGGTCCGAGCGGTACGCTGCTGCTGCCGTCGACAGAGGCACCTTCTTTCTCGTGCCCAGCATCCACGTCGTCTCCCTTGTCTTCGTCGCCCTGCGTGCACGACAGCTGCGGAGGCGCCGCTTTCTGGACTCCCTTGACGTTGGGGAGCGCCGCGGCCGCACCTCCAGTGACGACGCCGACTGTCACCGAAGAGCTGCCGTCTTCTTCGTCAGTGCTGTCGCTGCTGGAATCGCTGCTCGAGTCGCTGGTGCTGTTACCGCTGTTGCTGCAGGTAATGATGCTCTCGTCGCTCTCCCTAGTGTTCGAGTACAGGTTGCAAAGCCTCAGTAGCTCAGCATAAACATCACTCATGGGCGTCGGTATCATGGTCCCTAGGCCCGCTGCCTGTGGCGGCAGAGGTCTCAGCACAGACTCAGTCTGATGACGCCATGATCGACTATGCACAGGAGGAACAGCGCTCACGTTGCAGCCGACGCCGAGTAGCGACCCACACTTCGTGTCTTCGATGATGCTTCTGGCCTCCCGGAAGCAGGGCGCTCTTATTCAAAGCGCAGTGTGCATGCGGCTGCCCCGATGTCCGGGTAGTTGGTTGGTTGGCCTCAAGTAGAATGGCACATACCCACTACGGGGGAGTGGCCAAGACACAGGCGGTGAACTGTTAGAATGATTAGGAGCTTTAGAGGAAAAGGAGTATTAATAGGGTATAGTCTAACAGATTGGACGACGCAACGAAAGGGGTCCTGTTAGCTGGGAGATCGAAGATGGGACGACGGCTTGATGTGCAAATTTGAATGCATCATATGGAATGGTTCAATTTTGTATTGATTGAAAGAGAGACAGAAAAAAAATGAAATAAAATAAAATGAAATAATGGCGTCTGTTCCGCGACTGACGCCGTCGTTCTCTTCTGCTGCACTTCATATGGCTGCATTTTTCTTGACTGTGCGGAGGTGGCAGCAATGTACCTTTTCGCTCTTACGCGGTTAATCCATCCTTCCATTTTTTCTTGTTTTCGTCGAGGACCGGCGGTGTGAATTCTGAGGCGATTTCATGTTACCGCGTTCAAGAGCACCGCACTGCTTCTGAAGAAGCTACAAGGTGGGTTGAGGCTTTCTTTTGTCGAAAATTTGATTCGCAGATTTTGCGATCGTCTGATGAAGAATAGCTTGATTCTCAGAAAATATATTACTCTTGGGAATATGCTGCCTCAAAATTAATTTTTTGCGCTTCTTCTTTGTCACGTCTTGAGAAAAAGCGAGTGCACCTCGTCGTGTTCTCTTTGTTTCCTATACTAGAAAAAATTCAACGGTCTGGCGTTTATTATCAGACACTCAGGGTTTTGAGTTACAATATGAAATTTGCCCTTGTTCATCGTACTTTTTTCAGCCACTAGGGCCTACCTGTACCCCGTCTGTCAAGGGAAGCTTTGGGGAATAAAGTGATTGGTTAATGCGGTTTAATCTTCCAAACCGACTCCGGCGATGAGGGATGCCGTAGTTGGGGGCTCTGGAAATTTCAAGCACCTGAGTTTTTCATAGTGCACTGATATTGTACAGTACATGGGCCTCCAGCATTTCACCTACATCTAAATTCGACCGCAGCAGTCCGGATCGAACCCATCGTCTTTCGGGTCAGCAGCTGAGCACCATAGCCACTGAGCCACCGCGGCCGCTCTGATGAATAAACGGTTTTCAGCGATTTTAATGGCATTTTTCTCAAAGTACTTTTGGCTGTTTCAGCACCTTTTTATCAGGAACTATAAGGCACAAGCAAAGAGAATTTCTCATAGCGGTTAATTAATGACATTTGCGTAACTGGAACTGGAATGAATAGCTTAGGCGCATTTGTATTTTTCTGACTAAAAAAAACATTAACATGCCGCAATTTTATTGCATCGGCAACCATAAAAAACATAACAAATGTTGCTTTTATTGGTAGCGCATAATTTTAGTTACACTTGTGTATAGCGCTGGTTGATAATTTTGCAGAAAAGTGCAGCACTCTGCGAATAGTAGATTTTAAGAAAAAAGTGAAATAGAAGAAAAATAAAAATAAAGATACTAAAGGAAATTTAAAACTTAATTCGGGCTCTAATGCATGCTGCGTCTATATTTAAGATTCCTTGCAAATTTTATAGCATTAGATTGTATTACACGTGCTGTGCAGCCAACTTTTGAAACTCATTTTCAAAGTCTCACCGCACCTTAACACCACACAAATGATAATATACTCGATTCTTTGGATATATCCGGCGGCCTCGTTCCCCGCGTTTTCGCTGCTTTCCCCTTCGGATTACATTCGCACCGCGCAAGGGCTCATTTATTCGCTGTCATCTTCAGTGGGAGTAAGCTCGTGGTTACACGCTTATTCCATACTTCCCGTGCGTGTTCCCTACTTTCTAAAATTGTGTGCGATCCTGGGGACATCGGGAACTACTGCTGGCCTTTTTATATGTATTGACCTGTTGTTTCGGGGCCCCTCTATTTTCTGTGCCAACTTTTGAACAGCTTCCAGCACGATCATATCAGTAAAAGCAGCCTCCTTTAACCTCGAAATGGGCAAGTCGAAGCTCTACTGCCTGAGATCTGTAGAGGATTTTTTTTTAGCATTTATGTTTTGCAGTCGCCCTTTTAGCACCCTTCGCGTGGGAGGAATCACAGGATAACAGTAGCTTTCTTGACCGGGAGCAGAAACGCCAACAAACATGTCCATGACAGAATGTTAGCTTAAGGTCTAATTGCAGAGTGTTAATGACAGGGTAAATGCTACGCCTGATTTATTACGTTCTAAAAAATTTAAAATATCAGCCAAGGCACCGTCATACATAGAAAATTCACATGACGGTTAGCACTGGTTGATTGGGGATTCAGTGACAGCTGTTAAGGTATTTGTACTTTACCCTAAGTTGTCGCAGAGAATATGAGGGAGACCTCACATCTCTATAATTCTAGGGCTCTGTTTTCAGTTTTCCACACAAAGCTGCTTTTCGTACAGGGATGCTCGCCAGTTCGCCGTTCTAGAAGCGCGGTGCCGCCGATGATCCTCTTCTCGGGCGGCGCGTTTCACAGCAGCTCTCGCAGATGGACCGTCCAACATTCCTCAACTATCGACATATCCTTCCTCCTCCTTCCACGATAGGTAACCACTTTCATGGTAACCATGGCGCGCCGTCCTACACTCTCGTCATTACCTCCTCCTATCGCCTTAGTCTCCTTAGACATACATTAGTTGCGGACGACCTAAAAAGAAAAAAAAATAATAAGCTGCCCTCCTTATTATTCTAGTGTAACTATCCTCCGGTTGGTTCCCATGGCAACGATGTACCAGGTGCGCCTTCTCACTCTCTCGCCATACCTTCCTTCTTTCACGGTAACCACCTTTCCGACGGTTGCCGTTGTAGCCATCTTGTAGTTACGCCTTCCTACGCTTTCGCCATTAAAACGTCTGCAATGGTAACCCTCCTCGTCGTTCCATGTAACTACCCTCCCAGTGGTTACCGTGTAAACCGTGGACCGGGTGCGCCTTCTTACGCTTGTGC
This sequence comes from Amblyomma mixtum, assembly GCF_055824585.1. NCBI lineage: Eukaryota > Metazoa > Arthropoda > Arachnida > Ixodida > Ixodidae > Amblyomma > Amblyomma mixtum. The sequence goes on along the minus strand of NC_143014.1, from coordinate 155,766,847 downwards.
CATACCGTCTTCCTCCAAGGTAACCATATAGGGAACCCTCTGTTCTCCCTATACCCCCGTCCTTCCATGGTAATTACCCTCCGAATGGTTCCTACGGTATCAACCCACTGGTTACGGATTTCTTCGCACGTGTGGCACCTTCCTCCTTGCACGGTAACCACCCTCCGAGAGGTTACCATGGCAACGCTTCCACCGGTTGCGCTGATGACTACGACGAACAACGACAAACAACAACGACGCGAAACCCAGGAACGAGCGCTCAACAGCTACCGCTGTAGAAACGTTTCTTTTCGGCGACTAGCACGAGCAAGTCGTCTACGTGTCTAAAAGAACGTACCTAAAAAGCTAGGCAGTATTTAACCGCGGTCATCCTCAAAAGTCCAGCGATAGAATTTTGGCAATGCTAGGGCAAAAGTTGGAGTCCGCCATTTTTTCTGGCACGGTCGGTTATAGCTTCGTTTGCCTAATGGGGTTCAACGTCCAAAAGTTTCTCAGATATGAGGAACGCCGTAGTGAACGGCTGCGGAAGTTTCGGCCGCCTGTGCTTTGGTAGCTTGCATTGGCATCGCACAGTAAACAGGCCTCTTGAATTTTGCCTCCATTGCAATTTGACCGCCACGGCCGTCATTGAACCCGCATCTGTAGGGTCAGCATCCGAGCGCCATAACCCCTGAGCCAACGGGCGCGGCCTGTTCATTTATGGTAGGATCTTCTTTGTGGTCCCAATCAGCCAAGGTGGGCCGGGCCAAGCTTTGGAATTTTGCAAACAGCAGAAAATGTTTTCTACATTCTAATCATTGCAAAAGCACAGATTGGAGCTGCGTATAAGACGCGATTAGCGAGGAGTGCCGCTGGAGGGAGCAGACGGAAGTTGATGGAGACGACGCTCTGCAATGCACAGCGCGAGATCGTGGTGCAATTTAACACGAGCCGTTTTCGCATGCGACACGTCCTCGGGAGCCATGGTTTCTTTGATGGAGTCATTGAAGTGATGGATGTTCTCAATAAAATGAAATTACATACATTTTGATGTGATATTAACGACACGGTTGGGGTGTTTCTGTACTTGCCGCACAAGGCAATAAAGGAGAAAAAATGTGGCGATAGCCTAGTGGTCTCCCGCAATGCCTTGTAAAGTTGATCTGTGCGCGCATCCGCGGGGCCGACTCCCATTCGCGGATGTGATTTTCTTTTCTGCGCCCTTTTTTCTATCTAAGCATATTCTTATCTTGGCATGGGTGAAGGTCAAATTCAGATAGCGAGACGGTCACGTGGTGTTGAGAGGGGTTGGTGCATCGAGTATTGCTATCTATTAAAAATATGTTGCATAAAACTGGTACCGCGCACGACTCAGAGCGCGCTATCTTTCCCTGGTGAAAGGCGTGGTTATCAAACGTAGTAACAGTGACATTCAGGCCATACTCCAACAGAGCCATGAAACCGTCTACCGAGAAGCCTGTTGCTTTTCTAAAGCCTGCTACACCACTGTCTTCAAAGCAGCTACGCACAGACTTAAAAAGTGGCTGATGTGGGATGGCGTAGAATAAGACTGACATATAAACACAAAAACTAAATCCAAATGAATCGTTTGTCTGCATTAGAGAAATGACGTCCTCAGAGTTATTTGTTCGCAAAAGGGTCCCCGATCTACCACACGTTTAAGTGCTTCTGTAGACTGAGGCTGATTTCGTGTTGCCAGGTTCAAGCCTTACTTGCCCCTTGAGGCAAAAACTGTCTGTATTAGTGTTTTTTGAGTGTGTTAACGCTGGATGGTACATATAAAAGATGGCGTCTTCATGCAACCTGGGTGGTGCCGGTTAAATTAATGATTCCACCGATGGTAGCACCTGCCATTGTAGTGATATATTTCGCCGTGCTAGTTGCGTGTCCCACCAGGCATCGGATCCAGGATCACCGCCGCATTGCCGAAGGAGGAAGGAAACGTGGACCGGAGACGGGGAGTAGGGGAAGTGAAGGAAAAAACTGTATTTACATAGTTACATGATTATTTACATTATTTACATAGGGCGGGACTGAGAATGGCTTTCAGTGGAAGGGGAACGTCTTCGTCAACCGTAGTCGACTGGAGCTAGCAGGCGTCACTCGGCCACACTCACGGCCGAGTTAAATATCGTTCGGTTTCCCCAGATCCCTGGCTGGGGAATAATGGTCGACGAGCACTGTCCAATCGGATGGACCGAAGGGGACGTTCTTGTTACCACCCACGGCTGGGCAGGTGCGAGCTTTTCCACTCTCTCGCAGCTGGGTCGATGAGAGGGGGAGATGCCGGCTCATCCAGCCCTGCGGGAAAGGAATCTCCCGAAGTCTTCCAGCAGGTGAATGAACTTGCCTCCCCGCCGATTGCCCAGAACGCGAGTCGGGGACACAGAATTCTTCAATTAACCGCCAGCGTGACCGGCGCCGGCACGTCGCCTCCGCTGTGGTCGCTCGGACAATACCTCCGGCGCGTCTCCGGCCTTCGCCGCTTTAGTGGTCACCTCCGCTCAAGGAATTTCGCTGGGGTTACTGCTGACAATGGCCCTAGACATTCCTGCTACACTAATCCGCTGAGGCTCGGAGGGGCATTCCAAGCATCCCACTTCCCATGGTCGTCGCGAGGTTGTCGGCCTTGTTGATTGTTCACGGTAGCTGCTTGATCGGGCCCACGTGGTCCGAAGTACGGTCACAACAGCACGTCCGCCGCCCGAAGAGGTCTCGTAGTGGTTGCAGCCAACGCTGCTGCGCGCAGAGACCTGGAGTTGTGTCCGTTCGGCTTTTGGTCACAGCTGGGCCCAAAGGTTCTTCTAGCTTCGTTGACAGCTGTAACGAGCTCAACCAGCAAAGTCCAAAGCCCAACAAGCAGAAAGCGCCAAACCGACTTTAAGAACTGCCAAGCTGTTTTCGGTCAACAAAGTCTCTTTAGAGAAAATGAGCTGTCGCGTGAAATTTACGTCCTCCTCCGAAAGTTTCCAAGTCTGACCAAACCAGAATACACAGAGCTTGTTTAGCCAAAAGGGAAAATTTCCTAAAATTTTGGGGGGGTGCCGTAGCACGGTTTATGTCACAGAAAGCCACCGCCCGTGAGAGCACAAAGGGAAGGTGGAGCTGCTTGTTCACATTGTTCACATCTCAGATCATGTTATTTTCAAAGAAAAAATAAGTAGTATTTTCTTGTGAGGTGTGTTCTGTAGTGCGTTTTTCAATTTAGTTTTTCAATTTAGTTCTATTTTCTGGTTGGTTGCTTGTTCTTTGTATAACGATGTTAAAATAACCATGTTCTACTTGCTTCTTTTTCCCACCCCAGTTATGTAACCCCCCTCACATAATACTCCAGTCGGAGCCCGTGAGGTATTTGAATAAATAAATAAATAAATAAATAAATAAATACATACAAAACAGACAAAAATGATTCCCGCTAAAGCAAAAAAAAAGAAAATACAAATTTGCATAGCGGAATAACGTCTGGGGAGTCAGGAAAGGGCATTACACGGGAAAGCTTCGGCTGAGGCCATCAGCGTTGCCATTACTCGCACCTTTCGGCAACGCATGTGAACTGAGTCCCGCAATGCCAAGCTCCGAAATTTCGCTCTCATTTCGCATAGGAGAGTGTAATGAACAAAAGACAATAAACAAGCATTAAACTCAATATGAGATTATGCGTCATATCCGCCCCATGCGCGGCCGTGGTCCGACAGCTGCTTTAGCAGATGAGACATTACATAATGCTAGGAATTTCAGCTTGCATTTCTGTACAGGAGAGTTAAATGAACAAAAGAAACAAGCATTCAACTCAAGACGGGATTATTCCTCGAATCCGTCTACAAACACCGTTGCGACTCAAGGAATTTACTGGTTCCTATTTTTCAGCCGCCCCCTTCGCGGCCGCGGTCCGATAGCTGCTCTAGCAGGTGCAACAGGACACAAGGCTAGGAATTTCAGCTTAGGACCCTTAACTGTTCCTCGTCCAAGTCTCGTGGTTCTGAAGTTTGGCTGACGCTCAGAAAGCAGAACGCGAGAAGGGAACGGACGAGTGCGAATGCCGTGCCAGCGTATCCGTCTCTCTCGGATCGGGTTCGCGCGTTGCGTTCTCTTGGCTTGTGTTCCCACGGGGCGGGTGCGAACTCTTGAGCACCGAGGTGCCAAATTGGGGCGGCCACGCGGTTCGGATTTCAGTCGAGCAGTCAACAAGAGCCGCACTTTTCCTTTAATTAACTCTTCCCGTTTGGCCACCTCTGTGCGCTGCCGCTCCGTGGAAACCCTCTCAGTTGGTTTGCGTGGCGCGTCACTAGCAATCGCTGAACCGTCACAGGTAAAGTCGCTGGCGTTCGCCTCATCATCAGTTTGTAAAATTGCCTGTTCTAGCTCACCACCGCGAGAATTTATAAGGCTTACAGGGCCACGTTTGCCCTCTTCACCCGCGTGCTCTGCTGGCGCTGCGAATTCTGGAGCCTTCGAACTGGTGAAGACCTGCGCAGCGTTATCTCCAAAACTAAGGCCCTTTTCTTTGGGCAGCATATCCAAGCGATTTGAGAAAATCGAGGGATGCTGCATAGGCAGGTTTTGGGAGACGGCTGCCTCGGTCAGACGCAGCTCGAGCGGGCTCTCGATCGCGACGCGAGCAGTAAGTTGGTCGTGTTGGATACCTTTCCTATCCTTATACTGGCGGTACAGCAGGCCAGAACGGAGCTGGAAAGGTATGCTCTTCCGTGACACACCTATGTGACTTTGGTGACTCAAGTTTTGTACGGTTTGGTCTTTCTCTTGCTCAGCGGCGAACGTTTTCCTGTCCACACGAAGGAGTTTGAGAAAGCCATCTGAGTGGGGCAACACTAGATTGGTATTCAATTCCTCACCTAGCCCCAGCTCATCACTTGCGCCTGATTCGGAAGACTCACTATAGCCTGTACTACTGTCGGTACTCTTTACCCCTGTGCTATGAGTGAGTAAGTCCTGCGCTGGCTCGTCATTAGGTAACGTGGAGCCGTCACGGTTTAAGTCGCCGGCGTCCGCCTCGTCGACAGTTTGCAATAAAGCCTGTTCTAGCTCATCACCGTGAGAATTTATCAGGCTTACAGGTTCAGGTTTGCTCTCTTCAACTACGTGCTCTGCTGGCGCTGCGACCTCATGAGCCTTCGAAATGGTAAGGACCTGCGCAGCGTTATCTCCAAAACAAAGGCCTTTTTCTTTGGGCAGCATATCGAAGCGATTTGAGAAAATCGAGGGATGCTGCTTAGGCAGGTTTTGGGAGACGGCTGCCTCGGTCAGACGCACCTCGAGCGGGCTCTCGATCGCGACGCGGGCAATGGGCAAAGACACGCTGGTTTCAGTGGAGCATAACTAATTTTCGGGTGTTTGGTCGCGAGCGGCTGTCGTTCCCTCATCGTTGAACTGATCATTGTTTCGAGGCAGCGCTGAGGCGCATTCCTCGCTTACAATAGAACTTGCAGTTGCCGCTTTCAGCGCGCGACTGCTTTCTGGAGGACTACCTTTTTGCGCTGCGCCTACGCCTATCTGGGTTGCAAGGACAATCTGTGCGGCATCGCGCTTTTCAGCTAACGCCGCTCTCTGGCCTGGAGCCCCACAGTCGCTGTCAGGTTTGCCCTCTTCAACTACGTGCTCTGCTGGCGCTGCGAATTCACGAGCCTTCGAAGTGGTAAGGACCTGTGCAGCGTAATCTCCAAAACAAAGGCCCTTTTCTTTGGGCAGCATATCCGAGCGATTTGAGAAAATCGAGTGATGCTGCTTAGGCAGGTTTTGGGAGATGGCTGCCTCGGTCAGACGCACCCCGAGCGGGCTCTCATTTGCGACGCGGGCAATGGGCAAAGACACGCAGTTTTCATTGCCGACATTAATTTCTTTTCGCGCCGAAACCTCCTGATTTAATGTCGAATTCCTCTCGGCGCGCTTCGCCTCTAAAATTTGTTGCAACTCCAAACGCTTTAGAGCAATTTCTTTATCTAACCTGTCAGCCTCCTTTTTAGCGGCTTCCTTGAGGTAAAGGCGTTCTTTTTCAACCCTGTCGGCCTCCTCCTTGCGTTCTTTTTCAACCCTGACGGCCTTCTCCTTAGCGTTCCTGATTCCCTCCTGAATGACTTCCCAGGTCTCCCAAATTTTGTCACCCTCCTCCTTAGCACCACATTCCCTAATAGCCTCAATCAGCTGCGGCTTTCTGTGACTTTTCCTGGCCTCAATACCCAGCTTTTCACACAGCAACATCAACTCTGGCTTCTTTAGCTTGCTCAAATCCATGGCAACTTCCGAACGAGGACTTTCATAAAATAAGCTGCTACGTGAAATGCTTAAGCGAGCACGTGCAGAAAAACAATCTACAGGTAGTGATAAATTTCCAGAGTTATCAGGCCTGGCAGATTCTTAAAGAAAGTCAAGCGCTCACCACTGCTGAAGCCAGGACCAAGCGTGGAAGATCCCACCGCTGCCACCAGTTGATATGTTTTGCCGTACTAGTAGCGTGTCCCACCAGGCATCGGATCCAGGATCACCGCCGCATTGCCGAAGGAGGAAGGAAACGTGGGCCGGAGACGGGGAGTAGGGGAAGTGAAGGAAAAAACTGTATTTACATAGTTACATGATTATTTACATTATTTACATAGAGCGGGACTGAGAATGGCTTTCAGTGGAAGGGGAACGTCTTCGTCAACCGTAGTCGACTGGAGCTAGCAGGCGTCTCTCGGCCACACTCACGGCCGAGTTAAATATCGTTCGGTTTCCCCAGATCCCTGGCTGGGGAATAATGGTCGACGAGGACTGTCCAATCGGATGGACCGAAGGGGACGTTCTTGTTACCACCCACGGCTGGGCAGGTGGGTCGCAGCTGGGTCGATGAGAGGGGGAGATGCCGGCTCATCCAGCCCTGCGGGAAAGGAATCTCCCGAAGTCTTCCAGCAGGTGAATGAACTTGCCTCCCCGCCGATTGCCCAGAACGCGAGTCGGGGACACAGAATTCTTCAATTAACCGCCAGCGTGACCGGCGCCGGCACGTCGCCTCCGCTGTGGTCGCTCGGACAATACCTCCTGCGCGTCTCCGGCCTTCGCCGCTTTAGTGGTCACCTCCGCTCAAGGAATTTCGCTGGGGTTACTGCTGACAATGGCCCTAGACATTCCTGCTACACTAATCCGCTGAGGCTCGGAGGGGCATTCCAAGCATCCCACTTCCCATGGTCGTCGCGAGGTTGTCGGCCTTGTAGATTGTTCACGGTAGCTGCTTGATCGGGCCCACGTGGTCCGAAGTACGGTCACAATAGTAGGTCTGTGGCGCATCGCTTAACCGCTGCACAACTTCGCCAGGAGAGGTAGGAGGACTTCCAGGGCTCTTTAAATGCTAACTAGAGGAAAACCAATTCGGTATATATGGGGAATAAAATACTGCATGCGCCTAACTTTATTGCGTGTTTTCTTTTTACAAATTGTACATTAGACATTATAATACATGGATACCCGCGTGCTTTTCGCTTACGATCGTTAAATATTATATAATTGAATTTCCTCTTTCATTCTGTTTCCGTTTCGATTTCATCAACCGAACGATGGTTGTGATGTGTAGTTGACGTTTCAGTAAAAAAAAGTGAGATATCATTGCTGATAGATAGTTTTAACTTAACATAGGGTTTCAACCAGCCTGCTTCAACAGCTGGAATCACTACAAACATCGTATCAAAAGTTACATTGCCGTTTTTTTATGTGTGTCTCACATCGCCTAATTATCAGCTACATGGCGCTGCCGTCGTTTGGATGAAGAAACCGAGATTCAAACAATGTCGAAAACAAATGTATTTTAACTATTATTTAGCTCTCGTAGGCGAATACCATGGGATGCATCGTTTATAAAATTTCTAGCGCCTTGTTTGAACGAAGAAAGCACGCAAGCAAAAATTTTCTACCTGTCGTCATTTCGCCCACTAGCTACCGGGTCATATTCCCAAAGGCCCTTTCACATTTGTCGAAAAATCCAGTGAAGCGGGTTCCGCCGCTTTTGATGCCGACCGACACGGAAAGCGGCGCGGTAAGGCCGATTGGTATAGGGCCGATTTCTGCCGTCGCTGATTGCATTCCCGCGCAGACATACATGGCGGCACCCTTCCAACCGGGACCCGTCGCTTCAGACTGAATTCGTCGTTGTTGCTGCTTTTTGTAGCGAAAGCTTCAGTACGGGACTTCGGACTTCAATGGCGGACCGTGCAGGCTTGACCTTCAAATGACTGAACTTCGAAAGCAAAGGGAGGGCGCATAGCTGCCCTCTTGGAACAGTGGACACCTCAGTCTTGCTTTAAGTTACATGGTGGTAGTGACAGATGTCCGCTGCATGCGTTGGCATTGAAAACTTTGTGGCAGAAACGCGACACTTTTGTTCAGAGGCGTTGACAACGTTTTAGACTCCAATGATTTTAAGGAAAGGGAGTAAGCATAACTGGCTCCCTGGGTCACCATCGCCCGTCTCACGGCAAAAACGGCCAACGCTATGCAACTCCTCAAAAGAGTCACTTCCCGGAAGGCTGGCATGAGAGGAGAGCCTAATCAGGCTCGTCCAATCCGTCATCATCAGCCACGTCGCGTACGTTTCAGCCTACCACAGATGGCTGCAACACGAACGCAACAAAATTAATGTAATCATCAGGAGAGCGTACCAGGCGGCGCTGGGCCTGTTCGAGTCCACGAGCACGACCCGCCTCTTATAACTCGGGATGCAAAACACACTCGAAGAAATAGCCGAAGCGCAACGGACCTCTCAACCGGAGCGGCTGTCCACGACCAAATCCGGGAGGAAGATACTGGACGACCTGAGAATAAGACACTCGAACGAGGCGGAGACGAAGCTCCCCGTCCCCGAAGAGGTCCGACGCCAGACCAGAATCGACCCCATACCCAAGAACATGAACCCCGAGTATAACAAGGGAAGAAGAGCGGCGAGGGCCAAGGCTCTCATCGACCTGCACGCCAACGACGAGCACGCGCGGTACGTGGACGCGGCCGAATACCAACGGAACGCCTTCGCAGCGGTCGTCATAGAGGCGTCGACCGGCGCCACGAGGACGGCAGCGAGCGTGAGAAGCGACGGAGCGGAACAAGCGGAGGAGGTGGCCATCGCCCTGTCCATCGCCGACGCAGACTGCTGCACGGTGCTGAGTGACTCGAGACAGGCGGTGCGAAACTTCGCCGAAAGCCAAGTCTGCAGGGAGGCCGAGCGCGTACTACTAGCGACTAAACTGCAAGACAGAAGAGTAAGAACCAAGTGGTTTCCGGCGCACGCGGGCGACGCGTCGGAACGCAATGCGAACCACAATGAAACGGCACACGCAGCGGCGCGAGCGCTAACCAACCGCGCCCCGGCAACACACCGTCCGACGTGGTTCGGAGCCAAGGACCGCATGACCGACTACAGCGAAATCACGAAGGCCTACCGCCTGGCTCGCAGGACTCTCCCACCCCCGCACCCGAGGCTGAGTCGAGCGGAGGCGGTACTACTGAGACAGCTCCAGACCGGATCGCTACCGAGCCCGGGACTGATGCATCGCATGTACCCCCAGACCTACCCGACCGATACGTGTAGAGTCTGCCGGAGGGAGCCGGCAGATCACACGCACATCTTGTGGGACTGCATCAGAAATCCAAAGGAAGCAAGATCAGGAACAATCCCGCCGCGGCTGGAGGCAGCCGCGCAGAGCAACGACCATGACCAACAGCTATGGGCCGTCCAGCAGGCCCTCGGGGCGCTCGAAAGGCAGGGACCCAGCGAGCCGGCAACGGCGAGCGGAGACCCGCGCCGAGTACCGGCAGCCTCGTAGACGACGTAGGCCCTCGTCGGGGCGCGCGAACGCCCAACTGCAGGCACAAATAAAGTTTGCTCCAATCCAATCCAATGGGTCGGGACACCTGAATCGCGTTGATATTTTCGTGGGGTGATGAGCGAGACGTAGGCTGCATGCGTTAGCGCTGATAACGTTGTGGCAGACACGCGGCACTGCAGCATTAGGCCATAGCGTGCATTGTCAGAGCGAACTCTCACGACCAACCATTAACTGCCACCTGCCAGGGTGGAAGGGTGGGGGCGCTGCCTATCCAGTCTCCGGAACGCACTCAAGGTTACAGACGCCAAGCCGCTCATATACGCCACAGCTTTCGCTCTCTAACCAGGTTCGCCAGTAGTTGAACTGCACCGTTTTATCACTGCGTTCATTGGCTATTAATGGGGCACCGGTCTCCCACTTCATCTCACCTCGTTGGTAATACTGCTGTCACACGGGCACTTTCGATCGCGATCGAGTCGATCGAAATCGAACTCGATGCAGATCCGGCGTTGCTACACGGCGAATTCAATCGCGATCGACCGCGATCCTGCTTGAGCGCATGGAGCACGATCGAGGGGATGCGTTGACAAGATGGCGGCGCCCTGCTCGCCCGCTTCGGAATAAATACATGTCACCGCTTGATTCTTCGACGCGATAGCTCACTCAAATGGTAGCGGTTCGCTTTTATTTCGCAAACTCTCGCCCACGCGTAGAGATTTAAACGATAACTAGCCCCTGTTTTTCAGATAATTTGGCGATTTTCAAGCTCTTAGGCCTAACTAAATGCAGTGTGTTTACCTCGCAAGAGCGACACCTGGCGAAGCAGTTGTCTTGCTTTTAGTCAGTTGTTACATTTTCTACTATTTGCAGTTTTTCTTCTTGGAACGAAAAAAAGGCTTGCAATGCACTGACCCTAGCTACCAGTAATTACGGAAGAAAACTTCTTCATCACAGAGTTGATGTGCTTTGGCGCCTTGTCACTAGATGGCGCTACCGTTCACGCGTGCACCGAGCGTTGTTTTGCTGCTGTTCGCTATCGAGTCTACTGCTGGTTGCAGCAGAAAGTAATTAAGCTGCTTTTTCTGCTCATAGTTTGAAATTTTCACAATAAAATTTTTATTTACGATTGTTATTTTTAATTTATTAGAAATCGATAGCGATGACGACAGTAGGCGCAGCGCCATATAAAACATGAAAGTGATATGTTTGTTTTATTTTTTATTTAGAGTTACGATTCTGTGGCTTCAAGCGTTAAGAGGAGCTTCAGTGTGTTGACAATAATGGTTCCCATCCTGACAACCAGACAGCGCCACTGGGTCGAGCTTATTTATCGTTGCATATCTGTTTGCATATACTTAACTAAAAGTAAGAATGTGAGAAACGACGCAACGTCTCGCCGAATACCAGCGTTCAGCGTGCGTAAGCGTGCACACGCTTTAGGCCCGCAGACAGCGTCGATTTATGCTCTTTTCTAACGATATCTGCGTACACCGCGAGAGGCGACGTAGTGGCCATGAAGTGCTTGGAAAAGCGAAAAACACCAGCAGGTCGGCGGTTTCGCCTCGCCGGGCGTCAACAGACGAGAAAAGGAACCAATTTCAGCCGGCAACCGAGTTTTTGGAACGGTGTGAACGGGCCTTATATCGGGGTTAGACTTGTAAAATGAGTTTCAAAACTTGGTTGCTCAGCATTTGTAACAAACCTCATGGCTATAAAATGAACAAGGAACCCTAAGGATACTCGCAGCTTGCTTCAGAGCTTAAAACTAGTTTAAAAGTTTGTTTAGGAATTTTTGTTTTTATTTTTTATACAAATGTACCCGTTCTTAATATCTACTTTCCCCAGAGTGTTGTAATTTTGTACGAAAGCAGCAACCAACGTTTTACACATGTGGAACTATAACTATGCACTTCCAACAAAATTAGATTTATGTTTATTTTTATCTGTCCGGATGCAGTACAACTGCGACTTGTGAATGTTTTTTTTTTAATCAGAAAAACACAAATGCACCTAGGCTATTGATTCTAGTGCCAGTTATGTAAATGCCATTATTTAACTGCTCTGAAAAATTTTGTTTCCTTATGCCTTATTGTTCTCGAGAAAAAGGAGCACAAACCTCCAACAGTGTTGTTTTGAGAAAAAGGCGAGTATAGTCGACAACCGTATTATTCATAATAACTTCCCTTGACAGAAGAGCTATAGGAGGACTCCTAGTGGGTCAAAAATGTACTGTGAACAAGGTCAGATGCCAAACCTATACCAAAACCTGAGTTTCTGATCAAAAGCCTCAGGGCATTGATTTTTGTATGTATCCGAAACGGAGAGAACACGCATAGGCGCACCAACCTTTACGCTCGACGTGACGAAGAAGCAGGCCAAGCAATTATTTTTCGAAATCGCATTTCCGAAGTGCAATACATTTTCTGAAAGATGAAGAAATTCACTATTAGATGATTACAAAGTCTCATTATCGAATTTTTTGACAAAACAAAGTCTCTTCCCACATTAAAGGGCAACCAAAGGGGTTTTAGAACTCGATGTGTTTAAACGGGCCGAATGTGTAAAATATGCGGGTAAAGCCTGCAAAATCATTTTGCTCTACCATTTGCAATGGTCTCGTAATCCTCAAATAAAGATGCGTCGGCGCACAAGGTTCTCTCCAGCGCACAGCAACACGAAGAGGTCCCGATAATGACATCACGTATGACGGCGTTGCGTTTGAAGAAACAGTTCTTTCATGGAAGAAAACCAATCCCATCGAAGGTGAAGCTCACGAAGCATTGTTTGGCGGCATCGGATGACGCACAGCAGCATGCAGGCGAAGGACGCGGACATCTGAAATTTCATCGATAATACGTAACTATGAGCTTCCTCGCATTCTCCAACGCAGTCAGAAGAAGGCTTAACATCGCCGCGATTTCAATTTACGATTATTTGACTATTTTAAATGCCAAGGCAAAAATGGTTTCCATGCTTTACCTAGAAGCTTTATTGATTCGAATTCTTGGCTAACATATAATTCTAAAAAAAAAACATTCCAGCTTTCCTTTAAGCCGGAGCGCGGGCCGGCACGGCGGCGACTGCCTTCACGAAGCTAGCGCGTAGGTCAGAAGGGGTGCAGCGACGTCACGGTGGCGGCTGCGTAGAGCCGTGCAGAGGTTCACAAAGGGCCATATGGGGGGGGGGCTTAAGCAGGCTTAAGTGTCTAAGCAGGCTTAAGTGTCTCTACACGTAAGCACGTAAGCAGGCTTAAGTGTCTCTGTTCACTTTTTTTTTCGCTGACTAAGGTTCTGAATGGCACATGTGTCTTGTGGGTATTAGCGGCAAAGAACACCGACAGGCTGGCTTTCTTACAGTTCTCATTGCGGGAGATAGTTGACTTTGAGGCAGATATAAACTAGAAAGTATTGAACTTGATGCACTCTCGCGCGCAACCAGCAAATGTAAGAGAGACAACTGGTGAGTGTTCTTTGCCGCGAAAACGCACGAGTGAAGGCGCACCGCATTTGCCGCCACTCTCACCGGCTGCCGTCAGCAGCGTGTGCTCACACCGAGCGTTGTAAAGGCGCCGGCTGTAACCAAGCCATGTTAAGGTGCGTTTATACTTCGACTTGTCGGTGAGGTCGCGCAGGCTGCAGCGGGACCCCATGAACACCAGGGGCGCTTGAGCGCCGACATGCTTCCGGCTTAAACATTCAAACAATTTCTCGAATGTCTCAGTTACAGGAATCATGGACCGCCAAAGACAAGTTTAAGAGGAGTAACACTAACTGCCTAGCATGTAATATGAGAGAAGCTAACAGCCACAGAAACCAAGGGGCACAGGGGATTTTTTAAATTTATTTTTTTTTATTTGGTGGTGTTGATCAATTTAGAATATTACTGAACATGTGATCGCTTAAAGCTAATTGATTAGAAAAGCAGAAGAAAAAACAACCACTGCCGCCGGTGGGATCCGAACCCACGACCTCCGAATTACGCGTCCGGTGCTCTACCTCTGAGCTACGGCGACGGCTATAAGATCTTCTGCTTTCGGGGGTATTTATGTTTTACAAGTAACCTAACCTTGAGAGTGTTCATCAGCGCCACCTACGTTCATAAGCGGCGGACGTAGAACGTCCTGAGTTACCGCAGGTGTGACGTAGAACGTCATCGAACGGAGAGGGTGGAAGCTGCGTGAGAACCCTCTTATGCTTCCTATGGCGTCAAGGCTGCCAGAACCGAGGCCCTCGCTAGCAATTAAGCAAACAAGGGAAGGGGAATGAGGGGCTCGTTATAAATATGAGAGAAGCTAACAGCCACAGAAACCAAGGGGCACAGGGGATTTTTTAAATTTATTTTTCTTTATTTGGTGGTGTTGATCAATTTAGAATATTACTGAACATGTGATCGCTTAAAGCTAATTGATTAGAAAAGCAGAAGAAAAAACAACCACTGCCGCCGGTGGGATCCGAACCCACGACCTCCGAATTACGCGTCCGGTGCTCTACCTCTGAGCTACGGCGACGGCTATAAGATCTTCTGCTTTCGGGGGTATTTATGTTTTACAAGTAACCTAACCTTGAGAGTGTTCATCAGCGCCACCCACGTTCATAAGCGGCGGACGTAGAACGTCCTGAGTTACCGCAGGTGTGGCGTAGAACGTCATCGAACGGAGAGGGTGGAAGCTGCGTGAGAACCCTCTTATGCTTCCTATGGCGTCAAGGCTGCCAGAACCGAGGCCCTCGCTAGCAATTAAGCAAACAAGGGAAGGGGAATGAGGGGCTCGTTATAAATATGAGAGAAGCTAACAGCCACAGAAACCAAGGGGCACAAGGGATTTTTTAAATTTATTTTTTTTTATTTGGTGGTGTTGATCAATTTAGAATATTACTGAACATGTGATCGCTTAAAGCTAATTGATTAGAAAAGCAGAAGAAAAAAAAACGTGCGGCGGCAGTGGTTGTTTTTTCTTCTGCTTTTCTAATCAATTAGCTTTAAGCGATCACATGTTCAGTAATATTCTAAATTGATGAACACCACCAAATAAAAAAAAATAAATTTAAAAAATCCCCTGTGCCCCTTGGTTTCTGTGGCTGTTACCTTCTCTCATATTTATAACGAGCCCCTCATTCCCCTTCCCTTGTTTGCTTAATAGCATGTAATATAGGTCTATAGGGCTGCACATCGAAAACGAAATTTGGCTTTTCGTGCCAAAATAAATGCCACGAATGGCACTGCGAGCAGACAGCGTTTACATATCGTTACCAAGTCTTCAAGTTACTTATCTGGAGAGGATGCAGACAGCTTTCAGAAAACAGTTAAAATTACTTCACCTGCGCCAGGATGCCTTCAGTGATGCGCTCACTTGGTTATATTTCCTGAACTAAAAATCTGATGGGTCGCTCCTGAGTTGTCAAAAATAGGTAGATTAAGCTGTGCGTCCGCAAAACTTTCCGTATGCTATGGACCCACCTTGCGCATTCTGCCGCCCGTCCTCGCTGCGACAGTTTTAGTTGGAAGTGGCTAGCATCGCGCCCGAGTAGCACTACTGTGGGACCACCTAGTCACAGCAGGAAAAAGCTCCTGAACTGTGTGCCGTAGAAACTATGTTTATTAATGGCAGGAATGGATGCATTCGAAGTCTCTTTTTTATAAGTGTATATCAAATGAATCTAACAAAAGTGGAAATTGCAGTGCAAAGTTGGAGAAGTACTTCGCCAAGGGGTCGTTCTAGGACGACATTGTGCGCCGTACATAGTTAGGCTTACCAAGAAATTATTCAATTGATCTAAAATACGATGGATATTTCTCACGCATATCATTATGGAGGCGTGAGATTGCGCAAAATGAAAGTGAGTACAGTAATTTAGAGTGAGCTATCGCGTTGAAAAATGCAGCAGCTACGCAGTAATGGGTCCGAACTGGGCGGGCAGGACGCCGGTATGTTGTCAACACCAACGTTTAGCAGTACCGTTAACGTCGACTCAGAAACGACGCTTAGTCGAACGATGGCCTTATTTTCCTGTGAGTTTTGCGGCGCAAAATTTGACGGAGATGAGGCCGACAATTTTTGAGTCTAAGGAACTGGCCTTGGTTAGTGCTGTGAAAAACGTGTGTGAAAAATTTGCATTAGCATGTCCCATATAGTTGGACGTTCTGCTATGTTTCCTTTGGAAATGAAATACCGATTGCTTGTGCCAGCCTAGTTCACAGCTTAGTATGCAGTTGTCACGCAAAAAAAAAAAAATTGCGATTGAAGGCATGATCACTTGCTAATCCCTTCACGCCTTTACCCTTTTATGAATTTTCTTTTGGGACTATCCCAAAGCAGTGCCATGCTGGTTTATAACTTTGATGTTGTTGGGTTGTAATAAATATTGGTTTGGCTTTGGGCTAAGTTGCGACCTCTTGTAGCGGAGAATGACTTCCTTCGCCACAATTTTTAGGAAAGCGAAGAGTTTCAAGAAGTAAAAGCAACTGTTGTCGTAAATGTACACCTGCATTTAAAAAAATGTGCAATAAAAAAGAACTCAAAGGTACACAAAGTATTTAATACACTGAGTGAGTCATAAAAGAAAAAAGATTTGCAGGTTAACAAATGTTATGCCTGCAGTACCCTAGACCGGATGTTTCAAATTATTCCATACAAATTTTTCTTTTAAAAACGGTGAAAAATGCTGGGCTTTCCTCCCTTCATAGAACATGTATCTGTGACTGCCCAATATTCGCCTTGTGCGGTCAAGGCCACAGTGGCCCCATTTTTTTATCGCACAGACGAGTCACACAATGTACATAGCGGTATCTTTTTTTTTATATTAAGAAACAAGCTTCATGATGCTCCGGAGAAGTAAAGTTGTGAGGCATACTTGTGCCGCTTGTTCGCTGGTGCGTGCCTTTACTCGACTTCATTTTGAACGGCTTTTTTTTGGAGGCCTGGGTGTGGTTTAAAGCCGCAAACCAAGTGCTGGCGAGGGCTTGGCGAATTACTGTGCCCTTCAGGATCTGGTCGTATTTGTCCACGTTTCCGAAGTTGATTTGAAGGAAGTACTTTTCGTTGAGCATGAGGGTGATGGGTGCCTTGGAGGTGCTGTCGGAGGCGAAAAGCTTGAGCTTGGAGAATGCAGTGGTTTGCCGTTCCACGAAGTGCCTAGTCGGAGCGATACCGGGTGCATGTAGTCGCCTGCGCATACGCCGGAGTCTTGAATGAAAGTTATCCACACCGCGTGCTGCAACTCGTCGTCCAGGTTACTGAAGCAGACGATCGGAGCTGGCTGCATCAGCCTTCCATGCGGGCTGATCTTGAGCTCCATCCTTGGCAAAAAGTGGGCCTTGTCGACGAGTGTTACGTGCGGAACCCTCACCGCAGGTCCGAGTAGTACGCTGCTCCAGCCGCCGACAGAGAACACTTGCTTCTCATACTCAGCGTCCACGTTGTCGACCTTGCCTTCGTCGGCCTGTGCGCACGACAGCTGCGGGGGGGCCGCTTTCTGGACATCCTTGACGTTTGGGCGCGCCGCGGCCGCACCTTCAGTGACGACGCCGACTGTCTCCGAAGCGCTGCCGTCATCTTCGTCACTGCTGTTGCTGCTGGAATCGCTGCTCGAGTCGCTGGTGCTGCTACCGCCACTGTTGTTGGTACCGCTGCTATCGTCGGTCTGGCTAGTGCTCGAGTACAGTTTGCAAAGCCTGAGTAGCTCAGCATAAAACTCACTCATGGGCATCTTGGTATTATCGACCCTAGGCCTGCCGCTTGTGGCGGCAGAGGTCTCACCACAATCGGACTCTGATGACGCCATGCTCGAGTACGTACAAGAGGAAAAGCGCTCACGTTGCTGGCGACGCCGAGTAGCGACCGACAATTCAAGTCTTCGGTGATGCCTCTGGTCTCCCGGACGCAGGGCGCTGGCATCAAATGCGCAGATTGCGGCTTCCCTGCTGCCACGGGAATGGCGTCTGTCCAGCGCCAGACGTCGTCGTTCACTTCTGCTGCCCATCAGATGGCTGTATTTTTATGATTAAGTGGGGGTAGTGGCCATATGCCTTTTCGCTCTAACACCGTTCATCCATCCTTCGAGCGGAACATGTCTCCTCTTTTTATTTTTTTCTTGTGTTCGCTGAGGGCCTGAGCGTGGATTCAGAGGCGATGCCATGTTACCGCGTCCAAGGTTATTGCACTGCTCCTGAAAAACGTGTAAGCTGGGGTGAAGCTTTGATTTGCCAAAAAATTCGATTTTGGGGTTCTGCGATCACGTGATGGGGAATTTTTTATCTTTTCGAAAATATATTAAACATGGGTATTAGCTATTTTAAAATAATTGCTTTGTACTTCTTCTTGGTTACGTCTCCAGAAAAATGGGTCCAGCTAACAGGACCCCTTTCGTTGCGTCGTCCAAATTGTCAGCCTATGCCCTATTAATACTCCTTTTCCTCTAAAACTCCTAATCATTCCAACAGTTCACCGCCTGTGTCTTGGCCACTCCCCCGTAGTGGGTATGTGCCATTCTACTTGAGGCCAACCAACCAACCAAAAATCGGGTGCACCTCGACGTGTTCCCTTCGCTTCCTATACTAGCAAGAGTTCCACGCTGAGGAGGTTTCATGAAACACTCAGGTTTTTGGTTTCAGTTTGGTATTTGGCCATGTTCGTCGTACATTTTTCATCCACAAAGGCCCTTCCTGCAGCTCTTTGGTCAAGGGAACTTCTAATGAATAATATGCTTTGTTGATGGGGTTTAACACCCCATAGCGACTGAGGCTGTGAGGGACACGGAAGCGCATGGCGCCAGAAATTTTGACCCTCGGGGGTTTTTCATCGTGCACTGACATCGTACAGAACAGGGTCCTCCAGCATTTCACCTCCATCGAAATCCAGCAGCTGTAGCCTGGATCGAACCCACGTCTTCCACGTCAGCATCCGAGCGCCATAGCTGCTGAACCACAGAGGCGGCTGTGATGAATAAGGGGGTTTTCAAAGATTTTATTTTCGTTTCTTTTAAACTCTTTTGGATGTTTGTGTACATTTTTACAGGATCTAAAACGGATAAGCGAAGGAATTTTTCACAGCTGTTAATTCTTTGGCATCGACAAAGGCAAAAAAATATAATGTTAGAAGCGTAGAATTTTAGTTCCACTTGTGCAAAGCGTTGGTTGCAAATTTTGTACAAACTTGCTGCACTCTGCAAATACTAGCTTTTAAGAAAAAAGTACGTTAGTAGAAAAATAAAAACAAAAATACAAAATACTAAGCAAAATTTAAAACTCGTTTCCAGCTCTTATGCAACCTGGGTCTACACTCGAGATTCCTTGCATAATTTATAGCCATAGCTTTTTTTACAACTGCTGTACAGGCATCTTTTGAAACTCCTTTTCAAAGTCTCACCCCACCTTAACAACCCTCAATTGATAATATGAACCTTTTTTTGGGCGTGCCCGACAGCATACCGCTCACCTCTTCCTCCTGTTTTTCCTTTTTTCCTCTTCGAATTCCATTCGTGCCGCCCAACGGCTTGATTATTCGCTGTTATCATCAGGTGACGTGAGCTCGTGCTCCCATGCCTATTCCATTCTTCCCATGCTTGTTTCGTACTTTATAAAAGTTGTGCGTGGTCTTGTGGCGGTCAGGAACTACTGCTGGCCCTCTTATCTGTACTGGCTTTTTGTTTGGGGGCGCCTTTATTTTCTTTGCCAGCGTTTCAACTACTTCTAGTACAATCGTATCAGGAAAATCAGCCACCCTCGACATTGAACTCTGCAACTCGAAGCTCGACTACATGGGATGTGTACATGCTTTTATTTTAGGAAATATGCGTAGCAATTTCCCATTTAACGGCTTTCGAGTGGGCGGCATCTTAGGATAACGGTAGCTTTCTTGGTTGGGGACAGGTTGCTTTTTTTTTTTCTCATGTTCGTGTTTCGCTTTTTTTTTCCCCCTCTATTTTCGTGTCTGATGTTATTTTCTCCGTTTTGTGTAAATTTCGTGTTCCTTTCTTGTATTTGACTTGTACCGCGTTCTTGTACCGATATTACGGTTTTTTCCATCTGTATATACCTTTTTTTCGATTTGCCCCCCTCACCCAATGCTCTTCGGGGCCTGTGAGGTACTAATAAATAAATAAATAAATAAATAAATAAATAAATAAATAAATAAATAAATAAATAAATAAATAAATAAATAAATAAATAAATAAATGTTAATGGCAGTATGTTAGCTTACAAGACTCTATACACCAATTTTTTGCTTGTGCGTTTTCTTCTTTCGAATGATGCGTTAGACATTCGTAAACATGGAGCACCCTGTACTATTCATGCGCAACCACTATATAATTTATAATTGTATTTCTTCTTGAGGCTGTTTCGGTTTCATCAGTCGAACGACGGCTCTGACGCGTTGTTGGTGTTTAGGTTAGATTAGGTTAGAACTCAGAAACGACGCTTAGTCGAACGATGGCCTTATTTTTCGGTGAATTTTGCGGCGCAAAACTTGACGGAGATGATGCCGACTTTTTTTGACTATAAGGAACTGACCTCGGTTTGTGCTGTGAAAAACCTCTGTGATAAATGTGCATTACCATGTCCCATCTTGCTGGGCGTTCTGCTATATTTTCTTTGGAAGTGAAATACCGATTGCTTGTGCCAGCCTTGTGCACAGCTTGGCATGCAGTTCTCACTCAAAAAATGTTCGATTGAAGGCATGAGGGCTTGCTAATGCCTTCACACCATTACCCTGTTATGTATTTTCTTTTGGGACTATCCCCAAGCAGTGCATTGCTGGTTTATAAATTTGCTTATGTCGGGCTGCAATAAATATCGGTTTGGCTGTGGGCTAAGTTGAGACCTCTTGTAGCGAACGATCATTTGCTTTGCTAGAATTTTCAGGAAAGCGAAGAGTTTCAAGAAAGAAAAGCAACTGTTGTCGTAAATGTACACTTGGATTAAAATAAATGTGCAATAAAAATGAACTCAAAGTACGTAAGGTATTTCATAAACTGAGTGAGTTATAAAAGAAAAAGTGTGGCAGGTTTATAAATGTTATGCCTGCAGTGCACTAGATGATGATGATGAAGCGGTTATTTATTGAACATTTGATATGGAAGGTAAAAGAATGTTTGCAGCCCCGGGATCTGCTATCGCGACTGGAAGCACCTGAGCTGGGGCAGCGAAATAAAGGATAGCAGGCAGAGATTAGAAGTGAAAGAAAAGGGGTGAGGGGAAAGTAGAAAGGACAGGGGGAGGGGTACACTTTCAATGAATCTATTTACATATCTACATGGTAAACATATACATATATGCAGGTCGCACGCGCGTGAAGATCTGGGAGATCACTGTACAATCACACGCGCACGACACAAAGCATCCAGTAGGCAGGAAATTTCAAAATTACTGAATACAATTTTTTTTTCTTTTAAAAGTGGTGAAAAATGCTTGATGGAAAATCGATCTGTGAGGACCCAATATCCGCCTTGTGCGGTCAAGGCCACAGTGGCCCCATTTTATTATTTTACAGACAACTCACACAATGTACATAGTGGCATATTTTTTTTTTATTAACAAACATGCTTCATGATGTTCCGACCAGGCAAAGTTGTTAGGCAGACTTGTGCCGCTTGTTTGCTGGCGCGTGCGCTTTACTCGACTTATTTTTGGACGGCTTCTTTTTTAGGCTTGGTTGTGGTTTACAGCCACAAACCAAGTGCTGGCGAGGGCTTGGCGAATGACTGTGCGCTTCAGGATCTGGACGTATTTGTCCACGTTTCCGAAGTTGATTTGCAGTAGCTACTTTTCGTTGAACATGAGGGTGATGGGTGCCTTGGAGGTGCCGTCGGAGGCGAAAAGCTTGAGCTTGGAGAATGACAGTGGTTTGCCGTTCCACGAAGTGCCTAGTCGGAGCGATCCCGGGTGCATGTAGTGGCCTGCGCATACGCCGGAGTCTTGGATGAAAGTTATCCAGGTCACGTACTGCAACTCGTCGTCCAGGTTACTGAAGCGGACGACCGGAGCTGGCTCCATCAGCCTTCTTTGCGGGCTGATCTGAAGCTCCATCCTGGGCAAAAACTCGGCCTTGTACGAGTGTTACATGGGGAAACCTCGCCGTATAGGTCCGAGCAGTACGCTGCTCCTGCCGCCGAGAGAAACAGCTTGTTCCTCGTGCTCAGCGTCCACGTCGTCGCTCTTGCCTTCGTCGTCCTGCGCGCACGACAGCTGCGGAGGAACCGCGCTTTCTGAACTCCCTTGACGTTGGGGCACGCCGCGGCCGCACCTTCAGCGACGACGTTGACTGTCTCCGAAGCGCTGCCGTCATATTCGTCACTGCTGTCGCTGCTGGAATCGCTGCTGGAGTCGCTGGTGCTGCTACCGCCATTGCTGCTGGTACTGCTGCTATTGTCGCTCTCGCTGGTGCTCGAGGACAGGTTGGAAACCCTCAGTAGCTCAGCATAAATCTTACACATGAGCGTCTTGGTATCATGGGCCACAGGCACGCTGCCTGTGCCGGCGGAGGTCTCAGCACAGACGCAGTCTGATGATGCCATGCTCGACTACGCACAATAGGAACTGCGCTCACGTTGCAGCCGACGCCGAGTAGCGACACACACTTCGTGTCTTCGTTGATGCTTCTGTCCCTGTTGCCCGAGAAATGGCGTCTGTTCAGCGCTTGACGTCGTCGTTCTCTTCTGCTGCTCATAAGATGGCTGTATTTTTATGACTAAGCGGAGGCTGGAGCATTGTGTTTTTTCGCTCTTACGCGGTCAATCTATCCTTCCATTTTTCCTTGTTTTCTCCGAGGACCGGCGGGGTGAATTCTGAGGCGATATCATGTTATCGCATTCAAGAGCACCGCAGTGCTGCTGAAAAGCTGTAAGGTGGTTTGAGGCTTTCTTTTGTCGAAAATTCTATTCGCAGATTTTGCGATCCTCTGATGGAGAATGGCTTGATCTTGCAGAAAATATCTTGGAGATATGCTATCTCAAAAATAATTTTTTGCTCTTCTTCTTTGCCACGTCTCCCAAAAAAGCGGGTGCACCTCGACATGTTCTCTTCGTTTCCTATACTTGCGAAAATCCAACGCTCTGGCATTTTTTATCGGACTCTCAGGGTTTTGGGTTGCAGTTAAAAATTTGCCCTAGTTTGTCGTTCTTTTTTTAGTCAGTAGGGCCCTACCTGTACCCCGTCATTCAAGGGAAGTTGTGGTGAATAAAGCGATTCGTTAATGCGATTTAACCTTCTAAAGCGACCCAGGCTATGAGGGATGCCGTAGTTGGGGCTCTGGAAATTCCAACCACCTGCGTTTTTCATAGTGCACTGACATTGTACAGTACATGCGCCTCCACCATCTGCATTTAAATTCAACCGCAGCAGCCAATATCGAAACCCCGTCTTTCGGGTCAGCAGCTAAGCACACTAGCCACAGAGCCACTGCGACCACTCTGATGAATAAAATGGTTTTCAGCGATTTTATTGGCGTTTTTCTCAAAGTATGTTTGGAAGTTTGTGCACATTTTTATCAGGAACTGTAAGGCATAAGCAAACAAAATATCTCACTGCTGTTAGCTAATGACATTTACATAACTGGGACGAGAATCAGTAGCCTAGGCGCATTTGTATGTTTCTGACTGAAAAAAACCCATTCATATGCGGCAGTTCTATTGCATCGACAAGGATAAAAACATAAATAATGTTGCTTTTATTGGGAGCGTATAATTTTAGTTACACTTCTGTATAGCACTGGTTAATAATTTTGACCAAAATTGCAGCACTCTGCGAATAGTATATTTTAAGAAAAAAGTACAATAGTAGAAAAATAAAAACAAAATTAAAAACACTGAACAAAATTTAAAACACGTTTCGAGCTCTAATGCAAACTGGGTCTATCTTTAAGATTCCTCGCAAATTTCATAGCCATAGCTTGCATTACAACTGCTGTGCAGCCAATTTTTGAATCTAATTTACAAAGTATCACCCTACCTTAACTGCACCCCACTGATAATATACATGTTTCTTTGGATATATTCGGCGGCCTCGTTCCACGCGTTTTCCCTGCTTTCCCCTTCGGATTGCATTCGTTCCGCGCAAGGGCTCGATTATTCGCTGTCATCTTCAGTTTGAGTAAGCTCGTGGTTACATGCTTATTCCATACTTCCAGTGCTTGCTCCCTACTTTCTAAAAGTTGTGTGCGAGCCTGGGGACATCGGGAACTACTGCTGGCCTCTTTATATGTATTAACCTTTGGTTAGGAGCACCTTTATTTCCTTTGCCAGAATTTCAACAACATCCAGCGCGATCATATCAGTAAAAGCAGCCTCCTTTAACCTCGAAATGTGCAAGTCGAAGCTTGACTTCATGAGATGTGTACAGAATTTTTTCTTTAACATATATGCTTAGCAGTCGTCCTTTTAGCACCTTTCGAGTGGGCGGAACCCTAGGACAACTGTAGCTTTCTTGACCGGGAGCAGAAACGCCAACAATCATGTCTATGACAGAATGTTAGCTTAAGGTCTAATTGCAGAGTGTTAATGACAAGGCAAATACTACAGTTGATTTATTACGTTCTAAAGAATTTAAAATATCAGACAAGGCACTCTCATACATAGAAAATTGACATGACGGTTAGCACTGGTTGATTGGGGATTCAGTGACAGCTGTTAAGGTATTTGTACTTAACCCTAAGTTGTGGTAGAGAATATAAGGGAGACCTCACATCTCTATAATTCTAGGGCCCTGTTTTTAGTTTTCCACACAAAGCCGTTTTTCGTCCAGGGATGCTCTCGAGTTCGCCGTTCTACAAGCGCAGTGCCGCCGATGATCGCAGCTGTCGCAGATGGACCGTCCAACATTGCTCCCCTATCGACATATCCTTCCTCCTCCTTCCACGATAGGTAACCACTTTCATGGTTACCATGGCGCGCCGTCCTACATTCTCGCCATTACCTCCTCCTCTCGCCTTAGTCTCCTTAGACATACATTAGTTTGGGACGACCTAAAAAGAAATAAAAATAATAAGCTACCCTTCTTCTTATTCTAGTGTAACTATCCCCCGGTTGGTTCCCATGGCAACCACATACCAGGTGCGCCTTCTCAGTTCCTCGCCATACCTTCCTCCTTTCACGGTAACCACCTTCCGTATGGTTGCCGTTGTACCCATCTTGTAGTTACTCCCTTCTACGCTTTCGCCATAAAACCTTCTGCAATGATATCCCTCCTAGTCCTTCCACGTAACTACCCTCCGAGTGGTTCCCGTGTAAACCGTGGACCGGGTGCGCCTTCTTACGTGTTGTCATACCCTCCTCCTCCTCCAAGGTAACCATTTAGGGATCCCTCTATTCTCCCTATACTCCCATCCTTCCACAGTAACCACCCTCCGAATGGTTCCTACGGTATCCACCCACTGGTTACTTTCCTTTCCTGCAGTATCACAAGCAAGTCGTCTACGTGTCTGAAGAACGTATCTAAAAAGCTAGGCAGTGTTTAACCGCGGTCATCCTCAAAGGTTCAGCGATAGCATTTTGGGAATGCTAGGGCGAAAGTTGGAGGCCACCATTTTTTCTGGCACGGTCGGTTATGGCTTCGTTTGCTTAATGGAGGTTGAACGTCCAAAAGAGACTCAGCTATGAGGGATGCCGTACTGAACGGCTCCGGAAATTTCGACCACCTGTGTTTTGGTAGCTTGCACTGGCATCGCACAGTGCACAGGCCTCTAGAATTTTGCCTCCATTGCAATTCGACCGCCATAGCCGTCATCGAACCCGCATATATAGGGTCAGCTGCCGAGCGCCATAATCTCTGTGCCAACGCGCGGCCTGGTCAGTTCTGCTTGGACCTGCTTTATGGTTTTAATCAGCCAAGGGTGGGCCGGGCCAAGTTTTGGAATTTTGCAACAGCAGAAAATGTTTGCTACATTCTAATCATTGCAAAAGCACAGATTGGAGCTACGAATAAGACGCGATTAGCGAGGAGTACCGCTGGAGGGAGCAGATGGAAGTTGATGGAGACGACGCTCTGTAATCCACAGAGCGAGATTGTGGTGCAATTTAACACGAGCCGTTTTCGACTGCGACACGTCCTCAGGAGCCAAGGTGTCTTTGATGGAGTCATTGAGAGATGGATTTTCTCGTTAAAATGAAATTACATACATTTTCATGTCAGATAAACCGACAGGGTTGGGGTGCTTCTGTACTTGCCGCAAAAGGCGTTAAAGAAGAAAAAATGTGGCGATAGCCTAGTGGTCTCCCGCAGCGCCTTGTAAAGTTGATCTGTGCGCGCATCCGCGCATATTTAAAAGCTGTCGCTTACAAATATGCTAAGCTATCGCTTAACAATCTGTTGCATAAAACTGGTGCCGCGCACGACTCAGAGCGCGCTATCTTTCCCTGGTGAAAGGCATGCTTATCGAACCTAACAAACGTGGCATTCAGGCCATACTCCAACAGAGCCTTAAAATCGTCTACCGAGATGCCTGTTGCTTTTCTAGAGCCTACTGCACCACTGCCTTCAAGGCAGCTACGCACAGACTTAAAAAGTGGCTGATGTGGGATGGCGTAGAATAAGACTGACATATCAACACAAAAACTAGATCCAAATGAATCGTTTGTCTGCATTAGCTAATTAGAGAAATGACGTCCTCAGAGTTATTTGTCGCAAAAAGGTCTTCGATCTTCCACTCGTTTAAGTGCTTCTGTAGAGAGAGGCTGCTTTCGTGTTGCCAGGTACTTTTAAGGCGTAAGCCTTACTTGCCCCATTGAGGCAAAACCTGTCTCTATTTGTGTTTGTGAGTGTGTTAACGCTCGGTGGTACATATAAATGATAGCGTCCTCATGCAACCTGTGAGGTGCCGGTTAAATTAATGATTCCACCGGTGGTAGCACCTGCCATCCCAGGGCGGTGGTGCATCGCTCAACCGCTGCACAACTTTGCCAAGAGTGGTAGGAGGACTCCCAGGGCTGTATGAATGTTAACTAGAGGAAAACCAATTCGGCATATATTAGGAATAAAATACTACAGGCACCCAACTTTATGGAGTGTTTTCTTTTTTCAAATTATACATTAGACATTATAATACATGGGTCACCGCGTGCTTTTCGCTTACGATCGTTAAATATTATATAATTGAATTTGTTCTTTCATACTGCTTCTATTTCGGTTTCATCAAGTGAACGATGGTTGTGATGTGTAGTTGACGTTTAAGTAATATAAAAGTGGGATATCAATGCTGATAGATAGTTCTATCTTAGTATTAGGCTTAAACCAGCCTGCTTCAACAGCTGGAATCACTACAAACGTCGTATCAAGAGTTATATTACCGTTTCTTTTATATGTGTCTAACATCACCTAAGTATCAGCTACACGGCGCAGCCGTTGTTTGGATGAAGAAAGCGAGACTGAAACAACGTCGAGAAGAAATGTAAGTTATAAATTATTTAGCTCCAGTAGGCGAATGCCACGGGATGCATCGTTTATAAAATCTCTAGCGCCTTGTTTGAAAGAAGAAAACACGCAAGCAAAAATTTTCTGCTGTCGTCATTTCGCCCACTAGCTATCGCGTCATATTCCCAAAGGCCCGTTCATAATTGTCCAAAAATCCAGCGAGTGTAGCGGGTTCGACCGATTTTGACGCCGACCGACACGGAAAGCGGCGCGGCGAGGCGGATTGGTATAGGGCGATTTCTGCCATCCCTGATTGCATTCCCGCGACAACATATATGGCGGCACCCTTCCAACCAGGACCTGTCGCTTCAGACTGAATTCGTCGTTGTTGCTGCTTTTTGTAGTGAAAGCTTCAGTACGGGACTTCGGACTTCAATGGCGGACTATGCTGGTTTGACCTTGAAATGACCTTGAGCTTCGGAAGCAAAGGAAGGGGGCATAACCGGCCCCCTATGATCGAGAGCTTAGAAAATAAAGGGAAGGCGCATAGCTGCCCACTTGGAACAGTGGACACCTCAGGCTTGCTTTAAGCTACGTGGTGGTAGTGACAGATGTGCGCTGCATGCGTTGGCATTGAAAACTTTGTGGCAGAAACGCGACACTTTTGTTCAGAAGCGTTGACAACGTTTTAGACTCTAATGATTTTAAGGAAATTGAGTGCGCATAACTGGCTCCCTGTGTCAGGACGCCTGAATCCCGCTTGTGGGTTCGTGTGGTGATGAGCGAGATGTGGGCTGCACGCGTTAGCACTGATAATTTTGTGGCAGACACGTGGCACAGCTGCAATGACCGCAGCGTTCATTCTCAGATCGAACTCTGGCGACCAACCATTAACTGCCACCTGCCAGGGTGGAAGGGTGGGGGCGCTGCCTATCCAGTCTCCGGAACGCACTCAAGGTTACAGACGCCAAGCCGCTCATATACGCCACAGCTTTCGCTCTCTAACCAGGTTCAGCAGTAGTTGAACTGCAGCGTTTTATCACTGCGTTCATTGGCTATAAATGGGGCACTGGTCTCCCACTTCATCTCACCTTGTTTGTAAGAAAACATAAAGGTGATATATTTTTTTCATTTTTGTTTTAGAGTTACGATTGTGTGGCTTCAAGGCTTAAGAGGAGCGTCAGTTTGCTGACAATTATGGTTCCCATCCTGACAACCAGACAACGCCACTAGCTGGAGCTTATCGTGGCATATTTGTTTGCATACATTTAACTAAATGTAAGAATGTGAGAAATGACGCAACGTCTCGCAGAATACCAGCAATTAGCGTACGTAAGCGCGCACATGCTTTAGGCACGTAGACTTCGTCGACTTATACTCTATTCTAACGATATCTGCGTGCACCGCGAGAGGCGACGTAGTGGCCATGAAGTGCTTGGAAAAGCGAGAAACACCAGCAGGTCGGCGGTTTCGCCTCACCGGGCGTCAAGGGATAAGAAAAGGTCCCAATTTTTACCGGCAACCGAGTTTTTGGAACAGTGTGAACGGGCCTTATATCGGGGTGAGACTTTTAAAATGACCTTCAAAAGTTAGCTGTGCGCATTTGTAGCAAAACCCATGGCTATAAAATATACAACGAAACTTAAGGATACACGGAGCTTACTTCAGAGCTTAAAACTAGTTTAAAAGTCTGTTTAGTAATTTTTGTTTTTATTTTTTATACTAATGTACCCGATCTTAATATCTACTTTCCCCAGAGTGTTGAAATTTTGCACGAAAGCAGGAAGCAACGTTTTACACATGTGGAACTATAACTCTGCACTTCCAAGAAAACTAGATTTACGTTTATTTTTATCTGTCCGGATGCAATACAACTGCGACATGTGAATGTTTTTTTTAGTCAGAAAAAAAACAAATGCACCTAGGTGATTTGTTCTCGTGCCTGTTATGTAAATGCCATTACTTAACCGCTCTGAAAAATTTTGTTTCCTTATGCCTTATAGTTCTCGAGAAAACAGAGCACAAATCTCCAACAGTGTTGTTTTGAGAAAAAGGCCAGTATAGTCGACGACGGTGTTATTAATCAAAAGTTCCCTAGACAGAAGGGCTAGTGGAGGAGCCGAGACCTAGTGGGTAAAAAGTGTGCTACAAACAAGGTCAAATGACGAACCTAAACCAGAACCAGAGTTTCTGGTTAAAAGCTTCAGAGCACTGATTTTTGTATGCATCCCAAACGATGAGACCACGTCGAGGTACACCCACTTTTCCGCACGAAGTGACGAAGAAAAAGGACAAAAAAAAAATTTGAAGTCCAAACTTCTCAAGTGCAATACGTTTTCTGAAAGATGAAGAAACTCACTATTACACGATCGTAAAATATCATCATCGAATTTTTTCACAAAACAAAGTTTCTTCCCACATTAAAGGGCAACAAAAGGGGTTTTAAAATTTGATGAGTTTAAAAGGGCCGAATGTGTGAAACATGCGGGTGAAGCCTGCAAAATCATTTTGCGCTACCATTTGAAATAGTGGCGTAATCGCTGAATAAAGTTGCGTCGGCGCTCAAGCTTTTCTGCACTGCACAGCAACAGGAAGAGGCCCCGATAATGACATCACGTATGGCGGCGTTGTGTTTCCAGCGAAGAAAAAGTTTTTTCATGAAAGAAAACAAATGCTATCGAAGGTGAAACTCTCGACGCATTGTTTGGCGGTATCGGATGACGCACAGCAGCATGCAGGCGACGGCTGCGGACATCTGAAATTTCACAGATAATGACGTCACTACGAGTTTCCTCGCGTTTTGCAACGCAGTGAGCAGAAGCCTGAATATCATTGCGATTTTAATTTACGATAATTTGACTGTTTTAAATGTCCGGGAAAAATGCTTTGCATGCTTCACCTGGACGCTTCATTGATTCAAATTCTTGACTAACGTCGAATTCTCAAAACACCATTTCAGCTTTCCTTTAAGGCGTAGTGCGGGCTGACACGGCAGCGAATGCCTTCACGAAGTTGGCGCGTAGATCAGAAGGAGTGCAGCGGGGTCACGGTGGCGTCTATGTAGAGCTACGCAGGGGTAGAATTGCCAGCTGTGTGACATCGGGTTACATCACACCGCAGCGTGGGGTGACTGGGTTTACAAAGTGATGGGGCAGGCGTACGCCTTTTCACACGTAAGCAGGCTTAAGTGTCTCTGTTCACTTTTTTTTCGCTGGCTAAGGCTCTGAATGGCACATCTGTCTTGTGGGTATTAGCGGCAAAGAACACTGGCAGGCTGGCTCTCTTACAGTTCTCATTGCGGGATATAGTTGACTTTGATGTAGATATAAACTAGAAAGTATTGAACTTGATGCACTGTCCCGCGCAACCAGCAACTGTAAGAGAGAAAACTCGTTAGGGTTCTTTGCCGGTAAAACGCACGAGTGAAGGCGCACCGCCTTTGCCGCCACTTCTGCCCGGCTGCCGACAGCAGCGCTTCGCAAAGCACGGCGTCCTGGCGCTCCCAGTTTCCCTCGAAGTGTGAGACAGCGTGTGCTCACAGCGAGCTTTGTAAAGGCGCTCGCTGTAAACGAGCAATGTAAAGGCGCGTTTACACTCCGGCGTGTACGGTGACGTCGCGTTAGCTAGAGCGGCACCCCATAAACACCAGCGGCTCTTGAGCGCCAACGTGGCTTCAGGCTTAAACATTCAAACAATTTCTCAAATCTCCCTGTTATAGAAATCATGGACCGCCAAAGACAAGCTTAGGAGTAGTAACAGTAACTGTCTAGCATGCAATATAGGTCTTTAGGGCTGCACATCGAAGACGATGTTTGGCTTTTCTGAAATTTCCTGGCAAAATAAATGTCACGAATGGCCCTGCGAGCCGACGACGTTTACATATTATTACCAAGCCTTCAAGTTACTTATCTGGAGAAGATGCAGACAGCTTTCAGAAAACAATTAAAGTTACTTCACCTGCGCCAGGATGCCGTTATTGATGCGCTCACTTGGTTACATGTCCTGAACTAAACATCTGATAGGTCGCTCCTGAGTTCTCAAAAATAGGCAGATTTAGCTGTGCGTCCGCAAAACCTTTCCCTACACTTTGGACCCACTTTGTGCGTTCTGCCGCCCGTCCTCGCTGCGAAAGTTTTAGTTGGGAGTGGCTAGCGTAGCGCCCGAGAAGCACTACTGTGGGGCCCTCTAGTCACAGCAGGAAAAAGGTCCTGAACTTTGTGCCGTAGAAAGTTTTTTTATTTTTATTAATGGTAGCAATGGATGCATTCGAAGTCTCTTCTTTCTAAGTGTATATCAACTGAATCTAACAAAAATGGAAATTGCAGGTCAAAGTTGGAGAAGTACTTCTCCTGGGGTCGTTCTAGGACGACATTGTGCGCCGGACATAGTCAGCCTTATCAAGACATTATTCAATTGATCTAAAATACGATGGCTATTTCTCACGCATATCACTATGGAGGCGTGAGATTGCGCAAAATGAAAGTGAGTACAATAATTTAGATCGAGCTGTCGCGTTGAAAAACACAGCAGCTACGCAGTAAGGGCTCCGAAGTGGGAAGGCAGGACGCCGGTATGTTGTCAACACCAACGTTTCGCAGTTACCGTTAACGTTGACTCAGAAACGACGCTTAGTCGAACGATGGCCTTATTTTCCTGTGAATTTTGCGGCGCAAAATTTGACGGAGATGAGGCCGACAATTTTTGAGTCTAAGGAACTGGCCTCGGTTAGTGCTGTGAAAAACGTGTGTGAAAAATTGCATTAGCATGCCCCATATAGCTCGACGTTCTGCCACATTTCATTTGGAAATGAAATACTGATTTTTTGTGCCAGCCTAGTGCACAGCTTGGTATGCAGTTGTCAAGCAAAAAAATATATGCGATTGAAGGCATGAGCGCTTGCTTATGCCTTCACACCTTTACCCTTTCATGTATTTTCTTTTGGGACATTTTTTTATCGCACAAACGAGTCACACAACGTACCTAGTGGTATCTTTTTTTTTATTATGAAACAAGCTTTATATTTTTCCGATCGTTGAACATGAGGGTGATGGGTGTCTTGAAGGTGCCGTCGGAGGCGAAAAGCTTGAGCTTGGAGAATGACAGTGGTTTGCCGTTCCACGAAGTACCTGGTCGGGGCGATTCCGGGTGCATGTAGTCGCCTGCGGATACGCCGGAGTCTTGAATGAAACTTATCCAGACCGCGTACTGCAACTCGTCGTCCAGGTTACTGAAGCAGACGATCGGAGCTGGCTGCATCAGCCTTCCTTGCGGGCTGATCTTAAGCTCCATCCTGGGCAATAAGTGTGCCTTATCGACGAGTGTTACGTGCGGAACCCTCATCGCAGGTACGGGCGGTACGCTGCTCCTGCCGTCGACAGAGGCAGCTTGTTTCTCGTGCTCAGCGTCCACGTCGTCGCCCTTGCCTTCGTCGCCCCGTGTGCACGACAGCTTAGGCGGCTACGCTTTCTGGACTCCCTAGACGTTGGGGCGCTCTGCGGCCGCACCTTCAGTGACGACGCCCACTGTCTCCGAAGCGCTGCCGTCATCTTCGCCACTGCTGTCGCTGGTGGAATCACTGCTCGCGTCGCTGTCGCACTATACCACCATTCTTGTTGGTACTGCTGCTATCGTCGCTCTCGCTAGTGCTCGAGCAGAGGTTGCAAAGCCTCAGTAGCTGAGCATAAAACTCACTCATGGGCGTCTTGGGATGATCGCCCCTATGCTCACCGCCTGCGACGGCAGAGTCTCGCCAGAGCCGCACTCTGATGACGTCATGCGTGACTACGCACAAGAAGAACAGCGCTCACGTTGCTGGCGACGCCGAGTAGCGACCCACACTTCAAGTCTTCGGTGATGCCTCTGGTCTCCCGGACGCAGAGCGCTGGCATCAAATGCGCGGATTGCGGCTTCCATGGTGCCACGGGAATGGCGTCTGTTCAGCGCATGACGTCGTCGTTCTCTTCTGCTGCGCATCAGATGGCTGTATTTTTATTATTAAGTGGAGGCAGTGGCCATATGCCTTTTCGCTCTAACGCCGTTGATCCGTCCTTCGAGCGGAACATGTCTCCTCTTTTTATTTTTTTCTTGTGTTCGTCGAGGACCTGCGCGTGAATTCAGAGGCGAAGTCATGCTACCGCGTCCAAGGCCATCGCACTGCTCCTGAAAAACGTGTAAGGGGGGGGGGGGGGGGGTGAAGCTTTGATTGGTTAAAAAATTCGATTTAGGGATATTGCGATCATGTGATGGGGAATTTTTTATCTTCCCGAAAATATATTAAACTTGGGTATTAGCTATTTTGAAATAATTTCTTTGTACTTCTTCGTTACATCTCCCGAAAAAGCGGGTACACCTCGACGTGTAACCTTCGCTGTCTATACTAGCAAGAGTGCCACGCTCTGGAGTTTTTATCAAACACTTAGGTTTTTAGTTTCAGTTTGGAATTTGGCCATGTTCTTCGTACATTTTTCATCCACAAAGGCCCTTCCTGTAGCTCTTCGGTGAAGGGAAGTTCTGATGAATTAAACGATTGGTTGATGGTGCTTAATCTTCCATAGCGACTCAGACTATAAGGGATGCCGTAGTGCATGGCTCCGGAAATTTCGACCCCCTGTGGTTTTTCAACGTGCACTGTCATCGTACAATACACGGGCCTCCGTCATTTCACCTCCATCGAAGTGCAACCGCCGCAGCTGGGATCGAACCCCCGTCCTTCGCGTCAGCAGCCGAGAGCCATAGCCCTGAGCCAGCGCGACGGCTTTGATGAATGAAGCGGCTTTCAGAGATTTTTTTTTAATTTTTTTTAAGCTCTTTTGGATATTTATGTGGCAATTCTTTGGCATCGACAAAGGCAAAAAGATATAATGTTGGGAGCGTATAATTTTAGTTTCACTTATGCAAAGCGTTGGTTGCTAATTTTGTACAAAATTGCAGCACACTGCGAATACCATATGTTAAGAAAAAGAACACTAGTAGAAAAATAAACACAAAAATAAAAAATTACTATGCAAAATTTAAAACTTGTTTCCAGCACTTATGCAACCTGGGTCTACACTGCAGATTCCTTGCAAATTTTATAGCCATAGCTATTTTTACAACTGATGTACAGGCATCTTTTAAAACTCCTTTTCAAAGTCTCAGCCCACCCTAACAACCCTCAAATGATAATATGAACCTTTTTTGGGGCGTGCCCGACGACATACCGCTCGCCTCCTCCTCCTGTTTTTCCTTTATTCTTCTTGAGATTCCATTCGTGCTGCCCAACGGCTCGATTATTCGCTGTGATCATCAGGGGACGTAAGCTCTTGCTCACATGCGTATTTCATTCTTCCCGTGCTTGTTTCGTACTTTATAAAAGTTGTGCGTGGTCCCGTGGAGATCAGGAACTACTGCTGGCCTTTTAACTGCATTGGCTTTTTGTTTGGATTCGCCTTTATTTTCTTTGCCAGCGTTTCAACAGCTTCTAGTACAATCGTATCAAGAAAATCAGCCACCCTCGACCTTGAAATCTGCAACTCGAAGCTCGGCTACATGGGATGTGTACATGCTTTTATTTTAGAAAATATGCGTAGCAATTTCCCATTTAACGGCTTTCGAGTGGGCGGAATCTTAGGATAACGGTAGCTTTCTTGGTAGGGCGCAGAAGCACCAACAAACATGTTCATGGCAGTATGTTAGCTTAATAGACTCTCGACACCAAATTTTTGCTTGTGTGTTTTCTTCTTTCAAACCATTCGTTAGACGTTCGTAAACATGGAGCACCCGGTAGTATTCGTGCGCAAAGACTAAATAATTTATAATTGAATTTCTTCTTGAGGCTGTTTCGGTTTCATCACTCGAAGGATGGCTGTGACACGTAGTTGGTGTTTAGGTCACGTGAGGCATAAAAAATCGGCTATATAATTGCAGACAGATCATTTTTTGCCATTCCAGGCCTTAAAGGAGGGCGGAATAAATGTCGCAGTGGATTAAAACTACAGATCAGCGATTATATTAGTTTTTCTAGTGGGTCCTGTCATGAAAACATCAACTTAACCTCACAGTTATCGTTCGGTCGATGAAACCGAAACCGAAGCAGGATGAGGGAAGAAATTCAATTGTAAAAATTATAGCCTTGTGGGCAAATACCTCCTGGCAATCCTTGTATTCTAATGTCGAACGCACCGTTTGACAGAAGAAAACGCGCAACAAAATTAGGTGTCCATAGTCCTTTAACGTCTAATTGCTTAATATTGCCGACAGGGAGTTCACGCGTAGAAGGAAGGCCTGATGTATTACATTTTAATCCATCTAAAATATCAGCCATGGCACCGTCATACATGGAAAATTGACATGACAGCACTGGTTGATGCGAGATTCAGCGACAGCTGTTAAGGTATTTGTACCTTACCGTAAGTTGTGCTAGAGAATATGAGATAGACCTCACATCTGTATAGTTTTAGGGCGCTGTTTTTAGTTTTCCACACAAAGCCGTTTGTCGTCTAGGTGCGCTCTCCATTTCGCCGTTCTAGAAGCGCAGTGCCGAGGATGATCCTCTCCTCGGGCGGCGCGTTTGGCAGCAGCTGTCGCAGATGGACCGTGATAAATTCCTCATTTCTCCGTCCTTCTCCTCCTTCCAAGGTAAGTAACCACGTTCTGAATCGGTGTAATGGCGTGCCTTCCTACGCTCTCGCCATAACCTCCTACTCTCGCCTTAATCTTTTTAGACGGCTGCCCTCCTTATTACTCTAGTGTAACTATCCACCGCTTGGCGCCACGCCAACGAAGTACCAGGTGCGCCTTCTCACTCTCTCGCCATACCTTCCTCATTTCACGGTAACCACCTTCCGGACTGTAGCCGTCGTACCCATCTTGTAGTTACGCCTTCCTACGCTCTCGCCATAAAGCCTCCTGTCATGGTAACCCTCCTCGTCCTTCCAATTAACTACCCTCCGGGTGGTTTCCGTGTAAACGGCGGACCGGGTGCGCCTTCTTACGCTCTCGCCATACCCTCCAAGGTAACCATTGCCTGGTTGGGGATCCCTCTGCTCTCACTATACCCTCGTCATCCCGCGGAAGCTACTCTCCGGATGGTTTTGTGGTAACCACCCACCGGCTGCGCATTTCTCTGCACGTGGGATACCTTCTTCCTTGCACGGTAACCGCCATCCGAGAGGTTACTATGGCAACGCACCCACTGGCAACGCCGACTACTTCGACATACAACGATGATGGGAAACCCAGGAACGAGTACTCAACAGCTGTCGCAGTAAAAACCTTCCTTTTATTTAATAGCACAAGAAAGTCGTCAACGTGTCTAAAATAACATATCTAAATAGTTAAGCACTCCTTATCCACTGTTATAACCAAAGGCCCAGCGATAGCATTTGGCCAAAGTTTGAGGTCGCCTTCGTGTTGGTTACGGTTAGTTATGTTTTGGTTTAGTTTATAGGTGTTTAACGTCCCAAACCTTCTCAGGCTATCAGGGACGTCGTAGTGAAGGGGTACGGAAATTTCTGCCACCTGGCATTCGTTAACGTGCACTGACATCGCACAGCACACGGGCTTC
The DNA here is from genome assembly GCF_055824585.1 of Amblyomma mixtum. Taxonomy (NCBI): domain Eukaryota; kingdom Metazoa; phylum Arthropoda; class Arachnida; order Ixodida; family Ixodidae; genus Amblyomma; species Amblyomma mixtum. The sequence goes on along the minus strand of NC_143014.1, from coordinate 155,730,163 downwards.
TAGAATTTTGCCTCTATCGAATTTCGGCCGCCGCGGCCGGGACCGAACCCGCATCTGTCGGGTCTGCAACCGAGTGCCATAACTACTGAGCCACTGAGGCTGCCTAGTCAGTTATGGTTGGTCCTCGGTTATGGTCCAAATCAGCCAAGGGTGGGCCGCGCCAAGTTTTGGAATTTTGCAAACAGCAGAAAATGTTTACTACATTGGAATCATTGCGAAAGCACTAATTTGTGCTACGTAAAAGAAGAGATGACCAGGCAGTGTTGCCGGACGGAGCTGATGGAAGTTAATGGAGGCGACGCTTTGCAATGCATGACGCGAGAGAGTTATGCAATTTAACTCGAAGCGTGTTCGGCTGCGTCATATCCTCAGAAACCAAGGTTTCTGTGGCGAAGTCATTGAACTGATGGATGCTCTCATTAAAATGAAATTACATACATTTTGATGTGATACCAAACGACACAGTTAGGCTGTTTCTGTACTTGCAGCAACAGGAAATAAAGGAGAAAAAATTTGGCGACAGCCTAGTGGTCTCGCGCAGCGCCCTGTGAAGCTGACCTGTGCACGCATCTGTGGGCTCGACTTCCAGTCTTGGACGTGATTTCGTTTTCTGCGCCTTTTTTTTTATTTATCTAAGCACATTTTGATCTTAGTTAGGCTGAAATTCAAATTGGAACAGCAGACAGGTCAGGTGGTGTCGAGCGGGGTTGGTGCATCGAGAAGGGCTATCGGCTTAAAATATGTTTCGTAAAACTGGTGCCACGCACGACGCTGTGCGCGCTACCTGTTCCTGCCGAAAAGTGTGGTTGTCAAACGTACTACAACTGGCATTCAAGCCATATTCCTATAGAGCCATAAAACTGTGCACCGAGATCCCTGTTGCGTTTTGAAAGCGTAGTGCACCATTGGTTTCAGTGCAGCTACGCACTGATTTAAAAAGTGGCTGATGTGGAATGGCGTATAATAAGTCTGAGACGTCAGCATAAATCCTAAATCCAAATGATTAATTTGTTGGCTGGAGCGCAATGACGTCCGCAGAGATATTTGTCACAAAAAGGCCCTCGATTTTCTACACGATTAAGTGCTTCTGTATTAAGAGACTGGTTTCTTCATGCCAGGTGCTTTTAAGGCGTAAGCCTTACTTACACTATGGAGGGAAACGCAGTCTGTATGTGTGTTCGTGTGCGTGTTATCGCTCGATGGTACTGATAGAAGGTGGCAGCCTCATGCAACCTGGCAGGTGTCGGATAAATTAATGATTCCAGCGGTGGTAGCACCTGCCATCCCAGGGCGGTGGTGCATCGCTCAACCGCTGCACAACTTTGCCAGGAGTGGTAGGAGGACTCCCAGGGCTGTATGAATGTTAACTAGAGGAAAACCAATTCGGCATATATTGGGAATAAAATACTACAAGACACATTTCTGCCGTCGGAAAAATTCCGCCGATTGCATTCCGCTCGGGGACAAACATGGCGGAACCCTTCAAACCAGGACCCCTCGCTTCAGACTGAATTCGTCGTTGTTGCCATTTTTTTCAGTGCGTTCACTGGCTATAAATGGGTCACGGGTCTCTCACTTCGTCTCACCTCGTTTGTGAGAGAACTCATACGTAATGAATTTCGATCATTGTTTTTACTTAGAGGTACGATTTTATGGCTTCTAGACTTAAGAGAAGTGCTAGTTTGTTGACAATAATGGTTCATATTCTGACGAGCAGATGGCACCACTAGGTCGAGCTTATCGTTGTGTGTTTGTATACACTGAACTAAATCTAAGAATCTGAGAAACGGCGTAACGTCGAGCAGAATACCAGCGTTTAGCGTACGTAAGCCTGAACACGCTTTAGGCACGTAGACAGCGTCGATTTGTGCTCTTTTCTAACGATATCTGTGTACGCCCCGAGCGGCGTCCTGGTAGGCGTGAATTGTTTCGAAAAGGGAGAAACAGGATTAGCTCGGCGCTTATGCCTCGCCGGGCGTCAACAGATGAGAACAGGTCCCAGTTATTTCGTGCAACCGAATCCGTTTCGCTCGCCGCGTTTTTGGAGCACTATGAAAGGGCCTCAAAGTGGGGTGAGAATTTGGAAACGAGCTTCATAAGTTGGCTGTGCGGCAGTTGTAGCAACACTCAGGGCTATAAAGTATACAAGAAACCTTAAGAATATCTGCAGCTTGCATCGGAACTCAAAACTAGTTTATTTCTTTGGTATATTTATTTTGCTTTAATTTTTATACTAATGTACCCGTTGTTCAAATCTAGTATCCACAGATTGCGGCAATTTTGTACGAAAGTTGCAAACAATACTTTACACAAGTCTCACTATAACTGTGCGCTTCCAACAAAACTAGATTTACGTTTGGTTTTTATCTTTCTGGATGCAATAGAATTGCGACATGTGAATGGTCTTTTTCAGTCAGTAAAAAGGAAAAGCGCATCGGCTATTGATTCTAGTTCAAGTTACGTAAACGCCATTACTTAATCTCTGTGAAAACTTTCTTTCCGTATGCCTTTTAGTTCCTGAGAAAAGAGATCATAAAACTCCAACAGTCTTGTTTTGAGAAAAACGGCAATAAAGTCTAAACCGTATTATTCATCACAACTTCCCTTGGCAGAAGAGCTTCAGGAGGAGCCCTAGTGGGTGAAAAATGTATTACGAACAAGGTCAACTGCCGAACCGAAACCAAAATCTGAGTTTCTGATCAAAGCTTTAGAGCATTGATTTTTGCATGTAACCCAAACGAGGAGACACCACACCGAGGTGCACGAACTTTTCCGCTCGACGTGACGAAGAAAAAGGGCAAGAATTATTTTTTGAAATCACAACTTTCTAAGTGCAATGCATTTTCTGAAAGAAAAATAAACTCACTATTAGATGATCGCAAAATCTAATTTTCAAGTTTTTTGAGAAAAGAAAATCTCTTCCCACATTAAAGGGGAACCAAAGTCGTTGTAGAACTCGATGAGTTTAAAAGGGTCGAATGTGTGAAACATTGGGGCAAAGCCTGAAAAATCATTTTGCGCTACCATTTGAAATGCGGTACCATAAACACCAGCTGCTCTTGAGCGTCGACGTGGCTTCAGGCTTAAATGTTCAAACAATTTTTCAACTGTCTGAGTAATAGAAATCATGGACCGCTAAAGACAAGCTTAAGAGGAGTAACAGTAACAGTGTAGCATATAATATAAATCTATAGGGCGGCACATCGAAGTCCATGTGTTGCCTGTCATAAATTTCCTGCCGTGCGAGCAGACGGCATGTAAATATAGTTATCAACTCTTCAAGTTTCTTATCTGGAGAAGATTCAGACAGCTTTCAGAAAAGAGTTATAATTACTTCACCTGCGCCAGGATGCCTTTAGTGATCAGCTCACTTGCCCACATTTCCTGAACTAAAAATCTGAGAAGTTGCTCTTGAGTTGTCAAAAATAGGCAGATTTAGCTGTGCATCCGCAAAGCCTCTCCGTATGCTATGTGCCCACCTTGCGCGTTCTGCCACCCGTCCTCGCAACGGCAGTTTTAGTTGGAAGTGGCTAGCGTAGCGCCCGAGAAGCACTACTGCGGGGCCACCTAGTCGTAGCAGGTAAAAGCTGCTTGCCTGGGTGCCATAAAAACTTTTTTCGTTTCATTAACGGCAGAAATGGATGCATTCGAAGTCTCTCTTTTTCTAATTGTAAATCAACTGAATCTAACAAAAAATATAGATTCCAGTGCAAAGTTGGAGAACTTCCCCTGAGGTCGTTCTAGGATGACATGGGGCGCCGTACATGGTTAGGATTAACATAAAGAAATTAGTCAATTGATCTAAAAAACGATGACTATTTCTCACATGTATCATTACGGAGGGGTAGGATTGCGCAAAATTAAAAAGAGTACATGAATTTAGAGCGAGCTATCGCGTTGAAAGTACAGCACCTACGCGATAACGGGCCGGACGCCGGCGGGCAGGACGCCACTATGTTGTCAACACCAACGTTTCGGAGTTACCGTTAACTTTGACTCAAAAACGACGCTTAGTCGAACGATGGCTTTATTTTCCGGTGATTTTCGCGGCGCAAAACTTCACGGAGATGAGCCCCACGTTTTTTTACTCTAAAGAACTCGCCTCGGTTAGTGCTGTGAAAAACCTCTGTGACAAATTTGCATTAGCAGTTCCATCTATAGTTCGGTGTTCTGCTGTATTTTTTCTCGAAATTAAACACCGATTGCTCGTGCCAGCCTAGTCCACAGCTTGGCATGCAGTTCTCACACAAAAAAATGTGCGATTGAATGCATGAGCGCTTGCTTATGCCTTCACGCCTTTACGCGTTTATGTATTTTCTTTGCGACTATCCCGACGCAGTGCTTTGCTGGTTTCAAACTTTGCTGATGTCGGGCTGCGATAAATATTGGTTTCGCTTTGAGCTAAGTTGCGACCTCTTATAGCGGACGATCATTTCCTTCGCCACAATTTTAAGGAAAGCGAAGACTTTTAAGAAAGAAAAGCAACTTTTCTCGTAAATGTAGACCAGTATTAAAATAAATGTGCTGTAAAAAAAGAGCTGAAAGGTACACTAAAGTATTCAATAAACTGATTGAGTCATAGAACGAAAACTGTGGCAGGTTTACAAATGTTACGCCTGCAGTACACAAGACCGGATATTTCAAATTACTCTGTACAATTTTCTTTTAAAAGCGGTGAAAAATGCTGTTCTTTTCTTCCTTGATGGAAAATCTCTCTGAGAGTGGACAATACATATCCGCCTTGTGCGGTCAAGGTCACAGTGGCCCAATTTATTGCACAGACGAGTCACATAGTCTACGTAGTGGCATATTTCTTTTTTATTACGAAACAAGCTTCATGATGTTCCGACCAGGCGAAGTTGTCAGGCAGACTTGTGCCTCTTGCTTGCTGGCGCGTGCGCTTTACTCGATTTATTTTTGGACGGCTTCTTCTTGGAGGCTTGGGTGTGGTTTACAGCCACAAACCAAGTGCTGGAAACGCCTTGGCGACTGACTGTGCGCTTCATGATCTGGCCGTATTTGTCCATGGTTCCGAAGTTGATTGGAAGGAAGTACCTTTTGTTCAACATGACGGTGATGGGTGTCTTGGAGGTGCCGTCGGAGGAGGAAAGCTTGAGCTTGGAGACTGACAATTTTTTGCCGTTCCACGAAGTGCCTGGTCGGGCGATTCCTTGTGCATGTACTCGCTAGCGAATACGCCGGAGTCTTGGATGAAACTGATCCAAGTCACCTACTGCAACTCGTCGTCCAGGTTACTGAAGCGGACGATCGGAGCTGGTTGCATCAGCCTTCCTTGTGGGCTGATCTTAACCTCCATCCTGGACAAGAACTGGATCTTGTTGACGAGTGTTACGTGCGGAACCCTCACCGTAGGTCCGAGCGGTACGCTGCTCCTGCCGCCGACAGAGGCAGCTTGTTTCTCCTGCTCAGCGTCCACGTCGTCGCCCTTGCCTTCGTCGGCCTGCGTGCACGACAGCTGCGGGGGCGCCGCTTTCTGGACATCCTTGACGTTGGGGTGCGCCGCGGCCGCACCTTCAGTGACGACGCTGACTGTCTCCGAAGCGTTGCCGTCATCTTCGTCACTGGTGTCGCTGCAGGAATCGCTGCTCGAGTCGCTAGTACTGCTACCGCTATTGCTGTAGGTAGTGCTGCTATCGTCGCTCTCGCTAGTGCTCGAGCACAGGTTGCAAAGCCTCAGTAGCTCAGCATAAACCTCACTCATGGGCCTCTTGGTATCATCATTCATGGGCCCGCTGCCTGTGGCGGCAGAAGTCTCAGTACAGTCGCACTCTGATGACGCCATGCTGGACTACGCAGAAGAGGAACAGCGCTCACTTTGCAGCCGACGCCGAGTAGTGACCCATACTTCGAGTCTTCGGTGATGCCTCTGGCCTTCCGGGACGCAGGGCGCTCGTATTAAAAGCGCGTTGTGCAGCTGCCCTGGTGCCACGGGAATCTCGTCCGTTGAGCGCCTGGCGTCGTCGTTCTCTTCTTCTGGCCATAAGGTCGCTGTATTTTATGACTAAGGGGAGGTGGCGGTGATGTGTCTTTTCGCTCTGACGCCGTTAATCTATCCTTCCATTTTTCATTTTTTTTTCGCGTAGGGCCTGTGGCGTGAATTCTGAAGCAATGTGGTCCAAGAACACCGCACTGCTGCTGAAAAAACTGTAAAGTGGGGTGAGGCTTCCTTTTGTCAAAAAATTTGATTCCGGGATTTTGCGTTCATCTGATGGAGAATGACTTGATCTTTCAGAAAATATATTATGTTTGGGGATCTGCTATCTCAAAAATAATTTTTTGTACTTCTTCGTCACGTGTCCCGAAAAAGCGGGTGCACCTCGACGTGTTCCCTTCCTCTCGTATACTAGCAAAAATTCAACGCTCTGGCGTTTTTTATCGGACACTCAGGATTTCGTTTACAGTATGAAATTTGCCCACGTTCGTCGTACTTTTTGCAGCCACTAGGGCCCTTCCTGTACCCCGTCTCTAAAGAGGAGTTCTGGTGTATAAAGCGATTGGTTAATGCGGTTTAATCTTCCAAGGCGATTCAGGCTCTGAGGGATGCCGTAGCGGAGGACTCTGGAAATTTCGAACACCTAGGTTTGTTTTACCGCTACTGTGTGACGTCACGATTGCTCTGCACAGCTGCACCCCCACCGGCGCGCTGGTTGCTAAGGAATGGAGGAGGTTGCGCCGCTGCGCGGAGGAGAGGCCACAGTTGGCACGATTCCAGCTAAAGGAGGCACACGACCACGAGAATGAGTCATTAAAGGCTTTTGCCTTAAAAGTGGCTAATGTGGAATCAACATAAATACTATATCAAAATGAACGTTTGTCTGCATTAGAGAAATGACGTCCTCAGAGTTATTTGTCGCAAAAGGGTCTTCGATCTTCCACTCGTTTAAGTGCTTCTGTAGACAGAGGCTGCTTTCGTTTTACCAGGTACTTTTAAGGCGTAAGCCTTACTTGCCCCATTGAGGCAAAACCTGTCTGTATTTGTGTTTGTGAGTGTGTTAACGCTCGATGGTACATATAAATGATGGCGTCCTCATGCAACCTGGGAGGTGCCGGTTAAATTAATGATTCCAGCGTTGGCAGCGCCTGCCATCCCAGGGCTGTGGCGCATCGCTTAACCGCTGCACAACTGCACCTGGAGTGGTAGGAGGGCTTCCAGGATTCTGTGAATGGTAACTAAAGGAAAATCAATTCCGCATATATTTGATATAAAATACTATAGGCTCCTAACATTAGTGCATGTTTTCTTCTTTGAAATTATACATTAGACATTTTAATACATGGATCACCGTGTGCTTTTCGCTTACGACCGTTAAATATTATATAATTGAATTTCTTCTTTCATGAAGTTTCTGTTTCGGTTGCATCAACCGAACGATGGTTGTGATGTGTAGTTGACGTTTAAGTCACAAAAAAAAGGTGGGATTCAATGCTGATAGATAGTTTTAAGTTAATATAGGGCTTAAACCAGCCAGCTTGAACAGCTGGAATCACTACGAACGACATATCAATAGTTATATTGCCGTCTTTTCACATGTGTGTCTGACATCACCTAATTATCAGCTACACGGCCTAGCCGTCGTTTGGATGAAGAAACCAAAACTGAAACAACGTTAACAAGAAATGTATTTTATAAATTATTTAGCCGTCGTAGGCGAATACCACGGGATGCATCGTGTATAAAATCTCTAGCGCCTCGTTTGAAATAAGAAAACATGGAAGCGAAAGTTTGCTGTCTATCGTCATTTAGCCCACTATCTATGGCGTCATATTCCCAAAGGCACGTTCACATTTGTGCAAAAATCCGGCGAGTGAAGCGGGTTCGACCGCTTTTGACGCCGACCGACGCAAAAAGCGGCGCGGCGAGGCCGATTTGTAGAGGACCGATTTCTGCCGTAGCCGATCATATTCCCGCGGCAACACCGTTCGAACCAGCACCCGTAGCTTCAGACTGAATACGTCGTCGTTGCTGCTTTTTGAAGGGAAAGCATCACTACGGGGCTTCGGGCTTCAATCGACGACCGTGCAGTTTTGACCTTCAAATGACCTTGAGCTTCGAAAGCAAAGGAAGGGCGCATAACTGGCCCCCTATGATCGAGAGCTTAGGAAGCAAAGGGAAGGCGCATAGCTGCCCACTTGGAACAGTGGACACCTCAGTCTTGCTTTAAGCTACGTGGTGGTAGTGACAGATGTGCGCTTCATGCGTTGGCATTGACAACATTGTGGCAGAAACGCGGCACTTTGGTTCGCAGGCGTCGACAACGTTTTAGACTGCAATGATTTTAAGAAAAGGAAGTGCGCATAACTGGCTCGCTGGGTTGGGACACCTGAATGGCGCTTATAGGTTCGTGGGGTGATGAGAGAGAGATGTGGGCTGCATGCGTTAGCGCTGACAACATTGTGGCAGAAACGCGGCACTTTGGTTCGCAGGCGTCGACAACGTTTTAGACTGCAATGATTTTAAGGAAAGGAAGTGCGCATAACTGGCTCGCTGGGTTGGGACACCTCAATGGCGCTTAAGGCCGATTCACACGACGGACAGTTCGCCCGCGGCCCCCGCACTACGTGTTCATGCGTCAGCACATAAGAGAGGCACGCTGGGTGGATGGATGGATGGCGGCCGACAGCGCGCCTCTCAAAGTGCTGACGCATGAACACGTAGTGCGCGGGCCGCGGGCGAACGGTCCGTCGTGTGAATCGGCCTTTATAGGTTCGTGGGGTGATGAGAGAGAGATGTGGGCTGCATGCGTTAGCGCTGACAACGTTGTGGCAGACACGCGGCACAGCTGCAATGACCGCAGAGTTAATTCTGAGAGCACTCTCGCGATCAACCATTAACTGCCACCTGGCAGGGTGGAAGGGTGGGTGCGCTGCCTATCCGTGTCCGGAACGCACTCAACGTTACAGACGCTAAGCCGCTGATATGCGCCACAGTTTTCGCTCTCTAACCAAGTTCAGCAGTAGTTGAACCGCACCGTTTTATTACTGCGTTCACTGGTCTAGCACTTCATCTCGCCTCGTTTGTAAGAAAACTTGTAAGCGATAAATTTGTTTCATTTTTTTTTAGAGTTACGATTCTGTGCCTTCTAGGCTTAAGAGGAGCGTCACTTTGTTGACAATAATGGTTCCGATCCTGACAACCAGACAGCGCCACTAGGTCGAGCTTATCGTTGCATATCTCTTTGCATACACTGAACTACATGTAAGAATGTAAAAAAATTGCGTATAGTCCCGCAGAATACACGAGTTTAGCGTTCGCAAGCGGGGACATGCTTTAGGCACGCAGACAGCGTCGATTTATGCTCTTTTCTAAAAATGGTGGCGTATTCGCCGAATAAAGTTGCGTCGGCGCTCAAGCTTCTCTGCAGTGAACACCAACCGGAAGTGGCCCCGATAATGACATGACGTATGACGGCGTTGCGGTTCCAGCGAAGAAACAGTTGTTTCATATGGGAGAAAACAAATCCCATCGAAGGTGAAGCTCACGAAGCATTGCTTGGCGGCATCGGATTACGCACAGCAGCATGCAGACGAATGCAGCGGACATCTAAAATTTCAGCGATAATGACGTCACTACTAGTTTCCTCGTATTCTCTTCAATGCAGTAAGGAGAAGCCTGAGGATCGCCGCGATTTTAATTTACGATTCTATCACTTTTTTATATGCCAGGGCAAAAATGCTTTCCATGCTTTACCTAGAAGCTTCATTGATTCGAATTCTTGACTAACATCGAATTCTCAAAAAAAGATTTCAGTGTTGCTTTAAGGCAGAGCAAGGGCCGGCACGGCGGCGACTGCCTTCACGAAGGTAGCGCGTAGATCAGGAGTGTAGTGGTGTCGCGGTGGCGGCTACGTAGAGCCATGCTCAGGTATACTTGTCCCACCCGTCCTCGCAACGACAGTTTTAGTTGGGAGTGCCTAGCGTAGCGTCCGAGGGGCCATCTTTGGGTCATCTATTCACAGTTGGTAAAAGCTCCTGACCTGTGTGCCGTAGAAACTTTTTCTTTTTTTTAATGGCTGAAATGGATGCAGTTGAAGTTTTTTTTTTCTAAGTGTAAATCAACTGAATCTAACAAAAATTTAAATTCCAGAGCAAAGTTGGAGAAGTACTTCGCCTAGGGTTGTTGCTAGGACGACATTGTGCGTCGTACATAGTTAGTCTTAACTTGAAATTATTTCAGTGATCTAACAAAAGATAACTATTTCTCACATATATCATTATGGAGGGGTGAGAATGACCAAAAGGAAAGTACAAAAATTTAGAGTGAGTTATCGCGTCGAGCACATGTGAGGTATAGACTACATGAGATTAGAGGGAGCTATCGCGTCGAAAAATGCAGCTGCTATGCAACAATTGGTCCGAAGCGGGCGGGCATGAGGCCCCCATGCTGTCAACACCAACGTTTCGGAGTTACCGTTAACGTTGACTCAGAAACGACGCTTAGTCGAACGATGGCATTATTTTCCTGTTAATTTTCCGGCGCAAAACTTGACGGAGATGAGGCCGACGTTTTTTTACTCTAAGGAACTGGCCTCGGTTAATGATGTGAAAAACCACTGTGATAAATTTGGATTCGCATGTGCCATCTTGCTCGGCGTTCTGCTTCATTTTCTTTAGAAATGAAATACCGATTGCTTGAGCCAGCCTAGTCCACAGCTGGGCATGCAGTTCTCACATAAAAAAATGTTCGATTGGAGGCATGAGCGCTTGCTAATGCCTTAACACCTTTACTCTTCTACGTATTTTCTTTTGGGACTATCCCGAACCAGCGCACTGCTGGTATATTACTTTGCTGATGTAGGGCTGCAGTAAATATTGGTTTGGCGTTAGGCTCAGTAGCGACCTCTTATAGCGAGTGATCATTTCCTTCGGCATGATTTTCAGGACAGCGAAGAGTTTCTAGAATAAAAAAAGCGACTGTTCTCTTAAATGTAATCCTGCATTAAAATAAATGTGGAGTAAAAGAGAACTCGATGGTACGCAAAGTATTTAATAAACTGTGTGAGTCATAAAAGAAAAAGAGCTGCAGGTTTACAAAGGTTATGTCTGCAGTACACTAGACCGGATATTTCAAATTACTCGAATCAATTTTTTTCTTTTGAGAGTGGTGAAAAATGCTGTGCTTTTCTTCCTTGATGGAAAATCTGTCTGAGAGGGGCCAATATCTGTTTGTGTGGTCAAGGGCACAGTCGCCCCATTTTTTTATTGCAGAGACGAGCCACACAGTGTACGTAGTGGCATATTTTTTTTATTAAGAAATAGGCTTTATTATGTTCCGATGAGGTGTAGTGGTGAGGCAGACTTGTGCCACTTGCTTGCTGGCGCGTGCGGTTTACTCGACTTCTTTTTGGAGGCTTGGGTTTGGTTTACTGCCACAAACCAAGTGCTGGAAAGCGCTTGGCGAATGACTGTGCGCTTGAGGATCTGGCCATGTGTCCACGTTTCCGAAGTTGATCTGAAGGAAGTACTTTTCGTTGAACATGAGGGTGATGGGTGTCTTGGAGGGGCCGTCGGAGGCGAAAAGCTTGAGCATGGTGAACGACAATGGTTTGCCGTTCCACGAAGTGCCTGGTCGATTCGATTCCAGGTGCATTAGTCGCCTGCGCAAGCGCCGGAGTCTTGGATAAAATTTATCCAGGCCACGTACTGCAACTCGCCGTCCAGGTTACTGAAGCGGACGATAGGAGCTGGCTGCATAAGCCTTCCTTGCGGGCTGATGTTAAGCTCCTTCCTGGGCAAAAGCTTGGCCTTGTTGACGAGTGTTACGTGCGGAACCCTCAACGCAGGCCCAAGAGGCACGCTGTTCCTGCCGCCGAAAGAGGCAGCTTGCTTCTCCTGCTCAGCGTCCACGTCGTCTCCCTTGCCTTGGTCGGCCTGCGTGCACGACAGCTGCGTCGGCGGCGCTTTCTGGATTCCGTTGACGTTGGGGGGCGCCGCGGCTGCCCCTTCAGTGACGACGCCGACTGTCTCCGCAGCGCTGCCGTCTTCTTCGTCACTGCTGTCGCTGCTGGAATCGCTGCTCGAGTCGCTGGTTCTGCTACCGCTGTTGCTGTAGGTACTGGTGCTGTCGTCGCTCTCAAAGTGCTCGAGCACAGGTTGCAAAGCCTCAGTACCTCAGCATAAAACTCTCTCATGGGCCTCTTGGTATCATCGTCCCTAGGCCCGCTGCTTGTGACGGCAGAGGTCTCAGCACAGTCGCAGTCTGATGACGCCATGCTCGACTGCGCACATGAGAAACAGCGTTCACGTTGCAGCCGACTCCGAGTAGCGACCCACACTTCGAGTCTTCGGTGATGCCTCTGGCTTCCCGGACGCAAGGCGCTCGTATTAAAAGGGCGGTGTGCGGTTGCCCTGGTGCCCCGGTAATGATAATCATGTTGTTGTAGCCTACGACAGAATGATGATGGTGTCCTTTCAACGCCTGACGTCGTCGTTCTCTTCGGCTACCCATAAGATGCCTGTACTTTTATGACTAAAGGCAGGTGGCAGCAATGTGTCTTTTCCCTCTAACTCCGTTAATCAGTCCTTCCATTTTTCCTTGTTTTCGCCGAGGACCTGCGGTGTGAATTCTGAGGCGATGTCATGTTACCGCGTTCAATAGCCTCGCACTGTTGCTCAAAAAGCTGTAAGGTGGGTTGAGGCTTTCTTTTTGTCCAAACTTTGATTCGCAGATTTTGCGTTCGGCTGATAGAGAATGGCTTCTTTCAGAAATTATATTACTCTTGGGAATATGCTACGTCAAAAATAATTTTTTGCTCTTTTTCTTCGTCACGCCTTCCGAGTAAGCGACTGCACCTGGACGTGTTCTCTTCGTTCCCTATACTAGATAAAATTCAACGCTCTGGCGTTTTTTATCGGACACTAAAGGGTTTTGGGTTACAGTATGAAATCTGCCCTTGTTCGTCGCATTTTTTTCAGCCACTAGGGCCATTCCAGTACCCCGTCTCTCAAGGGAATTTGTGATGACTAAAGCGATTGGTTAATGCGGCTTAATCTTCAAAGCGACTCGGGCTATGAGGGATGCCGTAGTTGAGGGCTCTCGAAATTTCAACCAGCTGGGTTTTTCATGGTGCACTGACATTGTACAGTACATGCGCATCCAGCATTTCACCTCCATCTATCCAGCTACATTTCCTGAACTAAAAATCTGATTCCTCGCACTTGAGCCGGGATCGAACACGCGACTTTCTGGTCAGCAGCCGAGCTCCAGAATAGCTGAGCCACCGAGACTGCTCTGATGAATAAAACGGTTTTCAGCGATTTTATTAGCGTTTTTCTCAAAGCACCTTTAGAGATTTGTGCAGCTTTTTATCAGGAACTATAAGGCATAAACAAAGAGAATTTCTCATAGCGGTTAATTAATGATATTTACGTAACTGCAACTAGAATCAATAGCCTGGGCGCATTTGTATTTTTGTGACTAAAAAAATCAATTAACATGCGGCAATTTTACTGCGTCGACAACCATAAAAAACATAACAAATGTTGTTTTTATTGGTAGCGTATATTTTTAGTTCCACTTGTGTATAGCGCTGGTTGCTAATTTTGCACAAAATTGCAGCGCTCTGCAAATAGTAGATTTTAAGGAAAAGGTAGAATAGTAGATAAATAAAAACAAAAATAAAAATACTAAACAAAATTTAAAACGGCGGTTACTTACAGTTATCAAGACTTGAAGTTACTTATCTGGAGAAGATGCAGACAGCTTTCAGAAAACAGTTAAAATTACTTCACCTGCGCCATGATGCCTTTAGTGATGAGCTCACTTGGCTACATTTTCTGAACTAAAAATCTGATTCGTCGCACTTGAGATTTAAAAAATAGGCAGAATTAGATGCGCTTCCGCAAAACCTTTCCGCACGCTATGGGCCCACCTTGCGCGTTCTGCCGCCCTTCTTCGCAACGACAGCTTTAGTTGGGAGTGGCTAGCGTAGCGCCCGAGAAGCACTAGTGTAGGGCAATCTAGTCACAGCAAGTAAAACCTCCTGAACTATATGCCGTAGAGTATTTTTTTGTTTTATTAATGGCAGAAACGGATGCATTCAAAGTCTTTTTTCTTTTCTCAGCGTAAATCAAATGAATCTAAAAAAAAATGTAAATTCCAGTGCAAAGTTGGAGAAGCACTTCTCTGGGGGTCGTTCTAGGACGACATTGTGCGCTCTACATAGTTAGGCTTGTCAAGAAATCATTCAATTGATCTAATAAACGATGACTATTTCTCACATATATCATTATGGAGGGGTGAGAATGCGCAAAATGAAAGTGAATACAAGATTTTAGCGCCAGCTATCGCGTCAGAAAATGCAGCAGCTGCGCAGCAATTGGTGTGAAGTGGGCGGGCAGGACGCCGGTATGTTGTCAACACTAACGTTTCGTAGTTACCGTTGGCGTTCTCTCCGAAACGATGCTTAGTCGAACGATCGCCTTATATTCCGGTGAATTTTGCGGCGCAAAACTTGACGGAGATGAGGTCGATGTTTTTTTACTCTAAGTAACTGGCCTCAATTAGTGCTGCGAAAAACCTCTGTGATAAATTTGCATTAGCTTGTGCCATATAGCTTGGCGTTCTGCTATATTTCCTTTGGAAATGAAATACCGATTGCTTGCGCCAGACTAGTGCAGAGCTTGGCATGCAGTTCTCACGCAAACAAAATATGCGATTGAAGATATGTGCGCTTGCTAATTCCTTCACATCTTTACCCTTTTATGTATTTTCTTTTGGGATTATCCAGAAGCAGTGCATTGCTGGCTTATAACTTTGCTAATGTCGGGCTGCAATAAGTATTGATTTGGCTTTGGGCTAAGTTGCGACCTCTTGTAGCGGAAAATAATTTCCTTCGCCACGCTTTTCAGGAAAGCAAAGAGTTTCGAGAAAGAAAAGCAACTGTTGTCGTAAATGTACACTTGGATTAAAATAAATGTGCAATAAAAAAGAACTCAAAGGTACGTAAAGTACTTAATAAACTGAGTGAGTCATAAAAAAAAGGCTTCCAGGTTAACCAATGTTATGCCAGCAGTACACTAGACCGGATGTTTCAAATTATTCAACACAATTTTTTTTCTTTTAAAACGGTGAAAAATGCTGGGCTTTCCTCCCTTCATGCAAAATCTATCTGAGAGGGGCCAATATCCGCCTTGTGCGGCCAAAGCCGCAGTGGCCCCATTTTTTTACTGCACAGACGAATCACACAATATACCTAGTGGCATCTTTTTTTTTTTATTAAGAAACAAGCTTCATGATGTTCCGGCCAGGAAAAGTTGTCAAGCAGACTTGTGCCGCTTGTTTTCTGGCGCGTGCTCCTTACTCGACTTCTTTGTGGACGTCTTCTTTTTGGAGGCTCGGGTGTAGTTCACAGCCACAAACCAAGTGCTGGCAAGGGCTTGGCGAATGACTGTACGCTTCTAGATCTGGTCGTATGTGCCCACGTTTCAGAAGTTGATTTGAAGGAAGTACTTTTTGTTCAACATGACGGTGATGGGTGTCTTGTAGGTGCCGTCGGGGGCGAAAAGCTTGAGCTTGGAGAATGACAGTGTTTTGCCGTTCCACGAAGTGCCTGGTCGGGGTGATTCCAGGAGCATGTAGTAGCCTGTGCATACGCCGGAGTCTTGGATGAGACTGATCTAAGCCACGTACTGCAACTCGTCGTCCAGGTTACTGAAGCGGACGATCGGAGCTGGCTGCATCAGCCTTCCTTGTAGGCTGATCTTAAGCTCCATCCTGGGCAAAAACTGGACCTTGTTGACGAGTGTTACGTGGGGAACCCTCACCGCAGGCCCGAAAGGCACGATGCTCCTGCCACCGACAGAGACAACTTGCTTTTCGTACTCAGCGCCCACGTTGTCGACCTTGCCTTCGTCGCACTGCGTGCAGGATAGCTGCGGGGGCGCCGCTTTCTGGACTCCCTTGACGTTGGGGTGCGCCGCGGTCGCACCTTCAGTGACGACGCCGACTGTCTCCGTAGCGCTGCCGTCATCTCCGTGTACTGCTGTCGCTGCTGGAAATGCTGCTCGAGTGGCTGTCGCTACTATACAGCCATTGTTGTTGGCACTGCTGCTATCGTCGCTCTCGCTAATGCTCGAGCACAGGTTGCAAAGCCTCAGAAGCTCAGCATAAAACTCTCTTATGGGCGTGTTGGTATGATCGTCCCTAGGCCCACCGCCTCTGGTGGCAGCAGTCTCAGCACAGCCGGACTCTG
The DNA here is from genome assembly GCF_055824585.1 of Amblyomma mixtum. NCBI lineage: Eukaryota > Metazoa > Arthropoda > Arachnida > Ixodida > Ixodidae > Amblyomma > Amblyomma mixtum. The sequence continues at coordinate 155,713,952 of NC_143014.1, read as the reverse complement.
ATGACGCCATGCTCGAGTACGCACAAGAAGAACAGCGCTCACGTTGCTGGCGACGCCTTGTAGCGACCCACACTTCGAGTCTTCGGTGATGCCTCTGGTCTCCCGGACGCAGGGCACTGGTATTAAATGCGCAGATTGCGGCTTCCCTGGTGCCACGGGAATGGGGCCCGTTCAGCGCCTGACGTCCTCGTTCTCTTCAGCTGCGTATCAAATGGCTGTATTTTTATGATTAAGTGGAGGCAGTGGCCATATGCCTTTTCGCTCTAACGCCGTTCATCCGTCCTTCGTACGGAAGATGTCTCCTCTTGTTATTGTTTTCTTGTGTTCGCCGAGGATCTGTGCGTGAATTCAGGGGCGATGTCATGTTACCGTGTCTAAGGCCACCGCACTGCTCCTGAAAAGCCTGTAAGGTGTGGTGAAGCTTTGTTTTCTGAAAAAATTCGATCTTAGGATTTTGCGATCATGTGATGGAGAATTTTTTACCTTTCCGAAAATATATTAAACTTGGGTATACGGTAGTTTAAAAGTAATTTTTTTTTGAACTTCTTCTTCTTCACGTCTACCGAAAAAGCGGGTGCACCTCGCTGTATTCTCTTTGTTTCGCGTGCTGAAAAAAATTCAACGCTCCAGAGTTTTTTATCGAACACTCATGTTTTTGGTTTGAGTTCGGAATTTGGTCATGTTCATCGTACATTTTTCAGCCACTGGGTTCATTCCTGCAGTTCTTCGGTCAAGAGAAGTTGTGATGAATAAAACGATTGGTTGATGGAGTTTAATCTTCCATAGCTGGTGAGGCTATGAGAGACGCCGTAGCGCATGGATCCGGAAATTTCGACACCGTGGGGTTTTTCAACGTGCATTGACATCGTACACATGGGCCTCCAGCATTTCACCTCCATCGAAATGCAACCGCCGCAGGCGGGATCGAACTCGCGTACTTCGCGTCAGCAGCCGAGAACCATTGCCACTGAGCCACCGCGACGGCTGTGATGGATGAAGCGGGTTTCAGAGATTTAATTTTTTTTTCAAAGCACTTTTGGATATTTGTGCACCTTTATATCAGGATGTATAGCGCATAAGCAAAGAAAATTTCTCAGAGCTGGTAATTAAGAACGTTTACATAACTGGAACTTGAATCAATAGGCTAGGTGCATTTGTATTTTTTTAGTGAAAAAATACATTCACAAGTTTTCAAATTTATTGCACCGACAAAGGCAAAAAATATGTTGGAAGCGTATAATTTTAGTTGCAATAGTGTAAAGCGGTGGTTGCTAATTTTGCACAAAAGTGCAGCACGTTCTGGATTTTAAGAAAAAAGTACATCAGTAGAAAAATAAAAAACAAAAATAAAAAATACTAAACAGAATTTAAAATTCGTTTCGAGCAACCTGGGTCTATATTAAAGATTCGTTGCAAATTTTATAGCCATAGCTTTTTTTTACAACTGCTGTACAGGCATCTTTTGAAACTCCTATTCAAAGTCTCACCCCTCCTTAACAACCCTCCACTTTCCTTCCCCACCCCCGGGGCCTTCCTCCTTGGAGCGAAGGCCCTATTTAATCCCTGCCAATGATGAACGCTTTGCCCAGACGAAGACAAGTCCCCTTGTCGAAACGTTGGCTCGCAACCTGAGGTATTCCCCTCCCTTGTTCATTTTGTGATCGCCAAGGACCATCTACCACACCCTCTCTCTACCATGGACTCCACTGATAATATACACCTTTTTTATTTGGCGTGCCCGGCGGCCCTCCGCTCGCCTCTTCCTCCCGTTTTTAATGTTTTCCTCTTTGGATTGCGTTCGTAACGCTCAAGGGCTCTATTATTCGCTGTCATCTTCAGTGTTCGTAAGCTCGTTATTACATGCGTATTCCATTCTTCCCGTGCTTGTTTCGTACTATATAAAAGTTTTGTGCGGTCCTGTGGACATCGGGAACTAGTGCTAGGCTTTTTATCTGTATTGGCCTTTTCCTCGGGTACGCCTTTAATTTCTTTGCAGCGTTTCAACACCTTCCAGCACAATCGCATCAGGAAAAGCAGCCACCCTCGACCTCGAAATCTGCAACTCGAAGATCGACTACATGAGATGTGTACAGGTTTTTAGTTTAGGAAATATGCGTCGCAATTTCCCATTTAACGGTTTTCGAGTGGCTTGTGAGACTCAGATTGCTCTCCCTGAGCCACCGTGTGGCTCATTTTCGCACATGTAGTTCCTCGGGAAGCTGTCCGTGAGCTGATGCGCAATGCCACGGTGGGGAGGTGATAGCTGAAATTAATTTATTTTAATCAATTTCACTGCAACTTGTTATGGCGGAAAAGTTGCGCACATGTAGTTGGGTAGGCTACCACCTGCCCACGGCGGAAGGTGGTCCACCTGCTGTTGTCGTGAGCACGTGACCCAATGCTGTCGCATGAATAAACACACTGGGTCAACTTTTCGTATTCATTCGTAGGCTATATATATATATATATATATATATATATATATATATATATATATATATATATATATATATATATATATATATATATATATATATATTTATTTATTTATTTATTTATTTATTAGTACCTCACAGGCCCCGAAGAGCATTGGGTGAGGGGGGCAAATCGAAAAAAAAGGTACATACAGATGGAAAAAACCGTAATATATATATATATATAATTAAGCAAACAAGGGAAGGGGATTGAGGGGCTCGTTATAAATATGACAGAAGCCAACAGCCACAGAAACCAAGGGGCACAGGGGAATTTTTTTTAATTAATTTATTTATTTTGTGGTGTTGATCAATTTAGAATATTTCTGCATATGTTATCGCTTAAAGCTAATTGATTAGAAAAGCAGAAGAAAAAACAACCACGTGCCGCCGGTGGGCACGTGGTTGTTTTTTCTTCTGCTTTTCTAATCAATTAGCTTTAAGCGATAACATATGCAGAAATATTCTAAATTGATCAACACCACAAAATAAATAAATTAATTAAAAAAAATTCCCCTGTGCCCCTTGGTTTCTGTGGCTTCTGTCATATATATATATATTTGTATATATATATATACATATATATATATATATATATATATATATATATATATATATATATATATATATATATATATATATATATATATATATATTAAGCAGACAGGGAAAGGGGAATGAGGGGCTCGTTATAAATATCAGAGAAACCAGCAGCCACAGAAACCAAGGGGCACAGGGGATATTTAATTAATTTATTTATTTTGTGGTGTTGATCAATTTATAATATTACTGATATGTTATCGCTTAAAGCTAACTGATTAGAAAAGCAGAATAAAGAGCAACCACATGCCGCCGGTGGGATCCGAACCCACGACCTCCGAATTACGCGTCCGGTGCTCTACCACTGAGCTACGGCGACGGCTGTCAAACCTTCTGCTTTCGGGGGTATTTATGTTTACAAATAACCTAACCTTGGGAGTGTTTACCAGCGCCACCCACGTTCTTAAGCGGCGGACGTGGAACGTCCTCAGTTACCGCAGGTGTGACGTAGAACGTCATCGAACGAAGAGGGTGGGAGCTGCGTGAGAACCCTCTTATGATTCCTATGGCGTCAAGGCTGCCAGAACCGAGGCCCTCGCTAAGCAATTAAGCAAACAAGGGAAGGGGAATGAGGGGCTCGTTATAAGTATGAGAGAATCCAATAGCCACAGAAACCATAGGGCACAGGGGATTTTTAATTAATTTATTTATTTTGTGGCGTTGATCAATTTAGAATATTACTGAATATGTTAACGCTTAAAGCTAATTGATTAGAAAAGCTGAAGAAAAAGCAACCACATGCCGCCAGTGGGAACCGAACCCACGACCTCCGAATTACGCGTCCGGTGCTCTACCAACTGAGCTACGGCGACGGCTGTCAAATCTTCTGCGTTCGGGGGTATTTACGTTTACAAGTAACCTAACCTTGAGAGTGTTCATCAGCGCCACCCACGTTCATAAGTGGCGTACGTAGTACGTCCCGAGTTACCGCAGGTGTGACGTAGAACGTCATCGAAAGACGAGGATGGAAGCTGTATGAGAACCCTCTTATGGTTCCTATGGCGTCAAGGCTGCCAGGACCGAGGCCCTCGCTAAGCAATTAAGCAAACAAGGGAAGGGGAATGAGGGGCTCGTTATAAGTATAAGAGAAGCCAACAGCCACAGAAACCAGGGGACACAGGTGATTTTCATTAATTTATTTATTTTGTGGTGTTGATCAATTTCGAATATTACTGAATATGTTATCGCTTAAAGCTAATTTATTAGGAAAGCAGAAGAAAAACAACCACATGCCGCCGGTGGGAAGCGAACCCACGACCTCCGAATTCGTGGACCTCCACGACCTCCAGACACATGTCCCGCCACAAGCGCGTATGCACATGTGTTGTGCGCACTGTACACCATGTAGGCCGTGCAGCACAGCTCACAGAATTGTCACAGACGAGAATCTAGGCCTTTTTCACTGAAAAACCTGAAAACAGCCTTCACTGCACATCAGCCGTCAGCTAGATTGGCAGCATAGACAAAAATTAGCTGGGGCTTAGCTTTGGTTAAACCTGGTAGGTTGCGTAAGCGTCCATAGCGTTCCTTTCGGGATCATCACCGGTTGTAGACGACTCGGTTTCGATAGAGACGCGGTGCGCCCGTCTAGCAGCGTCTTGAGCGCGCTGCTTATCAAGGCGCTGTTCGCGTTCATCTGTCTCCGAAGCCCGTTGTCTTTTCCTTGCTTCGTCAAGCCGACGTAGCCTCTCTTTCTGTTTATCAGGCGGCATAACGACTGAGCCGGCAAGCGAGCGAACGCATTTTAACCCGCCCCCCCCCCCCCCCCCCCCCCCCCAGTTTTCCAGCCTCCTCTCCACACTCCACACCTGACGAAGGCGCGGCGACGGCAGCGCCTTCACTCGGAAGCGGCGCGGCTGCATCTGTTGCGCACCGTACCTCGTGCTGCCCTTACCCGACGGCTTGAAATGGGGGCCCACCTGCAGTCGCTCTAAAGGTCAACCGTGTCTCGCGGCGCCCCTACGAGAAAGGCTGAAACCTGGCGTAGTATTGCTTACGCAATAAAAAGTGTATGCCAAGGTTTTCACTGGGAGAGCAAAAGCAAAAAAAACAAGCAAATGCGGTGAGGCGCACGCCTCAAACGAGCTCACACCTTTCTGTCGTTGGCACAGGCTCAGTGGACTGGACGAGCTGCAGATGGCGGGCCTCTACCTCGAGGACCTCTGCATCCACGACATGACGCGCGACATTGTGCTGGCTGAATGGCAGCACGGAGCCAACCTCGAAGTCTCCTACCGTGAGGTGAGCCGAAGCGGACAGGGATTTCTAGCTGATGAGTGTCCTACGATTTTTTCACTTCTAAGGCTGCTATCAGTGCACATCTAATGTTGAAATATTTAATTGCAGAATGTTGTGCTCGTTGGGGTATGGGAGCAGGAGTTTTCGTGAACCAGGTGTCTCTAGTAATTGCGCGTCTTGAAGAAAGACGGCTCGGTTTATTACCAAACCATAAGAGGTTGCCACTACTATACTCCGCAGCTTTCCAAAGGGTGGGCGGCGCACAGACACCATGGCATGTGCATCGTCTGGTCGTCGCTCCATCTAGAGCTGTGTGGAAGAGTGCAAAAAATAACCCAACCACAACGGCCCCTTCTCCCACTTGGAACTCGCTCTTGTATGGAAACGGTCGGCAAGCGTTAAATGAAGAGATGACGGCTATTTGGTCGGAATCAGGTTCTCGATTCTTCCGAATCTACATGTAAAAGTGCTACCTTTGCTCAGTTCTTGCGCCGGACATATTGAGGGGCTCCGTGAACTAAAAGAGGTTGAGACACCAACTTTTGAGGCTATAAAACGCTTGTTATGGGCTTCCTCTGTATGCAAGGCCATCCACGACCAAGTATTGGATGCGACCAGCGCTTAAAATATATTTAAATTCCTGCTCCACAGAGTCCTTAAGTGCACTTTCTCATGATCGAGACTCATCGATAGCATGGTAGTTGCTGACGTATAGCCGTGGGAACGATGTCAGTGAATATTAGGGACATTACAACGCAGTAACGTGACGTACTGGGAACAGCGACGCGTGACATTGGTCGCGCGCTGCTTCGGCGACTCGGTGGTCAGCGTACTGATCGGCAAATAAGCCTTTGGTGACGCATCAGCCGGCGTCACCATCAGCGGCCGAGCAAAACCGATACGTCGATGAGACGATGACTAGTTGCTCTTGTTTAGACCTTCTCCGTACTATGAATAAGCGAAACGAGCGACTACATTTCATATGGTGACGCCTCGACACTGAACAGCGGTACAAATAGTGCTCGCTAGTCCGCGGGTTCGTATGCGCGATGTCGGCGATTGTGGAGAGCGAGTTTGCAAGTTTTAGCGAAAAGAAATTGCCAGCGAGCATTGTTTTGACAACATTGACCTGATTGGTTGGTTTGTTTATGGGGTTTAACGTCCCAAAGCGACTAAGGCTATGAGAGACGCCGTAGTGAAGGGCTCCGGAAATTTCGACCACCTGGGGTTCTTTAACTTGCACTGACATCGCACAGTACACGGGCCTCTAGAATTTCTCCTCCAAAGAAATTCCAGCCGCCGCGGTCGGGATCGAACCCGCGTCTTTCGGGTCAGCAGCCGAGCACCATAACCGCTGAGCCACAGCGGCGGCACACATTGACCTGAAATCGAGTCTAAGGACGCGAATACATCGAGCGGGAAGCGCCACTGTTAGGCTGTGTGACCCAGTCAGCCGACCAATGCTACAGGTGCCTGGCCTGCTAGCAGTCGTAGGCGTCGCTTGAGGACAAAAAATTCAGCCATTTTATTTATCACAAATGGGCACCGAACATACTTCTAGATAAACGAATTTAAAGTCAACTTCTGGACACCTCGGAAAAAGCAGTTACGAGGGAGAAACACCGGTCCTACACGGTGTCAACAACCTGGCTATGAAGCGTTCTCCAGGCTGGCACTCGCATTCTTCAGCAATTCTAGCAGGTTTATCGCACTGCGTTAACAAGTGAACGTACCGTCTCTGCCCAAAGTAATCGAGCAGCCGCGACAGCAGCGGGAGCGGGCTCTCAGCCTAGCGGCGGCGCTGCGATTCCCGCCTCTGGCCGGCGCTCCCCGGCTGCTTAGTGTAAACTGGGTGACGTAAGCCAGCGTTCTCGCCCTCCTTCCTTGGAGCGATTTCTCGCCTTTGGAGTGCTATCATACTGAGCGAGGGCGCAGGCCTACGTCAGCCAGTTTACACTAAGCAGCCGGGGAGCAGAGGAGAGCGTCGAAGATAGCAGCGCCGTCTCTTGGCTGCAAACCCGTTCCGCCGCCGTCACAACTGCTCGGTTTCTTTTGGCAGAATACAACCAGCGCAAAAAAGAAGATTGTTTAACCTAAGTAGACCGCAGCTCGCAATTCATGCCAAACGAACGCGCAATTGTTGCCTGCAGAGAGATGCAGATCTATGCAAACAAAAGTAGCGCAGAGATGCAGTCGTCATGGGCGCATTGTTTGGGGAGTTACGTAGCCGCGCGGTAAATGCTGCATCGTGTAGAATTATCTTGAAGCACTCATTTAACGAATACGCGAACTGTTTGCTATACAAGACGCAGAAAAAAGGAAGGAGCAGATATCGTAATCAGTAGCCCCGGGACCCTGATCAGTGTCGTAGCGCAGCTGCGCGGGCGTAGCGAAGTGAAGAAAGCGACGAAGGGTATTGGTCGGCACGAACAGTGAGACATCGTGCCGCTGCAATGTGAGCAGGGGACCGGAGATTGACACACTGTCAGCTACTTGCCACCAGAGAATAGAATTACACTGGAAGGAGCAGGAGGATTAGTTTAAAGGAGGCAGGTGTTGCGAAAGCGTATATAGGAAGGCGTAATCGGATGGTGGTTACTATGGCAACCGTCCGGAAGGTGGCTATTGTGGAAGGAAGAGGGTCTGGTGAGAGCGGAGGTATCCCCAAATAGAGGATGGTTACCGTAGCAGGGGAAGTGTATGGTAAGAGCTTAAGAAGGCGCAACCGATTGGTGGTTACCATGGGAACCACCCGGAGAGTAGTTACCCTGGAAGGAGGAGGAGGTTTGCCGTGAAATAAGGAGGGCATGGCGAAAGAGTAGGAAGGCGTAACCGGAGAGTGGTTACCACGGGAACCGCCCAGAAGGTGGTTACCGTGGATGGAGGATGCGGTGAGAGTAGAGGAATCGCCAACCGTATAATGGTTACTGTAGAAGGAGGAAGGCGGAATATAAGGCACAAGCAGACGGCGGTAGCCACGGGAACCACCCGGAAGATAGCTACCCTAGAATGAGGAGGAAGGTTACCGTGGAGAGGGTCATAGTTGGTGCCGCGCGCTTAAAGTGGCAGACTGAGAGGAGAGCTAGCTGAAAAACGAGTATGTGGGGAAAGCGCTCTAAGTCGTACAGATACAAAGTCGCTGTCATTGTCTCTACCTCAGAATATCTTAACATAAACACCTCAGAAGCTGCCTCTGAATCTCGTGTTATAGAGGGGTAACCGTCGTGTAAATTTTTGCATTGCATCTAGAAGCAGAATTGTTGCAAGGCAAGGCTGCAGCAAAGGCGACCACCTGTTTTTTTTTTTTCGAACATAATTCTCAGCGAAGCGAAGTTGCAGTGCCCGTATTTATTTGAACGTCGATCTGAACACGTAGCTAGGCATTTTTTGAATAGCTTTCCGAAACACGCATTCTTTTTCCGATGTGGTGTAAACTTCTCTGCTTGCGAGCTTTGTGCTCATGTATAGACTGGGTGTCCCTTTGCAAACAACAGTAAGGCCTCGCAGACAAGTGTCCCACCGTTCGCAGTACATTTCCTGTGGAACTCGCTTCAGTGCAAAGCGCTATTCGACTGCGGTTAACACACGAAATGGGGATGCGTTTACTCGCCGTTCCGAAAGGTATAGCCTTTCCGAGTACGCTATATTGGCCGTTCTGTGTTTCCGATGAGAAATCCACGCGCACAAAAAAACAGAAAGCAAGGTTCAGTGTTCAGTAAATTGGCACTGGTTCATTCTAAAAAGAACAACGCTAAAGGACATGGTACTAGACGAAAAAGGAACATGATGTGCACCTTAAATGAACTTGGTCGATCCAAGCTAAGGGGCTTTGGATGTCTGAAAATGGAACATTCGCGTAATTCGACCCTTCTTTCTGGAGCCATTGCCTTAATTTTAGGTAGCCCTGGCCAGATGACGTACCGCAGGAACTCAGTGCTCGTACTATGCCTTTCTTCGTCTAACCTTCGTAGAGTAATAAAAGCTGCGCAGAGAAAACAAGGACAATCCGAGAACAAGAAAGCACACTCACACAACACTTGTTCTCGCTTTGTTCTCGTTTTCTTGGCGCAGTTTTTATCAGTCGACAACGATGAACAAACTATCCCGTCAAAATATTCTGCTTCGTCTAGTGCTACGTTCTTTAGGCCTGTTCCTCATAGAATAAGCAGAAAGTTGTCGGTTTACAACCTCTGTGAAGCTCTGATAACTAAGCGCACGGATTCTCGTAATTTGTGCCTTTCTCTTCGCCTACACAATGTTTCTCTCCCTTCTCTTTCCTTTCGCAATCTTTGATCAGCTCTCAACAGTCACAGTGCCCACCGTCATCTGCCTTGAGGGCTATCAAGTAGCGTCGATAATGTTGGGCTTGAGCTAGGTATCTCTAATCCCCGCAACCCTGCCTCCGATTCTCTACACGTCAACCGCAATTCCGTCCTACGCAAAAACTTGAGGTGCATTATTAGCTCACACGCTAGGCTCATGGTATTTCCTTATTGCGAAAAACTAAAAAAAAGAAACAAGAGAACGCATTCCGTCAGCGATAACTGATACGCCGCTAGCTCCAACACGTTTTTCTAGAGCGTGACGATGCTCAAAGGTAGCCAGTTAGACACTGAAATCGTTGTAATCATACTACTCATATGCATGGTTGGTGAGCCTATCGCCACCAGCCAGTTTGTAGTGGAGTTGGGGCAGTGAGATCGAAGCTGCCACGAGCCCCGACTTCCGACCTCTACCGGACCACAAAAAAGGACGGATAGTGAGAGCGGAAAACGACTCGGTTTATTACCCAGCCGCGACAGGGCGCTTATGCCTCTCCGAAGCTTCTGACGAGGAGAGCAGGGTCTTGTTACTACGGCAATAGCGTCTCTTTGTTGGCACGTACAGCGCGCCGTGCAAGACCAATAAAAATGGTCCTACCATAACAAGAACTCTTAAGCGAGCTGCTTCGTCGTCGCAAAGTATTTGTGCGCGGATACCAAATTTGCGAATACAAATAGAGTAACAAATGATGAAGCTCAGATGCATTTATTTATAATAGCGTTTTTATTTTCACATGCAAGCACAATGAACTGTGCTGAAGAATAAACCAGTAATTTTTAACGCTGAAGGACTAGCCTGAACCAGCAGGACCACAGCTCGGAACAGTGTTGAGGGATAATTCTGTGTGAACAGCGTCTGATGTGAGAAGAGGGCAGGTGAAATTGACGTAGCTTTCCTTAGCATGCGATGTTGGCATTGTTGTGCGCGATGCTGCCAACGTCCTTGTTGCCGCCTTCATAGGCCCTGCTTAACTTTCGTCTCCTTTCGCGTGTAGCCATAGATCAGAATCAGAATTTTTTTTATTAGTTATTCAGTCGATGGGTACAGATTGATATGCAGAAGGTCCCATAGTCGACGACTGCAAGGAGACCTCTTTACAGGATACCCTTGTGATGAATAAAACAATGCGCAGAATTTTACGAATGAAAGGTGACAATTGAAACATAATATACGCAGTCGGATACATTGAACGTGAACTTTGAAAAATAAAGGAAGCTAATGGTTAAATAATGGCTAGTAGGTGTTGTTTTATTGCTTTCTTTTTAAAATGAAGCAGTGTACGCGAATTTTTAACGTTCAGAGATAGCGTGTTCCATAATATTGATGAAAATTGAACAGTCTGCTTACCATACTCACTACGAACTATGGGTAGGAGTAAATTGCTGTTAGAAGGGGACCGGGTAATGTTTGAATTGGTGAGGTTAGGTGATAAGATCTGAACAGATGCACATACCATGATGAGCGGCAGAAGCACACAGGCGAGTGGGGGACCATGTGACTCCGCGTGCAGTTCCACAACAGTTCGCTGTGGCTCAGAGCAATCGTACCTTACTGCAAAATAGGACGCACGGTCAGTGTTTACACTCGACAGAACGGATTGATCGCTATCGCAAGACCCTACAGTACAGTGCACCGAGCCGACGTGTTGTTGAACAGCTAAAGGTGAAGCTCGGTAAGTTTTGCAAGTGTATTGAGCAGCTATTGTTGAGAATGTATTCCCGGATATTTTATTTATGCGAAATATTTTGGAATGCATTCCCGGGTGTTTGATTTGTGCGAACTATTTGTATCCTTTCAAACGTTCGAAACACATGAGACACTGACTGTTCAAATAGAATGCAAACGTTAATGTATAATATTGGAGTTGTACTCGAAATCTTCGAATATTCCACGCCCTTTTTGTTAAGCTATAGTCTCGTAGAAGAACACAGGCTGTTTGGTACATGACAGGAGTAGTGCTCTTGCCGTGCTGCTAGTCCACCCCAGCGCACATGGCGCCCCAAAATGAGGTGATCTTCGCACTACAGCAGTTCAAGCTCGCGCTCAACAGCAGGCATTCCACTTTAACCGAGGAAGAAGGGAAGATGAATGACAATTTTAGGAGTGTAACAATGAATTACGATATTTTTAGTTAAAATTAGACTAGCTGCACGGTCCTGCCAAGCTCTTCTAGTAAACAAAAGATCTTATCAACAAAAGCCAGAGCGTGAAAGTCTCAGAATGTACAGAATTGGCAGAGCTAAAAAACCCAAAATAATCAATAAGCGGCAGATAAATAACATTTTCACAATAACGGAGAAATATGGCAGTCTCATCAGCGATTCTTAGAATATTGTTGAAGTCGCAGAGGAATTCTAGACAGGCTTGAATAGTAGACGAAAGAATCAAAGCACGAAGGCAGATATTGTGGCATCGAAGAAACAAATCTTCGGTAACGAAAGCAGAAGTAATGAAAGCCTTGCGAGAAACGCGGAAGGGAAAGGTGAGGGGCTAGTGACTGCAAGTTTGCTCAAGGGCGCGCTAGAAATAATGCGCTAGAAAAAGCTTGCCACCCTGACCTCATGCGCGCCAGGAACGTGAATGAATGCTAACATGCCATTAATCATTACGCCATTGATGCCATTAATCATGTCATTAATCATGACATCGAGATGATGTCAAAGGTTAGCAAGTTTTATACCGATTACCTGTCTGCTGCTTATCAGATATTAACCAGCGTTTACCTGGAACCTTCGTTCCCACGCTAGCATACCCCCGGTTCTGCACTCACATGGCGCATGTATGTGGCGTTCGCAGCAAGAGCGCAAGAGCCGGACGCTCGAAGAGAACCTGGTGCGACTGGACGCGTGGCGCCAGAGGGGCGACGAGCTACTCTACTCCATGATCCCCAAGTCAGTGGCCGACAGGCTGCGCCGCGGGGCCCACCCCGTCGACACGTGTGAGGTGAGGGGCTGTCCCGCGCTCACCGGCTTCGCTGCGGAGATGCTGCGGCGAGGCGGCGTTAGGTTAACAGTGTCCAAAGCCCGCTACGAAGAGAGCCATACGGGCGGCGCCGCACGATTCAGAGGCCAAAGTTGCGCCAATGTCGGGCCGCTACTTGTCCTGTCGGAAACAAGGGACTGAGAAGGAGCCATTTTTCGTGTCGGTGTATAATTAATAGTTTGATTTTAGCAGGGTATATGTGCGATGTAGAAAAATAAGAGTTTATAAGAACTTACCATTTATATCTTTTAATTTCTGAGGACATGGTGCGGATTTATTACACACCGTTGTTCATGTCTCCTTTCTCTGCTGGCTGCAGTCCTTCAGCCTGCGTTCAGTCATAAACCACAGCAAATAAAATAGTACAGTTGTCTATAAAACTAACTATGCGCTTGGCGGCTAGTTTCATTAATGCACAGCTTCATGGCCGCCCTTTTTGCAATAGGATACTGAGCATGGCTGACTACTTGATAGGTGGTCCTTCCCTCTGCTAAGCTATGCTGAAATCTTCTAATCAAAGCTTGAGAAGTACGACGAAGTGCATCCTTGTGAAACGATATCTATCAGTCTCCAGCTTTTTTCAGTGCTTTTGCGTGTGTTATGCGGGGATGCCTTCCCCCGTCATACGGCGAGAGACCTGGATCCTTTTGGGCATCCGACTAGCTCGGCGGCTTCCTTCTCGAGCTAGTCGAGAAAGCGGTGCAGTCTTCTGAGCGACCGCGACAGCGAATACACCATTCAGTACTTCAGCGAGGCCAGCAGTGTAGATGGCTTTGAGACTTACCTCAGCCGGAAGACCAACAGAAGACTTTTAAGAGCTGGATCATCATCGAGTGAGTCCACTGTGAAACCAAATGGTCACACACTGGCACACACCATCCTCGTGCTTCGTCCTTTTAGTGCAGCCAACCGACAACAAGGCTGCTTAACAGGCGAGTCGTCTCTGTGCAGCTCGACGCCTTAGTGCCTAAACAAATTCAAGCTATGAGGAACGCCGTTGAAGGGTTCTGGAAATTTCTACTACCTGGGATTCTTTAACGTGCACTGCATCGCACTGTGCACGGACCTTTAGAATTTCCCCTCCATCGAAATTCGACCGCCGCGGCCGGGATCGAACCCGCGTCTTTCGGGTCAGCAGCCGAGCGCCATAACCACTAAGCCACCTTGGCGGCTAGTCCCACAAATGTTTGAAACTCGCCCAAGTTAGCAAGAGTGTGCTCCTGTTGTGCCGGAGCTCACAGCGCTGATTCCTGTAGCGCACAAGTTTTTAGGTGTCCGAACTATAACAGGCCCGATGACGCCTCGTCTAAAGATTGCCCGTGTGTAAAAGACGAGCGTGCCGTCTTAAAGCAAATGTTTCAGGACAACTCTACGCATCGCGAAGCTCCTGCGACTGTTCGAAAAAATCGTTGTCGCCACAAAAAGAATTCCAGAAAGACCTGCCAAAAGCAGCCACGCCGACACGCCCATAGCACCTCCTTCCCAACCCCCTCCCGCGCCACCACGTACAAGTGTGCCCTGTAAGCCACAATTGTCAAGGATGGTCTTACTTCGGGGTCATTTTCCAGCGCTTCCGCCATTACGTCCTACTGAGCCTCCTCAGCGTAAGCGCCCATCGTCGAGCTCAATAGTTGTTACAGACCGGCTACCAGAGCAAGAACGCAGAGCCCTTATGATCCTTACGATGGTGGTCAATGGCATTCGCCCTCTGCTCTAGGCCCTGCAATCCTCAACCACTCGAAGCGGTTTTCTGGTGATGGACCCCCTCGATACAGCGCTTCAAACCTCTAAAACAATGGCTGGACACCTTCCCACGTTTCGCGAGGAAGTCAGAGGCGCTGCGCTCTTAGAGTAACGCAAGAGGCCTGAAGTCACGAATCTCAAGTTTCCGGCAATATGTTTTCAAAAACCACTGCCCGATATCATCTGCGAGCCTAACTTACCCGGGGGCTTTCCGGGTAAGAGCCCTTCTTCGCCCCCACTTGCGGCGAGCGCAGCAAAGTTCTGGTCTACATCCACGCCGACTTGACATACTTTTCCCACCCCTTTAAACCCCACAATGACAATCAGTAAGTATGTTTTAGAGTCAAGAAAGGAACCATAGAGTTAACACTTATTGCAGCGTATGTCTTCCCCTCCTCTGAACTGAACTGCGAGAGGCTGAAGCACATCATGTAGGTATCCCGGGCTCCTTGGATTAGCGCAATTTCAACGTCCACCTCCCACGGTGGGGAACTCATACAATTAACGCCAGAGGAAGGAATCTGGCCTTATTTGCATCAGAAAATGAACTTTACTTAATGAATGACGGCAGACCGACGTACATACCTGCGAGGCGCTCCTACACCAGTTGTCTGGACCTGACGTTGGTTTCGCTGTTCTGCACCGGCTTGTCCGGTGGTTTCGTGATGTAAAGACCCTCGGGAGTGACCACATACCAAGTTACCTCGAGATTGCAGGTCTTCGGGCATCCGGCTGAGCTAAATATGTGCACATCGATTGGGCGGCATTTAAAACACATGGAGGATGCGTGCAAGGAAGCCCTCACTTCTAGTTTGGAGGATACGATAGCAACTGCAAGGAAGGCTGAAAGAGGCTACCTCACGTCAACTAGAATGCGCACTAAATTCGACATAGAATTAGACCACCTACGTGCTATACGGCGCCACGCAGAAAGACGATACAGACAGACCAAATGCTTTGGGGTTTCAGAGAAAGGCGGCGTATGCAGTTGAAAATCAAGCGATGCATAGACAGGCTAGCGAACCAGCGCTGGTAGTTTTTCTTTCAGTCTATGGATCCTCATAAGCCCATATGCCTGATATGGCTGTCGGTGCGGGGAATTCGAACGCTGCCACAACAAAGACAGCCTTTCTGTGCCTTAGCTGTACACAAAGGTCGTCACCAGATTGAAGTAGCTACTGGCTTCTGCAAGAGAATTGCGGTTGCAATGACTGCCTCGATTTCTTAGCGTTTTCCTCCTGCATCACGGGAATCAGCAATGAATGTTATCTTTTCACGTGAGGAAATCAATGCTGCCCTTGCGAAAATCAAGCGTTCGTCTTCACCAGGGCCGAATGGCATCACATATGCTGCTCTTTCCCACCTTTGCCGCGACGCGCAAGGAGAACTACTCAACCTTTATAACTAATCATGGCAAGACGATGTTGTTCCTCCCCAGTGGAAACCCAGTCGGCTGATACCATTACTAAAACCCGGAAATTCCCCGCTCTAGCTCACATCATACAGGCAGTTGCGTGGGGAAAATGATAGAAACAATGATTCTGACAAGTCTTGAGTGGTACCCTGAGCACTATAAAGTTTGCCCTAATGTCACGGCGGGTTTTCGGCGAGGTCACTCTTCTATTGACTACGTCATTGATCTTGTGTCCACAGTTCAGCAACAAAAACGCCAGAAGCGCATATGCGTGGCACTTTCCTTGATGTCACTGGTACTTGCGATAACGTAACACATGAAACCACCCTTGATGCGATAGAGGATGTTGGCATCAGTGGTCGGATGTTTAGGTGGACAAAAATCTACTTGACCAATAGGTCATTTTTTATCATGAGTGAAGCTGGCTCGACACCTGTGAATTACATCTACCCGGGGCGTGCCCCAGGGCAGAGTTCTCAGCCCTGCAGTGTTTATTCAGACACTTATAGCACTCCCAGAGAACCTACCTAAAAATTCAGGGGCACTTTGACTGTCTAAAGTGCGTAGAGGCGAAAGCGTTTACCGCACCACTTTGACTGCCCCTGTGGCACTGGTGACGTCACATCACCTATTACTAATTACAGTACTAATTACTAAGAGATGACAAATCACTAATTTATGGTGAATTACTGATTAATGACTGAATACTAATTAACGTGCTAATTAATGACGCTTAAGCTTCGCCTTTAGGAGTGGAACGTGACAGCGTGTTGTAGCGCTGCCGGGGAGTCCACGGAACCCCGCCACTCATTCGGCGCGATGCGTTGCCCTTTGAACGCAACGCTTTTTGAGGAAAGGAAATGGCGCAGTAATTCTCTGTCATCTCGGTCACCTGAACAGCACCGTAGAGGAAGGGAGGAAGTGGGAGCGAACGAAGACAAAGAGGGCCCGTAATGAAGAAAATGAAAATTGTATTTGAGGAATGGAAATTACTCAGTAACTGTCTCACATATCTCGGTGGACAGCCGTCAAAATTCAGGGGGGCACTTTTTTGACCTAAAGTGCGGTCACTGATGTGTGGTTAAGATGTTAAGCTTCGCCTCTAAGAGTGGAACGCGACAGCGTCTTGCAACGCTGCCAGGGAGTCCACAGAACACCATCGCCCATTCGGTCCTACGCCTCGCTCGTCGATAAATTGGTTTTTGAGGAAAGGAAATGTATCTGTCTCTCATTACTCGGTGGACACCTAAACCTCGCCGGAAGGGAAGGGAGGAGGATGGGAGTGAGCGAAGATACCGTATTCGCTAGACGCGCCTTTGTTCATTCCAAACCATCGAGCTGGCATGGCGGAGTTCCAGTCGAACGAATTTGTTTTTGCCTGTAAAGAAAGGAGGTCTTGGCCTGGCTCACTTGTTTCTGCGACAAATTGTGGCACGCTTTGTTTTTTTTACGGGATCAGAATGATATCTTTCTGCGCACAGTTATACAAGTAAGACTGTATAGACTTCTGCCTGGATTCGTAGTCTCGTCTGTTCAAAATATGTGCGGAAGGGTGACTGGATACCTGCATGAAGTTGTCTTATCGTATAGGCTGTTGAATGTACGTTTTTCCAAGCAGTACCTGTCAACCGTTACAAAGAAAAAACTCTACAGAGACCTTGTAGATGTCATGCTCCCTGTACCTTTGTACCGTTCTCCACATCGCGGTGGCCCAGGACAGGACGTCCTAAAAAGAGTGAAGAAAATGCCCATACTACCCTCCGCCAAATCGTTCTTTTTCAAGTTACATACAAACACCCTCCCAGTTAAGACCTGGCTTCACGATAAAGGACTCTTCATTCCCTGGAACACTGACTGCTTTTTATGCAAGAAACCCGAAACAATAGAACACGTATTTCTAGACTGCTGGGACCCGATCTTTCATTGGGATGTACTCCAAAGAACTTTAAAGAAACAGTTGCCCCTGGATCCGTACGGCATACGTTTCTTGCCTGTGAATAGCTCAGAGGAAATACCTTATGACCTCATTATGGTCCTGGGCCTCCACGCGGTGTGGAAAACACGAATGCAGTTCGAACACGCGGGCTTGGTTGTTCGCCCGGTTCGCGAACATTTCATTGAGAGCGTTGTGCGCTTAAGAAATGTGTACAACGCACTGCCTGATCCACCACAATGGATAACTGTACTAGATGGATTAGTGTCACCCAAAAAATGTTAAAGTCGTGTCGGCCGAAGTGTGGCCGCCATGTTATATTTCTTGTAACCTGTTGATTTGTACGTCAAAATCGGCAATAAAGGAAAAAAAAAACTGGCATGGCGGAGTGGATAGCATGCTCATCTCGCACGCCGAAGACCGTGGTTCGATTCCCAAGCTCGACCAGTTTTCTACTCGTTTTTATTTAATATATATGGCCTGACTAGAGAAGTTAATTAGGATAATTTGGTAATTATGCAATTAACTAAGCTCAGTCCCACTTGGAGTGTCACTATACGATCCCTTCAATTGGTTGCATGGTTACTAGACAAAGTACAACTGGCCCCGTTTGAAATTCGGGCACTGTGACGTCACGACCATTTGAACCAATTGAAAAGCGTGACATTTCTGTCGACAACTGCTGCTTACAACGATGAGACATTAAAGGCTTTCGCCTTAATACTGTCCACATCTGTATGTATGCCGACGACATCTGCATTTGAGCGTCCTCTTTGACGCGCCTCCAGGTGCGAGCAAGGCTTCAACGAGCTGCAACCATAACTTCTTCCTATCTGCAGGAGCAGTCTGAGTGTTTCAGCTGAGAAATGCGCGTTAGTAGCATTTACACGGAAATGTATGACTCCATATCCGGTAACTATCAACGGCCATCCAATGCCCTATTGTACTTCTCATCGTTTTTTAGGGATTATCATCGACCGGAATTTATCATGGAGTCCCCATTGCACCGTGTTAAAGAAAAAGCTAACATCGATCGCTCACCTTCTCAGGTCACTTACTCAGATTTCTGGCCGGAAAATCATGGTGCTCGTCCGTTCAGTCAATGCTGCAGCTGTGCATAGCACTGTTTGTATTTTTGCAGTAGAGTACGCCCGTTCTTTCGATCACGTGAAAGACAAATTTGTGTACCCTGCCGACTGTACAAGGTCAGGCTCTTCGCAAATGCCTGGGTCTTCCTCTCAGCGCATCAACAGTTGCAGCCATTGCTGTCTCCATAGACTACCCGCTTTCGACGTATATAGCCCTTATCACACGGTGGACCCACATATGTCATCTAACTAGGATTCCCCAGCATCGCCTTTTGTCAGTGCTGGTGTAGAGACCACACACTGTGTTTCTAAAGGTAATAGCAGCCCACCAGTCATCCATCAGATCGCAGTTCACCCCGGCAACACGGCCTTCGTCTGCGCTGTGGGGTCTGCGGAAGCCATGTGTGCGCCTTACAATTCCGGGAGCGAAGAAAAGCCACTATCCGCCGGCCCTTAAAACAGTTGACACTCTCCCTACTCCACACTGAGTGTAGTGACAGCGTTCATGCATATATAGATGGCTCGGTCTCATCCACCGCTTCAGCTTGAGCCGTGGTCATTACTGCGAGACAGGCCGGTATCAAGCAACTAATTCCGCATCGGACAACCTCTACTTGGTGGTAATTAGCCTCTCTTCGTGCAGCTGTAGTACATCGGTGCACAAACACCCCATAAATGGGCTGTTTTGCGATTCGAAAGCTGTCCTACAGTGCCTCAATTCTGCTTTACGCCATGGTGACCACAAGCAGCTCGTAGAGGAGATAAGACAACTACAGCGCCAGCCACTGGAAGAGGGTCATGGCATCACCTTGTAGTGGCTGCCAGGACACAGTGGCATTGTTGCAAACGACGCAGCTGACGCCGCAGCTTCATCGGTCCAGGACAGGGTCAACATTGTCCGGATACCACTGGCAAGAGCCGACGCAGCAAGACATCTGCGGGTACTTGGCCGAAAAGAGACACTAGCGTCATGGTCTACCCCTGGAAACTCGGCATTGCAGCGCCTCGATCCTTTACTTCAACTCAATCCACCATCCGGCCTCTCCCGCTGCGATGCTACGCTGTTGTGTCGCCTGCGGCTTGGAGTGGCGTTTACAAATGCCTACTCCCACTTAATCGCAATGACAGACTCTCATGCGTGTGAGAACTGCAGGGTACAATGAGACAATTGAACACCTACTTTATGACTGCCCTCGGTTTGAGTGTGAGCGTGTCCTCCTGGCTGCAGCGCTCCACCGCTTAGATTCTCGTCCATTTAAAGAGCCCAGGATTCTGGGTCCTTGGACTAAACCTTATCTCAGAGGAGAGCTGTGAAGGCGTTTTCGAAATTTTTGAAGGTCTCAGGATTGAGTTAAGGGTTGTAAACTTTCAGTGTGTGCCCTGTGTACCCTGTTATTGACGGCCTACGGACACGTGAAAAAGTGATCTTCCTTTTCTCTCTCCTCTTTTTATCTCTCTCTTCGTGCCCCTTCCCATGAGTTGGGCAGCATAATAGGCATCGCCTAGCTAAACTCTCTTACTTTCCGTTTATCTTTCTCTCCCTCTCTTTCTGTAATAAAAAAGAGCGTTTACAAGCACACTTTGCTGGATCACCGACACGTTACCCGTCTCGTTAGAAATGTCTTTGTGGTATGCACTATTTTTTTTTTAAATTATCTTATTGTGCCCTAGTTCGAGGCGCCACAACTATGTCTGATAATTAGGAGTTATTGAATTGCTAAAGAAGGCATTCCCAGCTGTTGAGGGTTACCATGGGAGACCGGAAAACTTGCCAACGTCAGCAGTTTCTCAGAGGCATGATCTGTTCAAAGCAAACCGGGTCTACGTATTTCGCTTGTTATATTATATATGTAGCAATCGTTTGTATTCTATCAATCCTAACGATCTTCCTACCGAATACCCCCCGAGAAAATATTGAAGCTTAGTCTCTGAAACAAGAACGAATTGCGGAAAAGAAAAGGTAAATTGCCAGCTTTCAGTTGTTCTCAACTGTAGTTTTTTAAGCATTAAGTTTGGTCTCTAATTAGTGCAAAATTTTAAAAAACATAAAAAGAATGAATTAGTGTTGACATAAAATAATTACTTTTTTTGTGAACATGTGTTTTTTCTCATGTACAAGCAAAGTTGAGTGTACGAGTCTTTTTAGTGATTTCGGGCCATATTAATGGACTGCTTTGAGTGTATCGTTTACTGGCTGTGTAGGTATTTTAATTTCTTTGCTGTAACACTTTTGTTTGCAGTAATTGATTTATTTTCTATAATACTCTGTTAAGCTGCAATTTATGTGTTGCGCACTTATGTATACTTACCGGGGAACTTTTAACCCGTCAGGCCTTAATGCCTTTTGTCACAGTTTCCTCCCTCGGCTACTAATGTTTAACTTCCTTTAGAAAATAGTAACGAACTTGAGACGTATACGAGCTTGTTGGTTTCTATCTCATGAACTGACGAATAGAACGCTGTGAGCTGCGGTGGTCTCTACCCGAGTGCCGCAAAGGCCATGAGTTAGGACCAGCCTTGGCTCCTATGTGAAGTTATCTTGCGCTCTCTGCCTTTTTTCACCGACCAGACGTTCGACAGCGTCACGGTGCTGTTCAGCGAGCTGGTCAACTTCCCGGCGGCGTGTCGGCACCTGAGTCCCATGCAAGTCGTGAGCTGGGTGAACGCAACGTTCTCTCTTTTCGACCTCATCACCGATCGCTACCAAGTCTTCAAGGTGCGCCTCCACGAAAATCTCTTGAAGAAATACGCTATGGTCGCGACTGATGACTATGTCGGAAATTATACGGGAAAAGAAAAGAACTGTAACTTGCGGGTACTGGACGCGAAAAACATTTCATGCTTTCTACCGTAGACAGACTAAAGGATGCGTATACCGGAATAAAAGACTGTAGTATAGCCAAAGTCTTTCTGGTATAATGTATGTCTCTACGGCTATACCTAAAGGTTTGCCAAATGGCCGCCGATTCCTTTTTGCATGGCTTGTATGATTAGTGCCGCCCTAGTAGCTTTCAGCGGCAGATCTTTTTTAAGCTTGACGACCGCGTAGATAGCATAGACTCCAGAAGAGTTCGGAATGGCGCTTCCTCAGGTTAAGCCGGCCTTTCGCAGGTGGAGACTGTTGGTCAAGTCTACATGCTCGTGAGCGGAGCTCCAGAGCGGCGAGAAGACCACGCCGAGCAGGTCTCGGCGGCGGCACTAGAAATGCTGTTCGCGTTCCAGGGGAAACGACAGCCCTTCGACGAGCAAGGGACATTCCTCAGAATAGGTGAGGCGTACGCGTAAGGTGTGACATGCACTTTTTCCTTCATCTCTTTGCAACCTGACGACAGAGTTGTGTTAGTTTGTGCGGTGGCCTCCTGGCTTCCCGTGTGCCAGCTGTTGTTCACTCGAGGCTGGAACAGGGGAAGTAAATTGCCGCTGCAGTCAAACCTAAGGTGGAAAATCTTCCCACCTATTATGGTTAGTCTCCTTTGCAGCTTTTTGCGTGGACATTGAAAGGCTGTAAGTCGATGTTCGATCGCCTGCTCTTCAAAGGATAATCTAAACAAGCAAATACACAATGATGCAAAAGTCGTAATGGTATAAAAAGCAAACAGAAGAACCATATGGCGAAAAAAGAAACGAAACTGGTTGCAAGTGTGGCGAAAATAAGCTTTTATAAACGATCTGAAAACCACATAACGATGTCAGCACGAACGAACCACATGACCAAATTATCTTTTGAATATGTGGCCCACGCCGTAGTCTGGGACTCGTTGTCTAAACTAAATTCTGCCCATAAAGGGGTTGTACTAAAGTAACATTGGCCGTCATTTTGGAGATCATGGCTACACGGCGAAAATCTTCGCATTGCATTTGTCTGATTTGCTTATCACAACTTGCTCCGACGTGCACCGTAAGCCATGCATGGTCCTTAATCGTCGCACCCATGGCGCACAGTTGTCCACACACTTGTCCAGAGGACTCGAATGGCGAGTTCTCTGTTACATTTCTTGCAGTCACCGGTGCCTGGTGATACAGCTTTTAAAGACATGAGGAGCTGAACACGACCCATGGGAACGTTGCACGACGAGGCCAGGTTTGAAGCCCTCTGCAACTCGTAAATGACACAAATGTAGTACTCCCCGATGCGCCGTTCAAGCGTTCTAGACAGGTATGTGGGCGACTGTACATGCAATCTATCTATAAAGCGTGGAGGCTCTACTATAAGCAAGAAATAAAACACGAACAAGACAGCTTAGCTACGAAGAGCAAAATGAGAATGCCTTAGCCAGGGGAACCTCAATACTAGCCGAGGGCCATTTCACTACGAAAGCGCGAGGACTCTTTTTCAGAAGTGCTATTCAACTTCGCTTGTATTTTCTCTCCTGGAGCTAATA
This sequence comes from Amblyomma mixtum, assembly GCF_055824585.1. Taxonomy (NCBI): domain Eukaryota; kingdom Metazoa; phylum Arthropoda; class Arachnida; order Ixodida; family Ixodidae; genus Amblyomma; species Amblyomma mixtum. The sequence continues at coordinate 155,690,775 of NC_143014.1, read as the reverse complement.
TGTTGATATTTTCGTGTTCCCATCTCAGTTTTCTTGTTCGCGTTTCACTCGTTTCCTGGCTACGTTCCCTGAGGATACTCGCGCATGTATAATATTTTGGGATATTAAAAACTGAAAATGAAAGAGACCTTGCTCGTCTCGAAAGTATTAACAGGCTTAGCCCAACTGGGAAGAAAAAATGAGGAGTACCGTCGAGCGGAAAAAATTTGCATTAAAAAGAAAAGAAAGGAAAGAAACATAACAGCAAATAAATATCGTTTTGGATTTCATCCCGTGGCGCATTTTCTCCTTCATGACAGGCCACAGTTTGGCCAGGCTACTGCCGCCGCTCGCTTGGAGCGAGCAGCACGCGACACGTAGCAGGCAGTGCCTGCGGAGCAGCTGACTGGAGTTATCAGTTCGATGAATCACAAAACACGGCAGACAGCGTTCTTTCGTGATGGGGTGTGCGTATACACTGCACTCAAGTTATAAAATATTGGACAGGGAGAAGAGACCTGTAGTGATCACTCTGTGGCTGCCCTGTGGTCGATTCCCGGTACGGCAGTCCTGGCAAATATATTGCGTCAGATTCGGGCCACTACTGACATGATTTACTGTGCACGTATTCGAGCAGAGCTCGTAGAACCGGCATCACTTGACAGGGGCTACCTGGAAGAAGGCAAAGTGCTTCATTTTGTCGCTCGTATGTTGTCGGACGGCAGGGCAAAGATAGTCGAGTGTAACTGTCAACTTAGAAATTTGTTGCAAATGTTAAAGCATGTTATACATGCCATAAATGTTGAAATAATTGTAGTGTTTAAGAGAATGTCTCAAGAGATTACCTCGTCTCGCCTTTCAGAGTCGCCCGTGCTTTGGTGTGGCAGTTACGTAGCTGCCAGGCCGCGCCATGGTGCTCTTTCAAGGATGTCCAGTACGTAGACGGAACCAAAACAGAGCTTCCTGAAGAGAGAACGTAGCGTAAACGGCAGATACGCGTTATGGTTCTTCTAGCACGCTGCCGCCCTGTTTCTGAGGGTAAAAACCCCCAGATCGTTGTGAAACAGGATACTTTGTGTCCTCGGAAAGCTTTTTTGGAGTTTTGTTGGAATAACATTGCGAAAAAAAAAAGGCCATCGAAATGGTGACCAGAAAAGAAAAAAGAGGTCAGCAGTGAAAAGACAGTCGAGTCGTTCCGCGCGAACGGCGTAATCAATAGGCCAACGCTTTTTCTATGTGACAATTTACATCAGGAGTTTAGTCGCTCTGGCACGAAATACGAATTCGTTTAGTCTGTAGAAATGAAATGAAATTTAAGCGCACACAAAAAACGCACACAAGAGGAGATACACACAGAACAAGCGCTGTAGAAAGTTTCATGGCTAAAAAAAAAAAATCTAATGTACCTCCACTCACCCCACGCTGCTGGCTATACAACTATCCCCGTCGATTTTCGCACCAGAAGAGGGCAAGAATTGTAGTTATGTTGTTACTGTTATGTTTGTTCTTAGAGAAAATATTTGTCATTTTAAAGTGTTGTGCTAAGCTCGAAACTAAACGCAAACATTTGCAGGAAGGAAAGAGTACCACAAGAGAAACCTTTGATCGTGGATTTAACGTAACCAAAAAGATCATTTTATGATCGCAAAATTAAAAAGCAAACAATTAATAAAAGCAAGAAAAACATCCCTGCCGGGCACTTGAGAAAAAGACGGTGCCGGCTAAACAAGCTGTAAGAAGTGTACGCTCGGCTCAAGGTAAAGGAAGCAAGGCTTGAGGCAAGGAAATCAGGCCAGAACAAGAGGCCTTCTTGGTCTCCACCCTACGATCGCCTATCTCTGGAAGCCAGAAACTTCGAGATGGGCGGCCCAGCTGTGTTTGGTCAGCGTGTAGAGAGAAAGATACATTAAAGGAGGCCTAAGAAACACTGCGGTTCTCTGCCTAGATCGAACGTATCGATATGCAGTGTTCTCTTCGATTTAGGTTTCTGTACCGGCAAAAAGTGAAAAAAAAAGAGACGGAGGAGAAGGTATTCTGTTTTGGCATTGAAAACAGTCGTTTTGTCACATAGGCGAGGTTTACAGGCGTCAAGAAAAAACTTACGTGAGCAAACATATCTATTTCTTGTTTTCGCTCTTAATAAAGCGTGCATGAGCCTTCTGAATATGGATCGCTGCGCCGAATCTATTAATAAGCAGTACTAATTGCAAAAAATGAGTTAGTTTTTTTCCCACACCATGGGTAAGGTTTTTGAGATTAACTTGGAAATATCACATAAAAATTGACACGCGAAAACATGAGTGGCTTTTGCGCGTTTACATGACGTAGTGATACCGCCGTCGCTGCTTTTTAGAGTAGAATTCGCTTCGACGAGCTGTCAGACTTTTTTTTTCCCAATGTAGGGGCCGGTATTTCTAGTGCCATGTGAAGTTTTAAAATATACTTACTTAATAAACGCATGTGTGGTACTGTCAGTCCCCAAAGTTTGCGGGATATGCTATGCGTGGCGGAGCGAACCAAAATTGCATTGCTGCTCCATCTGCCGTCACAAATCCTGCTTTTGAGGCTCACAGCACCCCTGGTGCGGCAGTACCGTGTGTGAGCCTCGACACCACGCTCTGTGACGGCAGATGGCGCAGCAATGTAATTTTGGTTCGCTCCGCCACGCATAGCATATCCCGCAAACTTTTGCGTCTAGTCCGGCGCACGCTGTTTCTGCGATGTTTCTGCGATGCCCTCAAAAATATCGAGGGGACAATCCCCCCTTACCATCATTCGATGCAATAAAATGGAAGTTAGGGATCGATGGCAAAGTCAATATCAGCGCTTCACCGTTACCACCATGCTAGTCAGTGCGGGCCATACGCTAGTGGAAGGGGCCGCGACTATATCGATCTGTAAGCACCTGTAAAAATGACGCAGTATTAGTGTGGGCCTAAATTACGCTTTCCTGATGTTGCTAGCCAACATATGCTGGTTGTTTAAACGGCATGCATCTCGTCGTTTCACGTGACGAAGTATGACGTGTTACAGACTTGCCGCAGAGTCATGCGAATGCCGCTACGCCAGATGGCATTTGTAATAGGAAGACATATAGCCTTGTGCAAGTGCTTCCTGTGCCAAGGGAGAAAAATTGTTTGCCGCCGTGGCAGTCACGAAAGCCCTAGGGGCCCATCCAATTCGAATGCCCAAAAGATCTAAATGCGGACTCCATGCACAGCATTAAAGGGCCACTTATGAGAACTCTATCAATATTTTTTTTTTCAGGAAAACTCGATAGTTAGCCATTTTGTGGCTTTGTTGTAGCTTTTCCAGCAAGATACTTTTATTCCTAAGAGATATCGATTAGAAGTGCAAAAACTTTTTTACCGCCGCTCTGATTGAAACATGGCACTCTCTCATGAAGACTACTGTAAAAGTGAAGTCAACTGACGTAAACGTGGACTCCGTGATCGCTGACGGCGAGTGGTGCAGCCTAGCAGCAGCCAAAATAACAACTACCGCCGGCCGAATGTTGAAGGCCTCTATCAGCCGTTGCTATCGTCGCTTCGCATATGTTTGCACCAGTGTTAGGTTGGATCCCGTTCCCGATCCCGACAACGCAGCTCTCGCAAAGAACTGCGGCCTGCACTTCAGCGACCTCAACCCCACACAGATGACGATGCGTTTTAGGGCTCAGGCAGCGGATCTCGGGCAGGAGAGAGGAGTCGGCAGCTTCGGCAGAGATCCAACCTAGTGGTGAGCAGCTTTCACCCGAGCCACCATCAAGGCTGATAAGTAGACACTGGTAGTTACGGACATATTTAAATTCTGTCTTGGTACGTTGACGAAGCGAAGACGTCGAGCGGTACGTTTGCTAATACGGAATCTCGTGCAACATTAGCTAGCCACAGGTGTTTTCGTCGTCGCACGTGAGTGCCGCAGCATGAACTTCGTCCAAGAAACACTTAGAGGGGCACTTGGAGTTCCTCTGCTGCTCCGCCCTTGTGAATCGAGGTGCGTCAAAAGCGAAACCACGCGTATACGCAAAGCGCATACTGGCCGCCTGTTGCGGCGCCAATTTTAGGTTTTCTTTGGCTTCCTGCATTCAAGTTGTCTTATTTTTTTCTTTCTCCCTCGTGTAATAAAAATGCACTAGTGGCTACTAAACAAAACTTATTTATGTCCGTCAATATCGATCAAACGCGTAACCCTCACGTATGTTTGTCAGCCTCAGAGATCGTGGTATCTTTTCGGCTATTTTGTCATCGAGTTTATACTTTTGGCGCCGATACTTTCATTTTAGTTCTTGTTCTTTTCTACGCTGTTTTCTACCTTGTTCTTGTTTTCAGCAAGAGTGGTGCTTTTTTTGTTGGGAGCTGGTATTCTATCGATACAAGTCAGCTTCAATTTCTCCTTAGTATTTTTTTAATGCTAGTGTGGCTATTAGAGAGAACGGCAGGAAGCGAGAGGAGCTTCAGGACGGTGCTCATTGGCGGGGCTCGCAGTCAAAGATGCGGTACGGCTGACTGGGTTTACACCTGTCACAAATCTAAGTCTTATAAGGTACCCTTGATGAAGGACATTTCGGGGACTAAAACGTGCCAGTAAACCGCAATACGCGGTGCTGTGATATCACGAAAACGCCGAGAGCGATGCTGATCGTGCCATTCCAATGGTTTTGTCTGCGGTGGATGGAGAGACGCTGTGAAGAGCAGTTATATCTTACAAAAATGGTTTGAAGAGTGGTCCGCTTCGCAAGGTATCGGGTCACTTGTAAGCTTGGACGTTACTGGTGTTGGAATGCGCAAGCGGTTTCTCTAGTACAAATTTGGTATTCTTAACCTTCCGTAGACCAACACTCGCGCTTATCAGTGTTGCCAGTTCAGCGTGTTATTAATCGGCACTGGTGCTCAAACACTGATTAACTAAAGTAGATACCGTTGCTCCCAATCAGCAGGCAAGATGTTAACTTATGTGCACAGTCAGGCAATGCCATCGGAATACCAGTGCCTAGAAGAGACGATGTAATGTGCGCTAGCGAGCGGTTGTTCTGTACCAACTTCCCCTGTGCTATAATAATGAGAACAGCCTGGCGATCTCCTCGTCGGTTTGATTTCGTGATAGGAGCGCCACGTGCCACGGGAGCTTGTGGCAGTTTTTGTTGGGCGCCCTGCAGTACGTGTCTGATAACTGCTCGCGAATCCTTCAATCCTTTGCTGCCAATGGCAAACTCCAGACGGCGAAATACGGCCAGCCTGAGCCGTACGCTTGTTTCGCAGCGCTTTGTGCTTTGCATCTTCGTTCAACGAATCCAAAATTACCCAGATAAGAATTATACTTACTTGCACTTCATGAAGGGGAACGAGTATGGGTTAGTGAGTGCTGGCGCTAGGCGCAGCCGGATGAAGCTGTAGTCACAGCAGACGAACCTTCATGCACTCCTTTTTTTTCTCTCGTTTTCGACAAATAGAAAACGAAACAGAGATGCAAAAGAAGCCTGCAGTACTTTATGCGCCCAACCCTTAGGTTAACTTTCGTACAAAAATCAAATTCGAAGCAAACTAAAGCCCAATAGCGCGAAAAAACAAGGACCAGAAAGCTCGCAAGGCTTACGAAGCGAAATCAGGAAGAAAGGTGAGCAGCGCAGCCTGCAAAAAAATAAAAAAAAACTCGCAGGCGCCTGCACCGGCTTTTTGCAGCCGCAAGTATTGAAACCGCATCCGGGCTTGAGGACACGCCATGACGTCACCAGTAAGGTGCGGCCCCGAGGGGCAAAAAGCTCGTTGTTACCACGGTATCTCTCGCCTTCGCAGTGTAGCCTTCTTGGTGTGCTTCTTACCACGTTCTCTGTCTGGCATTGTGGGTTTTTTGCGCAAAAGACACGACACAAAAGAACGAGGTAGACAGGACAAGCGCTTGCCTGCAGACCTAGAGATATAACTTGCGAGTATGTTTTTGCAGGCTAGTTTTTGCAGGCTAGTTGCAGGCCAACTAGCCTGCAAAAACATACTCGCAAGTTATATCTCTAGTTCTGCAGGCAAGCGCTTGTCCTGTCTCTCTCTGTCTGGCAGTTTTTCGGCATGATTTTTGCTACAAAGCGCCAGCTTAAAATGCATAGTCCCGTTTTATGCGGGAGAACGCATACTGGGACGCATTTTCGTTTGCCACTTCGGCGAACGTCGCGTTATATACTCGTCGAGGCTGCATGTTATGCAAACGTACGGAGCGATTAGTTTCTATGAAACGCAAAAGTGTGCCAGATTGCCACATCACGTTTCACGTGGCCAATGTTGTGAGCATTTATCACATTGCGGCTGGAGAACGCAAGTGCCCATCTAGTCATAGAAAATCCAGGGACTCTCCACTGGATGCGAGTCGGTTGCCTAATGCGCGCATTATTTCATTTCCCGCGTGAACCTGACGCAGTCCAAAACTTCATTTTGCGCGTTAACGTGACACATTCAAAATGGCAGCATCCCTTTCGAAGCTTTTCGAACTTGTCTATGGCTCGCGCCATGCATGACAGGATTCAGTTCACTCAGCTTCGCTACTCGCCACTAGAGCTATGCGGTTTCGCTTTTCCAGCTACAGCGCGGTTCAACGCTAATAATTTGACGGAATGGGCGCTCAGGCTCATAGCCTTGAGTACCCGCACAACGGGAGTTTCTGTTCTGGCGCCGCTGCAGGGACCCCGCCGTTTCGTTGCGCTCATGTGCTCATATCGCAGAAGGGCGGTTTATCGTGGCGCTTGTTACTAGCAACACGCTAGTGCGAATTTCGTCGAGGTGCGTGATTACCTTGTAAGCTTTGGCCCTAAAAAATAATAACCGTCCTGATGCCCCATGTCCAGAACCACGTGGAAGCAGGAAATGCTACTGAGGTTCTTTTCTCATCCCTTCATATCACCGCTATCCCTACATATGTTTTATTTCCTGCCATCCAATCCATCTCATCGGCTGCAGTTCATCTGTACCTTACGTCCTGAATGCTGCCATTGACTCGTCACCGCTCTGTACGGGGCTGCTGCTGCTTCGCCGAGAGCCCCGTCTGTCGCGTTCTCGCATCGTCTGCTTTACTTTCGTCAGACTCATTAGCGCCCTCCCAGTGGCAACAACAGTGTAGAGCCTCCTCTAATGCATAGTTCAATCGCGCCATTGTTCTTGCGGTTTTCTCGTTCATTACCGCCAAGTCCCGACATGCCCGGTGACCGTAATGGCAACAAAGCATTAGAAGAGGATCGGCGTCCGTCTGGAGCATTTACGGCACTTTCATCAACATCGTCATTGTCGTTCATTGTCACTGCGAAATCCGGGCTTTTTGTTTCGGCGTCTGAAGTGCTCTCAGTTTTCCACCAGCCGCATTCTCTCGTCCGCACGAATATTGGCTCTTGGTAAACTCAGCACAGCGATGGAATCGATAGAGATAAGGGCCGCCAGTGCGTCATTATTTTACTCTGTAACCCACGTATGAGAAACCGAGTGGACACGTGCATAACGCAGGGACGAAGCATTACGCCGTGGGGAAAAATAAAAAGCCTTTCCGAGCCATTCACAATACCTGCAAAAGAGCTTTTGCCACATTTTTACTGCCTATGCGGCGAAGGCCGCATAGGCAGAGAGAAGCACACAAACAGAGAAGCACACACAGAGAGAAGCACACAAACTCCCACACGCACTCGCCTACGTACGCACGCATGCATGCGAAATCCCGTAGGAATCGAAGTGTGGCGAGGCAGAAACATGTCATTTCATACGTCCAGACATTTGCACAGGTGAGAGTAGCCGCGATGTGTAACATTTTCTATATCAACCTCTCAGATGTGCTGGTCATTCTTTTGTGATAAATACAGAAGGAGCCATTCGGCGCGTAGCGCTGTTTCGAAACAATGCGCACTATAATGAAAAAAAAAATCGATTCCCAAAGATACGTTAGCCAGAAACAATTCTGTTTGCAGTTTGCGTTTCACAGAAATGCGGGTGGCGCAGCCGTACAGAGGAAAAATCAGAACTGGGCCGTGTATTTGCGTTTCGCCAGCACAAGTCGCATTTTACACAGGGTCGTGCCTTGGCGCACCGCTTTCAAGTCTAAACCTGATTCTTTTCATAAAAATGAGAGATAACAAGCGGAGAAGGCTATTCTGAAGCAGCAAACTCAAGTCGCTCCAATTTTTGTCCAAATAATGAATATCAAAAGAAACGAAATCGAAGTCCCGCTGAGATTTTAATGACGTTACGAAATTTCGTGAGCAAGTTTCTTTTTATCTGATTTTGAAACTTCTGCTTCTTTTGCGAAAAATAACTTTCTGCAAAAAATTTAAATCGTTCGCTGTGCCCTACGCTAGTGTTGGCGCTGCCAGAATGCGGATGCTTATTTGTTACCTTGACCACCACGTGCCGCAATAAACACTGCCAGCAGTTGTGAGAACTTTAGTGGAGGAATGTTCTAACTCGCTTTGAACTGTTGATCAGGCTCTTTTACGTGCAAAAAAAAAAATAAAATGTTGGCAAGTAAAGAGCTGCGCACACCAAATGGCACGTCACGACTAACAAACGTTTTGCGTTATCAGTGATATTCACATAAAAATGGAGCGCACGTGATCACACAGGGCGACGTGCTAAACTTAGGTAATTGATATAACTGAAGTGTCTTCTTGTACGAATCTTTTTTATATAGCTACATAAGATGGATTCACTAGCTCCCTCTTGTCCTTCTGACTTCTGATATTCTCGCGTTTATGCATGTTCTCCAGGGTCAGTAGAAGTGGAAATCTGTTCTTCATTTGCATGACTTTTCAAAGACTGATGGGCTTTCATTTTCTGCCGTCCTTACTTCTCTCGTTTAACTGCGGCCCCATTGATAATCTCTGCATCCCTTCATTTATTTCGTGTAATCAATGCATGCATTGCCGCTGTAGCTGTAAGTACCTATTCAAACGCAAGGAAGCAGCGATCAGTTTGAGTTCGGGTCAGTGCACGACGTTAAAGCTTTTTGTTGATAAGGTGCATCCGACTGGGCATATGTTCTAGACTTTTAAGAAAGTAACTGCGCATTATCGCTGTCGAAGAAGGATTTTATTGAGAAATCTTCAATCAGAAGCAGCTACAACAGGGCGTTTTGAAAAGCAGCCAGGGATGCATCCGAACGTCTTTCGATTAGAGCTTTTAGGAAGACAAACTGCTTCAGGCACCATATCTTACTTTGATCGCAGTATGGGAACCGCCCATAGGGCTTCCGCTTCAAAGGAGAGCCCTCATGCGTTCTCGCGAAGAGTGTCTCGAACGTAAGGTTTTCACTTGTCAGACCTTGGCGACGTCTTGCTCGCTCTTGAAGAATATACGCTGCCTTTGGACAGAGAGCGCGCACACGGCGCTTGAGGCACGATGCCGACCGAAGCGAACCGTGCGCTCGGCATGACGCTTTAATTCAATACTGTAAGATGCAACCCTGAACGCGACGCCTTTGCAGGAATATATTTGCTTAGCGTCGTTTGGGGCAATGAAGAGGCATTACTTTATTACTTGATTACCTTTTGGTTGACAATATTGCCATTATCAGTGCCCTAAAATTCAAACAGCAGCAGCCAAAGAGTGCCTTGTTATTATTGATCTCGTTAAGGCATTGCACAACGGCGCAGCAATTCGTACACTGTTGACCAGATTTACGCTAAACATGCTGCGTTTGCTCGGTCAAAGGCTACTGAATCCAATTTGATAGCAAGAACTATTTTTTTTTTTTTTGCTTGAAGGTTCAGCTGACCCAATCCATACGAGAGGCGTCGAGCTTTATCAACGTGACGGGTGTGAGTGAGGCGATTAACTTTGTTATGTTTTTTCATCGAAGCGTTGGTATTCATCAACCGTACTCTGATAGTATTTTTATTTGGCGGTAACTCGTAGAAGGCACATCGTTCGCCATGTGCTCCAGAGATTTTATTTCGCTTGTAGTGATAGTCGCTCTGCCTGTGCATCTCAGTAAGTGCCGCTTTTGTGGCTTCTCTTTCACGTAAAATGCGGCCCACAATTCTTTGTAGTTGCCCGAGCCATCGATGAAACCTTCTGCTAGAGCAAGTAGATATAAATGGTGCGCTTTACGCGGCACAATAAATTTGTGCGGTTTCGGGTGCCATCTTTATTGAGAAAATTTCATTGCTTTGAAAAAAATTGACGTCGTCTGCAAGGACCTACGCACTTCCATTCTTGTAGGTATTCACAGGAAGCCGGATATCTGGCGCCTGGGTCTGCCTTTCAAATCGCGCCTGGATAATATAGGTAACCCTGAATGGTCTGAGTAAGTCCTACAAGTTCAACGAAAAGCGAACGCGTAGCGGCGGCGGTGACAGCTGTTGACAATTAATTACGCTGAGGCTTACAACATGAATTTAAGAGGTTTGTATTGCAGAAGTGTAGGATGTTTGGCTAGCTGGTGACACATTATGAAAATAGTTTAGCGCAGACACACAGCGCAGGACGCATAGGGCAACACACACCACGAATGCTATTGCGTATCTGCTAATGGCCGTATCGATAGTGTTCGAAATGACGCATGTGCTAATGATAATGATAAATAGCACACACGTGATGGTAACGGATTATGTGTGTGGTAATGATATTACTCGTTTTAGTGCGATAACAGTACTAGACACATTTTCATATTTCGGGCATACGTTGTACCTCCCTGAAGCCTGCTTTGTGGCAGCTGGCGCACCTGCCCATCGGCCTGAGGGGAAACCTGCCAGGTGCGTACACACCTTCATCCTTCGTCAGTTAGTTTGCGCGAGCTCGTGGGCAGTAGCCGAATTCCTCCGTGCCCTTTATAGGAAACCAAGGCAGTGGAAGCGGTCACTGTGCGCAGTATAGATACTTTTGCACTGCGCTTAGGTGGACGGTGCAAATACAGCATTTACGCTGAAAAATAACGTTTCGTGCTCGCATTTTATCCCACATGGCCGCGGCTGCTGGCTCGATACTCACAGCAGGCACGCGTGTGTCACCGGCAAAGCTTCTCGCAATTTTGATTTAGAATCACGCTTTCTTCTTGAAGTTATTTTCCTTAAAGCAGGTTTTACGCTGTGCGGCTAGGAGCTCTGGTTTACGCTGCGTGTCCTGCAAAGCTGATGACATTGTGGCATGTGTACCGAAGATGTGTCACTGCGTATTCCACCTATCAGCATCCAGCGCGGTCTTTAATTTTCCTGCTTTCTTTGTTCGGTCGGTCGATTGTTTGTTTTATGTCCCGAAGCGACCTGGGATTGTTTAGCGTGCATTGAAATCGCACAATACACGGGTCTCTATAGCATTTCGCATTCATCTAAATGCGACTGCCACGGCCGCGATCGAACCCGCGTCTTTCGGGTCAGCAGCTGAGCAGCAAATACTATGCACTGAAACACCGCGGCGGCTCCTGCTTTCTTTAATTCGTTCATTCTCGGAATTTTCTCCTCATTATTTATTTATAACTTTCTACTGAGCTGTGAAAGAACTATAGATTTCATGCCGATCGCCATTATGGTCCACTTGTTCTTGTCCAAGCTTCTTCTGGCGTATCGACATTTTCGCTTTCTAGGCGTTTTTTTTTAGTTTTTCTACGTCCAGGGCGCCCTACACCAGCTGCACTATCGCCTATGAGCGCTTGCTTGCTTAATAGGCTCATGAATTTGTAGGAAAGGCACAAGCCTTGCAATCGTTACGTCGAAAGTTTGATCCCTGTCGGGACCAGCGGCACATGTTTTACGCTTATGAGTGTAATACCAGTGACCAGTAAGTAGCATTTTTTGGACGAGGTTCTGAAGCAATTTGCAGGGGATTGGCTAAAGGAAAGTTGGTGTCAACTTTAACTTTTTATTCCTGACAATGGGATCTGATACGCAAAGTACCGGTGCGGTCAAGTCAGTATTTCCGTTTCAGCCCTATATTTTGGTGTTATTATTTTTTTTTTTCAGTGTTCCCCACCTCTTGTGTAATGTCCCAGACGATGCTTAAAGGTATAGCAAATAATGATGAATGATGTGTCTTCTTCCGTATAAATAAATATTACTGGCTAAAGTATGGTCATATAATTTGCTGGATTCGTTTGATTATTTCAAAATGTAACAATTTAGCTCAGGTGGCGGTCGTCATGAAACCTCAAAAGAAAGGTTTGTGGGTTTATATATAGGTTTAACGTCGCATAGCGACTCCAGATATTAGGAACGCCGTAGTAAAGGGCTCTGGGTAATTTCGACCACCCGGTGTTCTTTAACGTGCACTGGTACCGCACAGTACACAGGCCTCTAGCGTTTCGCCTCTATCGAAATGTGACCGCCGCGGTCGGGATTGAACCCGCGTCTTTCGGGTCAGCTGCCGAGCACGAACACAGCTGAGCCACCGCGGCGGCTTCAAAAGAAGGAGATAGTGTTACGATTACCGAACAATTAATCGCACTCTAATAATTCACGCGAGATTTTGCCGAAAAGAAACGCATATTGCGGTATCTCATGACTGCTGAGAGCGGAAGCTGCTACGGGCCGGATGGCAAAGTCTAGAAGCAGCCGCCCTCAGACGGAGTGGGTTCAAACACACTGTTACCGTTTTAAGTTTCCTTTCAGTGTCACTGCAAATTATTAGAACGGAGCGGTATTAGGCAGGGGTGTCTTTAATCGGTTTTGAAGAGCTGCAGGCTTTTCTACTTGACGCTTTCCGTCTGTTTCCGGCCAAAAAAAGGGTTTCCGAGTTAAATTTCACGCAACGACAGATTGCGCCCGCCCTGGTCACTCAGTGCTTGCGTGGTTCGCCTGCTGAGCCCTCTATTACGGCGTCCCTCACACTCCACTTGCAGCCTCGCGCTGTTACCACACAACAGCGCGCACTACACACATGCACCACACAATTCAAACATTGTATATTGTTTACCCAATACTCACCCGCCGCGGTGGCTCAGTGGTTAAGGCGCTCGTCTACCGAGCTGGAGTGCCCGTGTTCGAACCCGACCGCGGTGGCCGCGTTTAGATGGCGGCGAAACGCAAAGGCGCCCGTATACTGTGCGGTGCTAGTGCACGTCAAAGATCCCCAGGTGGTCGAAATTATTCCGGAGACCTCCACTACGGCACCTGTCTCTCTCTTTCTTTTTTCACTGCCACCTTCCTCCCTTCCCTTATGGCGCGGTTCAGGTGTCCGCCGAGGTATGTGAGACAGATACTGCGCCATTTCCTTTCCTAAAAAAAAACAATTTTACCAAATTTCATTGTGCAAGAAGGCTGCCATTTTTGCGCATTTTTCATTGCGCAAGAAGGCCGCCGACAACACCTAGTTCATTTTATAAAAGCCGAGTTCTGTTTGCGCCGAACATTTTCGACCCTGAGCCTTTCATATTTGCCCGGCGAAGCAAACTGCATCACAGCCGTCTCGTCACTCTTCGTCCTTCCCAGCCACAGCACGAATGCGTTCCACTGTGAACTCCGCTCGTGCGATTCCGATCTCGCGAGGAATAATCGTGCCAGCGGCTTAAAGGGTCCCGATGGAAGTCTATAGCACGCGTGCAAACGCCCTCAAGCCGACGCGAAGGATCGCCCGGCTGTCCACATCCAGTGGCTGCGCGTTCCTGCTTGTTGACCCAAAAGCGGCTGCGACGCCTTCAGTCGCGGCGGCGCCCGGCGGGGTGCCCCACGTCGGCGCCGGTCACGCGCCGCGTCAGCCCTCCCGCCGGTCGCTGTCGTCGTCGCTGCGTGTGTCGGTGTCTCGGGATGGCAGGGCGTCAGCGCTATTTTCCTCCTGAGGCGGTCGGTGGTGCTCCGTGTGTGACCGAGCGCGCTGCTCAGTGACGCTGACAGTGCCTCTACCGCCCTGCTGCTGACAAATGGTGATCCCGCACCGGCCGAACGAATCTGGCGATGCATGCGGACCAAGTGCGCGCCTTTTGCCGCGTTGCAAATGCGGGGCATGGTTAGGCTTAACTTTTCTCGACTAGTACTGCATACTTGCTCGGCTTGAGACTATACAGAAACGTGTTTGCTCGATCGTGGCCGGTATATTTAAACCACTGGCCAAATAGGAGTCCCAGCCGCTTGGCCGTGTTTACTGAACAGCGTGTTAACAAAGCGCGCATATGCTATTGCATTATATCCCACTTTCGCAGTACTGAGCACCGTAACCTCTCTGACCGCCAAAGTTCCAGCACTTAACTTACTTTTGAGGTGCAACTAATGGAGAGAAGCGTGGTGTTACTGTGTTCATTATTATTTTGTTTCACATGTGAGGGTTGTCCAAAGGTCAGCACTTCTGCCTAACTTACAAGGCAGCGATCAGTTTTTTCTTACGGGAGGTTGCCTTTATTTTTCAATCATTGCCACGTTCGCGACCTGCACCCTTCACTTCTCTCCTCGGTACGTGCCTTGCTTCCATTTCGTCCTGTCCTACCATACGGTACAAAATGGACAGGCGACGCTCCATTCCGCAGAGCTCCGTCGAGCACGAGACGAACGGCTCGATATGTTGCGCTTAGACAAGTGCCGCCGCTTCTTCCGCGACAGGAGTGCACTCGGGACCCGTGGCAGCCGGCGTGGTGGGACTCAAGACACTGCGCTACTGCCTGTTCGGGGACACCGTCAACACCGCGGCGCGCATGCAGACACACGGAGAGGTAAGGTCGCACTACGCGTGGGAGGGCCGGGACCGCCCCAGGCCACTGGCCTTTGCTTGTAGGAGTAGCTCGCAAAAAATAAATGAATGTGATTACACCATTCACTCTCGCAAGCAGCCTGAAAAGCAATACAATGCGCTTGTTCCCTTCGCTCTGAGAGAAATAGACAGCAGCAATGGAGAGAAACGTAAAAAAAAAAAAAAAACTTTATCCTTCCGAGTATGAACTAGCTCAATGGCTAGCAAGACGCTGCGACAAGCGTAGAGGACGGTTTCGCCATGGAGAAAGACAATTGTTATAGCAGCGAAACAGCAGACTTGTGACAACAGAAGTTGCTTCTGTTCGCACTGTTGACGTTGGCCTGGGGACGTGCGCTCCGTGTTCGTTCTGCAACAAACATACCATTTCCTTCCGTGTCCACATCTGGTGCACTACGAGAACTAAAGTTGTATGTGTTGTATGTAGGCTCGCTTCTCGGGAAGCCGGTCAATTGACTTCGTTTCATGTGACATGGACACGCAATGAAAAGACGCAGTTATAGACTGGAATGAATGCAAGCTCTGAACGAAGCAGTGGAGAGAAACGAAAAAGTGATTTCTCTCAAAGTGCATGAACAATCTTATAAAACATATGACGCTTCTGAAACGACAAAATCTCTTTATGCGCGAAGCCTTGCCAAACAACTGAGCCACCAAAAACGAAAAGGCACTCGCCTGCAGTCGCTTAGGAATATAGCTCTCATGGGTCACGCAGGTATGTAATTCCGCGGCGTATTTAGTCTCTCAAGACGTTCTACGGCGAAAACTTAGAAAACCTCTAATTGGATTTTGGTTTTTCAGCTATACAAACTGAAAGATGATGCCGATGACTTCCACGCAGCGTGATGAAGCCGTTCCTCTGCGCTACAGCTGCCTTGGCATGGATGGCAGTATCGGATAGTCATTTTCCTCTGAACCAGGGTGGACCGTAAATTCTGCGAATAAACGTAACGCATCGTCTCGCGTTTAGTTCGTGACAGAATGTAGACCTTTATTAGCCAGAAGTGCGGCAAGAGTCACTGTTCAGGCAATGATGAAACATTCTGGAAAGCATAACATGAACGCAAAACAAATAAAGCTCAAGTTTGTTACGAAGTTGCTTTCTTTTTTTTTTTGTCGGTGAGTTCAGAACCACTGCCGTCGGACGACGGCTGATGTACTCTTGCTGATGGGCGGCGTGAAAGCGCTCTGCTTCATGAGGGGCGTGGTTACACAGCCGGCATGTTCTCGGCAAGGTATTCATGCATGTAGGTCAACTCCTGAGATGAAGAGGAGGACAGAGGGCATGTATATTGAGACTATGTTGGTTGTTTACAATACTGCTGTACTGTATTATCTGTAGCAATAATACTTTTACAAATAATACTGGTCACGAGGAGCTCCTAGGATTAACAGTTAAGAGCATACAGGAAGTTACAAAGACAAAGACAAGCGCCTTGTGTATGCACCGCACGATACGAAAGTTACGAGCTGATTATTGTCGACTTACAAATTTAAGAACTTCGCGATGAATATTGCCGGCCCTAAAGTAGTATAGTCTCGAAGTGCACGCTAATGCCGATGCCAGCTATTTAATGCACAATGGCTGTAGATCATTGCTTCGCTGAATGGAAGAACATATATATCGAACCATTAATATCGGCTAATAAATCAGTGACGATTCCCTCAGCACGCGCAAAGAGGTCTGCAGGCGCGGATTGCCAGCCGCGAATGCCGCATTAAATCACCACTGAGGCCTGCGCCACTTCGGTCTCATCTCTGTCGGCAAACTTTGCATCCAGAAAGGCGTCTCGCGACGACATGATGCTCTAACGTCAGCGCGTCACGCTCGCTTCAAGTCTCAATTGGCGGCCGCACACTTGAGGGCCGAATGTCAGGGGCATCCGTGGGCGCGCGCGCTTGCCGGACAGAGCAAACTTGGCCTTCATCCGCCGTTTTTCACGGATGGCCTCGTTTCGGGCGCGGTGCCCCACTTCGGCCCGGCACTCCGAAAAACCTAATTGAATGACCGTTAGGTTGACGTGGCAAACAGTCCGGTAGACCCGTTGTATGTAGGCCTTTGTTGAGAGCTGAGTGGTACTCAGAAGTGCCGCGCTTAGGTCGTCGCGGACTGCGATCAGCTCGACGCCCGCGGTTCTGCTTTCCGGGAGACCTTCAGTTCACAGGATAAGAGACGTTTAGTACTCGGGTGCGCAAGATCAGGCTTGTTTAGGTGCACAAACTTCCCACGAGGCCAAGCTGTTCTATATGAGTTTGCTAACAGCCAACACCACTAAAGGCATCGAACAGCGACACAATACGGCAGGGCTCCTTCGTAGTTGCTGCCAGCGGCTCGTCACGAATCGACGATACCCCGAAAACAAGCGGCAAGGCGCCGACTGTTTTTTTCACGGCGCGCGTACAGGCCTGAGCGTATGCGATTAAGCCAGTTGCTGGGATAGAGGAGGCCTTTGCCATCTCATGTGCAACCACGCGCTACACTTAACGAGTTGTCCGCTCGCGCGCAGTCACGCTTCTTTTTCCGTTCTATTCGAGGCAGTCCGCGACCAGCATCCGAAG
Source organism: Amblyomma mixtum (assembly GCF_055824585.1). Lineage (NCBI taxonomy): Eukaryota > Metazoa > Arthropoda > Arachnida > Ixodida > Ixodidae > Amblyomma > Amblyomma mixtum. Next base: position 155,673,604 of record NC_143014.1, on the reverse strand, counting down.
CGTCCCGCGTAGTTGCTTTGTTTTTGTTGCTTTATATGGATGGTCCCCGCTCCTGCTGTCATGCGACGCATCTAGGCCGTAACTACACAGCCTCTTCTGCTTGATGCGCGCGTACTGCTTCGCTAAAGATAGCCAGAACTTGTGCCTGAGCGTGGCTACCACAGGGCAATACAGTTTCCGTGAAGCGTTACTTCCGCCTCCCTTTCTTTTCTCACTTACTTGCTTTTCAAGGATGTGGTTATCGGAGTGTAGTAGCGAATGCTCGACGAAGCAGTTTCTCTAAGCAATGATCATCGGTAGAGCACTATAGTGTAATGTAGATGGTTTGAAGAAGAAATTAAGGCACCCAGAGAAGTTGAGGTTTTCAGCGTTAGCACCTAAGACAAGTGCGGGAAAAGTTTAGTAGCGCTCGTTGTGTGTACTTCTCCTGTCTTTGTTTTTGGTTCCTGCGCTGTTAACCTCAAGCTACAAAACCATCAAGCCTAATCTGCCTTTTTGGTACCCTTTAAAACTACCTTAGTTAAAAATGAAAGTTGGCCACGCAGAACCATTCTCGATAGCGATCGTTACGAGTGGCCGATCTGAAATGTAAAGTTTGCTGCTTCTTGTTCTTTAGCTTGTGGAGACGTGAGAATAAAAATTACAGACGAGTGAACGCGAGGCCTCTTGCCTCGTATTAGCTTGTTCTTTTGCAGTGCACATTAGTGTGCTCTGTTTGTTACCTTCCTGTTTTAAACCGCTGAATGCGTTAGTAATTTTGCAGAGTGCGCATGTAAGGAATACATGGAATGTGATAGCCAAGGTACGTCTCATTCCGCTTACGGTGTTTGCTTGTTTTCTTCTGCATGTTCTTGGCTCTATTTCAACGACATCGCTTTTCCCGAAGAACGGGAGAATCCACATCAGTGACAGTTGCCAGAGACTCATCCGAAAGAAGGGCTTTGTCACCGAGCCACGAGGAAAGATTGAGGTCAAGGTAAGTGGGTTCTGAAGCACGCTTACAGCGGCACATGGTGTTTTTTTTTTTACGGTACACGTGCTCAAGTTCGGTTTCTCGTGCGGCTGTGAACCCTAGTAAAAAGTGTTTTGAGTGCATTGCTTGATTTCAAGGGAAGCCCTCAGGTTCTGTCAAAAAAAAAAAAAATCAATGCTACCGAGGCAGCATATTTTGTTTAAACGAGTGAAAACGAAAAGAGTTGCTTTGGGCCTTCACGGAAACTTATAGCTTCATGATTAGTTGTCCTATAGTTATATGATTAATGCAAGTTGCTAGATGTCGCGTTGCGTTGACACTTGCAATTGGCCTCCTTCCCTAAATGGCTGTGTTAAAGTTTCTTGACGTTTCTCTGCTCCATAACACTTTCAAGCCCACGCTACTAAAATAGTGCAATGACAGACTGATGGTTTATGTGATTCAAGTGCCACTCGGTCCCAGAAGTTGCTTGTTCTTAGGCGATGTGTTTGTAACGCGTCGTGCTCTTCGATCAAGGTTACACACTGACGGTCGAGCACAGTCCAAGACCTGAGACTTGACGGCCGTTATTCTGCAACAGTGCCTATCTATTACTTTTTGATTTTTGGTGCTGGCCTAAGCCCCTGCGGAAGCTGGTACAGCTAGAAGTAATCAACTCAGGCGCCCGCAACTTTCCGAAACTGAACCAAATCTGTCGCTAATCATGGCTACGTAACATGATGTCATCGTTTGATCAGATGTGTGTTTGACGCTTGTTACTGAGTGCTACGGTGATGAACGGTTCGCATGTGCCAGGGCGAAATTGTCACTGATACCAGTTGTCGCGCTTCATTCGCGTTGTTTCGCCTTACAAGTTCGCGCCACGACGTTACCCGTTGCACGTACGCAGGGCAAAGGGAAGATGCGCACTCACTGGCTCCTGGAAGGCGATGTGCTCTCTACCGCTGCCAGTGGAGGCCGCCGGAGGATCTCGCTGGGCGAAGTAGGGCCTCTCACGCGAGCCAGGGCCAAGCGGGCCTCCAAGTGACCACTCATCCTTTCCCGATCGTGTAGTGACCAGTGATTGCCGCCCTACGTCTCACCTTCAACAAGGACGCTTCCTTCTCTGTGGTGCAGCAGTGCCGCATACTAAAGGCGCAACATCCTGTGCCTACACACATCGATGCTTTGGGAGCCTTCGTAAAGGCCCATCTTGGAAATGGTACAGAGATGGCAGCTTCAGCAAATACTACACAGGGGATGCATAACTGCTGGGGAAAACCCCTCGCCCCTAAACATATTTAGGCTGCCATAGCTCAGCACAGGCGCATGAAATTGAGAAGACTAGGCACGAAACTCAGAGCGCTAGCCACCCTGCGACTACTCTGAGTTTTTGAACGAGCCAAACAAAAAAAAAATGGCAGCACACAGTCAGGTGCGTTGTCCGTCATTTGATTGTGCTTTCTTCGCATTGATCACTGAAATAAATAAAGGTGAACATCAAGCTTCAATGCTAGGACTCATGACATCGCCAGTGATCCTCGCGTTGCCTTGGAGTGATTGTTATTTTCACATGCTTCCAACGTTGCGCGTGAACGGCCATCATTTGATCCGACAGTGAAAAGCTGAGAAGTGGATGATGCTGCCTTATTTGACCTTCCAGTTTGCAGTAGTGGTCCCGTCTCTTCACCAGAATGAGTTACTTGTTTAACTTAAAGGACGCACCACAGTGACACCTCGAGCACATACAGAAAGAAAGAAGAAGAAAACAGGCCTGAAACCTCACTGTCTCCAAAAACTTCCTGGGCACAGAGACCTGCGATGCTTTTATCACGCTACCGCCTACAAGCTTGTTGCAGCTGGGACAGATGCAACGGTACTTTCTGATATCTCGTTACTCAGCATTTTAGCTCCTAACGGTTTGCTATCGCAAGCTTTCGAATAAGTTTGCTGTATTTGAGAGCTCCTATGATATCTGTGCTCTTAGTGTCCGTAAGATATCTTCAAGTGTCCAACTTAAATTACACTGCAGGAAGGCTCACGGTCGCGCTCTTTTCCATGTGGTCTGGTTGGTTATTAGTTGCGGTGCGTGTTTAATGCTGAGCCCAAATAATGTGTTTTTTCGAACATGATGATGGAAGGAATTTTGCCCATTATAAAGCTAATCAGGGCGCATGTCTATAGGATGCGTCTGGGTTTTTGCTAAACTTAGTATCGAGAGGCTGGGGGCGAACTTTAGAGGTTGCTCGATCTGAGAGAGGAGAACGGAGTTTAGCGCGAAAAGGCCGTTCTCTAAGCTCGTAACAAAAGCGGCAAAGTAAAATCCAAAAAGTCAGAAGAAAATGCGAGGAAATTCAATACACGAGTTCGCTTCAAGACCATTGAGATACTTAGATGGCTTCCTGGAAACGCTTTCGAGATTTGCGGGCTTTACATGAAGCCTCACAAGTGAAGGTCGTCTAGGCAGCACATATTCCTGATCGCAACGATTAACGTCCGGCCGAGGTAGGGGGGCGGTAACTGGGCATATCAAGGCATCGTTTCTTTCTTTTTTTTGCTCTTCATCTTCCAGAAGCCCTAACTATACCTATCTCTTGCAGTGTAAAGAAGATTGAGATGTACTATACTACCGTACTTATACTACTGCAGGCTACTGTAGTTCGAAGAATAACTACCTGAACATATAAAGGCACCTGCTGCTAGAGATCGAAGTCCACGCTATATGGTTTGGCTTTATGGAGTTTAACGTTCCAGAGCGACTGAGGCTATGAGACACGCCGTAGTAGAGGACCTAGGTAATTTTGACCACCTGGGGTTCTATAACGTGCAATGACATAGCACAGTACACGGGCCGCCAGCATTTCGCCTCCATTGAAAGGCGACCGCCGCGGCCGGGATCGAACCCGCGTCTTTCGGGTCAGCAGCCGAGAAACATAACCATTGAGCCACCGCGGCGGCGTACCTGTTATATGCTTTAGGAAGGCGGTAGTTTGCGGATGCAAAGACGCAGCAGACCAGGGCATAAATTTATCCACACAGGCGCTTTGCATAAAGAGTTGACAACCAAGGGATGCGACAGTTATTAAGCATCTCGCGCATCCATGTTGTTAATGGAGTCTATCTATAGCGAAGCAGCGCAACGGCACAGGGCCAAGGGAAGAAAGGGACGGACACAGCGTTGTGTTCGTCCCTTTCTTCCCTTGGCCCTGTGCCGTTGCGCTGCTTCACTAGATATGTCCGACCAACTCGCCCACCAGTTGATGTTTAATGGAGTGCAGTAGTTTAAACGAAGAAGGTACGCAGGGAGTACGCTTACTAAAAGGAAAGAAACGTTTCAGGCCGCCAGGAATAATTATTTAAAAAATCAGCGCGAGACCGAAGGAATAGTTCCGATTGACTGCAGCTCTTTTTCTTCTCTTCATTAATGATTAGTAATTCAGACTGGCTCAGGCGAAGATAGCCCGTATCAGTGGAGAGTTTGCTTGCATCTCACAGCCAAACTGACACGGCAATCAGAGACAAAGCCAGAAGTAATCTACACTGAGGACGAGAATTTTATGAGCGATATATGTGGTGAACGGCGTTGGCGACGGGCCGTCACTGCCAGTACTGTTCGGCCTTGACGTCCGCGCTGCGCGACGGCTGAGTCTGCACAAGGAGCGGTGTGCGCCCGATGTAGTCGACGCCGACGATGTAGGCGCCCAGCCCGCTGCGATTGTTGCCGTGATGTTTGTGCTTCTTCCCCGACGGCAACTTCGCTCCATATCTCTGACTGGGCCCGGCGTATGCTCCGTCGAGGCCACTTTCGCTGAGATTGTTGCTGTAATCTTCGTACGGCTTGGGTTGGGCTTCGCGCACAGTGGAACCGTAGTTCTGGAGACCGTAGGCTGCGCTGTCGTGGCGGCTGTAGTATCCGTCAGAGCCGTAGTAAGGGACGAAGTCTCGGTACCGCAAGTTGCCGTTTCCTTGGCCGTACCCGCCAAAAATGCTGAGGCTGCCCTGAATCGAAGATCCCGGCTGCAAGAGCGGTTTTTGGGTTCCGAAGTCGTAGTCGCCTCCTACAGACGGGTAACGATCGGCATCGGGATAGTTGTAGCTGCCCCCATCGAACACTGAGGTGCTGCCGCTGATCTTGTTGCCATGGGGCCGCGAAGAATAGCTGACCTGGCCTCCAGCCTGCTGGTCGCCCTGCTCGTAAGGGTACACCTCACGGCCGTAGTCGACTGGAACGTAGGTCATGCCACGCGGGCGGCTCTTGTGGCGATAGGATCCTCTATGGCGGCTCGCCCGGACGTAGTCTCCGTGATTGTAGATGGGCGTAATGTAGCCGTCGTTGCTGTACGCATTGCTATCATATACTGGGGCGCCAGCTCGCGAGTCGTCACTGTCTCTGTACCCTGCAGCGTCGTCTCCTCCGTGGCTGTACTTCACTTTTCCGTAGTTGACTCTCTCGGGGCTATCGTAGCCCCGTTCCTGTCGTAAGGAGTCATCGCGGCTGTAGCTTATTTTGCCGTACGTGGCGCCGCGGAGTTTTGCGTAGCCCTTGACATACCCTGGACGTTCGTAGGCTCCCTGGGGCTGAAAGCCTTCAGGGTCCAACGGAGTGTCCACCTCGACCGACGATGCCTTGTTGATACGTCTGTGCTTGAAGCCCGATCCCGCACCGATCAAGTCGCCCCCGGCTGGTTCCTTGGCCTCCGCTTTGTCCGTGTTCGCCTTCGCCTCGGCACCGTCGGCGACCGCTCGGCTCGCCAGGAACAGTGCCGCAAGTGCAGTAGCCAACAGCTCGCATCTCACCTGCGAAAAGAAAGACGTTCAGTAGATCAGAAAGTGAATACCAGCCGCTTCAGCAGTGCGCCTGCGCCACTATCCGCACTAGTAAAGTGCGCACTGCCTCAGCTGAGAAGTGAGAGGCTGGGCAGTCGTTGAGTGCCCCAGTTATCAGGGATTCGGACAGGACCTTGGCACTGAAGAGACTTCAAACATAGCGTGCTTGAGGGCATGTGCAGGGGAATTAAATAGGGTGTTTCACATAACTTACACCTAGGATTAAAACAATAACGGCGCACTAGAGTTGAGACCAATCACATGTTATTTCCCAACAAGTGGCGCTCCCCAGAGTATCTTTAAAATTCCGCTCAGTTAGTTAATTAGCTAAGGTTAATGGTGCAAAATATTAAATATTTATTTTGGAGTAACTTGTTGTTTGTCAAACTGCAGAAATGGCTAAGAAACAACCGATCCAGTTTTTTGTGGCAACGTATCCCCAACGTGGTACTTTTTTCCAGCTTTCAAAGAGAGTCCGCGAAATATATAAAAAATAACACGTGACTGCGCCCATGAGCTACCGTATTCCAGCGCTTCCAACCGTGTTTTGAACGAGCGAAACCTGCGCGCCGATAGCGCCCTAGTGGGTGGCCACCGCTCAGTTCCACTGGGTGCACAATGATACAAATAAATAAAACTGAGGCTACTTTTGAAATGCGTGACTTCGCGGCTTTCCCTTCCATTTTTGTTTCGTCTGTGTCATGACTAAATAAAAGCCCCACCTGAGTTGGGCGACCTGCCCATCACTTATCGCAGATCACGGCGCGTGCTTTCCATGTTCAAGAAGACTGTGCTGACGCACTTTCAAGCTAATGCTGACAGCGGCGTCGGCGGCTCACTTCTAGATGGTGAACGCGCACGCTTTGTTCATTCGGTAATCGTTTGGCAGCGCTATAATATGGCAGCACAAGAATAAAAGCACGTGACTTTTTTTTTCATATTTCTCAGGCTTTCCTAAAGTGCCGGAAAAAAAGACCACAAGAAAAACGGTGCTACAAGTAATTGAATCGGTTATTCTTGACTGCCTCTACAACCTAAAGAAACGCACGTGACCCCAAAATAAATATTAAAAATTGTGCATGGTTAATCTTAACTAATCAACTAATTAAGCGGAATTGAAAAATACACTAAGGAACTCCACACGACGGGAAACAATATGTCGTTGGTCTCACCCAGCTCCAGTCCACCTCTTTTTTTATTTAATTCTTAATTCAGGTTACGAGACACACCCTATATACATGGTGTTCTTGTATATGCACTGCTCTTGTCTAAAAAAAAGCTTTAAAATTGCACTGATTTTACCGCTCTCTTGCACGCTTGTTACTAGGCAAGACAAGCGCTGAAGGCGCAAGTGTGGCATTGAAAATAGAACTGGGTTGCTCGAAACGTGGTTAATAAAAAGAAAATTATGCTCAGCAATGCGTATCTCGATGTGTTTCTAGATGCGGTACTGTTTGCACCTGATTCACTGAACCGAGCAGTCAGACTATAAGTCTACAGGTCTTACCCTAAATTCAGAGAAAGGCATATATCATCGCTTATTTTTTGTATTTTTTTTCACCTCCTAGTTCTTGTGTGTGACGATAGGACGTTAGACGACGATCATCCACGTGCTACAGGGCTGTATCGTGTTGATGCTTGTGCATGTGGTGAGCCTTGCTGCGTAATTAATCTGAACACAGTAGTGACGCAAAATTAAAAAGAAAGATTATCTTTCGCATAAAGCCCATGAATTCAACTTTTCTATGTCTTGATAAGACTTCAGATTAAAAGTTACGGAATTTAAAATGAAATCTCAGATTTAAAAAAAAACAGTTGAAGACCAGAGTGACATTGACCTGAACGCCACGGCACGTGTCGAAACAACTCGTCCAGCAAGTCAAGACCGTCATAGTGCACCCTCCAACGCAGTTGCTCGTGTGGCCACCCGCGTATGGCGAAGTAAAAAGCCCCTATTTTCGCTGTTAGTCGCATTGAGACGGGGTATTTTCGCTGACAAAAATTTCTCTCTGTCAGCCGGCATAATTAGGTGCGCAACGTCATCGGTTCTGCCAAGCTCACTACGTGCATTTTCACCCGCAGTAAGCAGCCGAGATTCGGCGCGCTCGTGTGCGTGAGAAAAAGCGTCGGCCACAGGAAAATCCAGGTGTACGTCAGGCGGAACGCAAAGCCGCTAGGCTTCGCTGTCGAACCGAACATCGCCGCTGGGTGGACGCAGCATATGTTCGGCAGTAGCGAGAGAGTAAGACGGGAGCATTCGGCCTCTGCTCGCTTGGTTGGTTTGGTTTGGTTTATGTGGTTTTAACGTCCCAAAGCGACTAAGGCTATGAGAGACGCCGTAGTGGAGGGCTCCGGAAATTTCGACCACCTCGGGTTCTTTAACGTGCACTGACATCGCACAGTACACGGGCCTCTAGAATTTCTCCTCCAAAGAAATTCAACCGTCGCTGCCGGGATACAACCCGCGTCTTTCGGGTCAGCAGCCGAGCACCATAACCACTGAGCCACCGCGGCGGCCTCTGCTCGCTTGCCCATGCCCGGACAGTTAACGGAGTCAACGCCTGCTAAACGTGGACTAAGAAATGAACAGCGTGCTCACAAAATCAAACAGCACCTGTTGCGCCGCCGTGGGGAAAGCTTTTCGCTGAACTGTTCGTATACCTTAAGTGATATAGCTTTTTTTGTACCTTTTCTTCCTTATGAAAGCACCGTTTTCAATGAAAGCAGCGTCTTTTTCTTTGCAGTGCTGTAATCTGTCGACACACGCCAATTTCAATTCGACCTGAGTGTCCCTCACATTCAGCTTTCCGGTACATGCAGCTACGAGCGTCGTCTGCTGACCGCCAGTAGGGCACACTGCGCAACTCAGTGGGGATATTTTTAAACTCGTAGTTTTGAGAAAACTTGACAGTACAGAAATATTCTGCGCGAACGCGGTGATCATCACGGCCGACTCCACCTCCTCGCTGCACAGCCTGACCTGCGCTCACACCACACCGTCTGCGCTCCCACCATCCGACGGCTATAGAAAATCAGTGGGATGTATTGAGAATTCGACACTCCCGCGATGATTCTGAGTTTTCAGCGCCACGTGGAAAGCGGTGCAGCCATGCAAACTAGAAGCGTTTTTTCCAGATTTCTTGCACTTGTTACAGCATTAAATACTTTGTACCGGGCGCCTCAGGGTAACGAGCGCTAAGATATTTCAATAAAAAGGGAGGCCATCTGGGGAAATAAAGCCGTGCAAATATAGTTGAGCGTCTTTTGTAGTAGTGAGTGGTATTTTCCTTTCGCTGCACTTTCTTAATTAATTAGGCAACGTAAGTAAGGCAGTAAAACTTGTTAGGCGAGTTGATTCGGTGCTATCATAACTACAGCCCAATATACGGAACGAAGCAAAGACACAGCGCCGTGTTGTGCCTTCTTCGCTTCGTCCCGTCTGTAGCGTTGTAGTCACGTTAATGGGTAAATTTTTAGACGAAGCCTTCAACATTCAGGTGTCGCTGAAGGAGATCCGAAAAATTGTTGTTAAAAACCGATCCAAGTGTCACCGACTAAATGTCTGCAACGTACAAGTATCTCCAAAGGCAAGTGCGCACCCAAATTTGCTCCACACCTTACAACTGTGCGTGCGCAGCAGGTATGCGCTAATCTGGCATACGTGTACGTCAATAGGTCCCCGCTATGCTTACGTTCTCCAGTATCACAGGACCACGCACCTGGCGTGCCTCTGCGCACCGTGATCCCTGCATTCTCAGACATGCATGTTCTGAGAAAATCATGCGAGATTTGTGTCCTCTGTGGTTCCCAGAGGGGAATGAACTTACATGCGTTTGTGTTGGTCCTGAGATTAGTGCGAGAAGCCGTTCGCAGAGGGAGCGCTCATGCGCCGTCAGTGTGTAATACGCGGGAACACGTCCCTCTCATCAGATTATTAAGCACTATCTTAGCTCTCATTCTCAGAAAACTCAAACATCGCCCGAAAACTGCGGCGAACCTTCAGCCAAACTTGAAGCCGAGCCTACACTGAACATTGATAAATTTCCATTTGAATGGCTGCCGGCAGATTGATTGCAAAACATTTTATTCGCCGGAAAGAGCTTGGCAAGAGGTCGCGTTAAGTGGTCGAGAGTACATAGCCATCGACGACTTTGTCAGCCCACTCCACCGCCAAAACTTGCGTTCTGGGGTCAGAGCTAGCCAGTACGGTCTCCCACCGCTCGAGGGAAGGAGCTGTAACTAGATCACCCGGAGGTGGCTCTATTTTACAGTCCCACAGGATGTGATCGTAGGTAGCACGTTGGCAACAGTGTTTGCAGTTTGGGTTGTAAAGATCTGGATAAATGTGTGCGAGGAGTGATGGGGTGCGTATTGATCTCGTCTGTAGACGACGCCACGTAACCTCTTGTTATTTAGTAAGTATTTTGTCTGGAGGGGGGAAAATTCTCCTCTCTAGTTTAAAATGATTGGTGAGATCATGATATGTGATTATGGAGTCCTTCGTGAAATTCAGGGAGCCAGACTCATCCACTGCCCGGTCGACGAAACCTCGGGCTTTATTGTGGGCTGCCTCGTTCCCCGGATTCCCCGAATGGGCTGGGACCCATATCAATTCGGAATAATTTGGTGAGAATTTGGTTGCGTTAAGGTTTCTAAGGGAGGTGTTTGTAATTCGCCCTTTAGCGAAATTATTGATACCCATTTTGGAATCGCTGAGGATGATGCTCCCTTGGGTATGCGCTAGGGCGAGGGCTATAGCCGCCTCTTCTGCCGTTTCAGAGGATTTCGTTTTGATTGTTGCCGAGACGATGTGGTCACCATTCTGGTTCACAACCACAACTGCAGATCAAAACTAGTCCCAAGGAGGATTCGAGCCGGCGCCAGCGCTGAGAAGCTTCGTTTTCGTCCACGTCGCGTCCTCTCGCGCTGCGTTTTGCGAATCGCCGTCTTCGTAGTTTGTCATCCTTTCATTCTGCTCTTCCAAATGCTCATACATGTCCCCAACAGCATTTTTATATAGCCGCATTAGAAGTGAGAAGGCGGTCAAGGCAGCCAAGCGAGTTGCTAAAGCGAGCGGGTGGTATGGCGTGTCAAAAAGCTAAAGCAGCCAGGGTTACTAAGCGCGTGCGCAGCACGGGAAAGGGAGACGACGTCCAAAAGGGACGAAAGAAGACTAGTGTACTGTTTAATTAAGAAAAGAGGCTTGTGGCGCAGGCTCCTGAGTCATGAAAGCAGCCGTGGAGACCACGCGCCTTACCTATAGTAGCCAAAGGCCTTGGCTAATACCGATGCGATGCTATCACCATCAATGATCAGTCCTAGAATGCACCATGCCTTTCGTGCAATGCATTTTATGTTACACCAATTCTCGGCGGTGAGATGGACTACAAATGATCGCACAAACCTTGATATCCATTACCTGGTGCGCCCCGTATACATACTGCCACTGTCACTTCCCACCTTAAAAGTTGTACGAGAAACAAACAGACAAACAATCAAAGAAACAATCAATCAAACAAACAAACGAACAAAAACAGCGTCTCTTCGGCTAGACAAGAAGCTAAGTTGTGGAACGCGCTGAGGGCCTTCACGTTCATGGGATGATATGATAAGTTCTAAGCGCGCGTGGGGACAAAGCAAGAAACACTCTTGCTCTCTTTTTTTTTATGAGGTTTAACGTTCCAAAGCGACTAAGGCTATGAGAGACGCCGTAGTGGAGGGCTCCGGAAATTTCGACCACCTGGGGTTCTTTAACGTGCACTGACATCGCACAGTACACGGGCCTCGAATTTCTCCTCCAAAGAAATTCAGCCGCCGCGGCCGGGATCGAACCCGCGTCTTTTGGGACAGCAGCCGAGCACCATAGCCACTGAGCCACCTCTTGCTCTCTTTCATGAAATAGAAGTGCCTGGCGACACAGCAGCAGTGAAAGAATGCGTCTGCTGTTATGATGGTCGGAACAGAGGAGGAAGACGATAAGTTCAGGCATTTTGTATTAGCATGAACAACGGTATAGGGGTAGGTGTGAGCCGAATGAGAATTTAATAAAAAAAATGTGGATATTATGCCTCCCGAAAACATATCAAATCATCATACGCAGCCCATACATTCTCACTGAGCCCAGTTGCCACCAGTAGACCCTTGTAGTGTCGACAGATGGCTAGAAAATTGAGTCGTAAACGTCATTTTGTCTGCGTAAACTAGTGAAAGCGAAAAAACATGCAGTAGCCCCGCCATCAGCGGCAAGCTAAGAAGACCAAAACCCGAGCTAGCAGGAACGCAGCACACGGCATGGCGTCCAGCGCACTCCTATACTTGCCAGGAGTTCCCAGGAGTTGCGTGAGAGAGTGGGCTGTACTAGGGCAATCCCCACGAATGAAGGCCAGTGCAGCATGATCAGGGGCGTGCTTCGTGATGGTCTTGGCAGCGAAATACTTCATTTATGAAACATTTTGTACTTCAGGCTTTCCTCTCGTATACCGTGCAAACCATCAAACTCTTGCAATTTTCTAAGCTTGTATATCACTCCGGAGAGTGGAGGTGAAAGGTAGCTGCCGAAGAACATCTTTTTTTTTCAAGTATCGTGGAAAAAACTATCAACTGTGCCAACAAATTTAAATAATCCACCTAAAATGCGGATGAATGCATAGCTGAAATGCAGCGCTCCATCGCTCATGATGACTGCATTTCTCTAGGATATTCTATACAGCACTGACTTCCACTGCTTTAGTGCGCGTGTCCTTTTCTAAGGACCCCACTTTTATCACATATATAGCGTACGGGTGACGGGTAGTTGTCCTTGAACAGGGTCAAATAATGAACTGTTTTTGGACAAGCAGCATAAGAAGCGACAAACACGGTCGAGGAAGCACTGAAACACAGGCAATTGGCCTCCGCGGGACAGAGAGCAGTGCGTGTCGACTGCCGAGATTATTTTTTTTCTACGCTCAAAACGATACTTTGCAACGGACTTTTGTGCAAACGACTGCAGACGTGACCTGGTTCCTTCCTAAATTTTCCAGCATGCAGTGCTCGTCGTGAAGCACTTTATGGTGAGAAGCCAGACGATCGTTTTTTGCCTGCGTTTCAACTGAGAGAAGCTTTTGGTGTCCATCGAACGAAGTAGCTTATAACGTCGCTTAGAGCGTGAAATATAGATTTTGGACATGCGTAGCTCATCACCGATTCAGAAAGCCGATCTATACTACTCAATAGGCCACAACAGGCGTCCGGGGCAGAATTTTTATGAATGTTATTGACATGACCCTTTTACTTCTCTTTTGATATCTCTTTATCTTCTTGCACCGACGTGAAATAGCCAGACTGTGTCTTGGCATGCCTGCCTGCGTTTATTCCATGATGATGTCTCGCCCTTGGTTTGGTTTGGTTTATGGGAGCTTAACGTCTCAAAGCGACTCAGGCTGTGCGGCACATCGTAGTGAAGGGCTGTAGAAATTTCGCCCGCCTGGGGTTCCTTATCGTACACTGACATCGCGAAGTACGCGAGCCTCTAGAATTTCGCCTCAATCGAAATTCGACCACCGCGGCTGGGTTCGAACCCGCGTCTTTCAGGTCAGCATCCGAGCGCCATAACCACCGTGGCCTCTCCCTCTCCACGACCAGAAGGGACAGCAGGAATGCTGAAAAGGATTGTGTACGGTATGATACGGTATGGTATGGTATATAAGGTTTAACGTCCCGATACCACGCTGCGGATTAATTTTGGCAGCACAGGGTTCCATAACATGCACTGTCATCGAACAGCACATGGGCGTCTTTACATTTTGTCTCCGTGGGACTGCGGCCGCTGCTTGAGCGGTGCGTGCGCGTACGTGTTTGTGAACTTTGCGCCGTTATTTGCACGAATATGGCACATACTCGAAGCAGTTGCTTTAGTGTTACCGAATTTTGTCACACCAGAGTCAGAATTTTTGTTCTGCGTAAACAACGATTCAACGATTCAGCTGTACATCGAGGAGAAAGGCAAAAAAAAAACCGTAGTGCTAAGGCTTTGGTGCACGCCAAATAACTTCAGGTGGTCGATATTTACCCGGAGCATGCCATTACGGCTTCTCTTACAGACCGCGGTGCTACTTTGTAAGATAAAAATCTACTGATTACTCGGAATAGAGTTAAAATTTAAAAGCATGCGGCACCGATGTGTGGCACTGATGTCACTGCGTACGGAGTTTTCGGACTACTTTCCATTGAAAGTCTGCCGTTGGCTGTGGACTTTCGGAAGCGAGTGCACGCTTCCAGGTTCGCTGAGAGGAAATTTTTGTTCCAATAGCCCAGGAATAAGGCAGTCAAGCCAGCTTGCCTCACGTCTTACCACCATTCTGAGCTTGCTCGTCGCTTTGCCTTCTTGAAATGATTTGAGGTCTCACGGCTCTAATCCATGGCCCAAATGCTAGATATTTTTTTGAAGGCTCTTGAACTCAAGTAGGAATTGATATATGTCTATTACACCCAAGTCGCTTCTTTGGTTTCTCTCGGGTCGTGTAGAAGGCGGCTAGGTCGAGATAATGCGCTATATCCTCCATGCATGCACTTCAGCCTCCCTTCGGCCTGCTTCCCTGATTAGGTTGACTTTCTGCATGCATTCTCGTGCAAGCTTGTTATTGTAGAGAAGCCACAGTTACATGGACTTTCCCTGACCATGTTAAGGAATTGTGAAATTTGGCAAGCATGTGGGGTGCAATCAAAACTATGAAGGAGCTAAACACCGCAGCGGACACGGGACAGAGAAAGAAGACGACACAGGGTGGTACTTGCAACTAAAATATTATTTGAAACTTCATGGCTTTTTAAAGACAGAGGCACGTCTGATCTTACAATCGGGTAAAAAAGAATGAAAAGCAACAGATAACAAGACCTAACTGACAACAATGCGCGTGGAAGTTATGCAATGCTCATTATGCGAGTCACAATCTACAGAAATCAGAAGTATTAAAACGTTATGCGATGCTCATCATGCTAATCACAATCTACAGACATCAGAAGTGTTAAAACTGTCGACCGCATGTGGAGGCATGAAAACCACAAGACAAAAGAAGGAAAAGACCGTCAAAAGGAAGCAACCCAACCTGTTACCTGTCAAGGAAACCCAGTTCTTTTTGGAGGATGGAAACCGAAGGCGAACTAACGCATTCATCCGGTTGCGAGCTCAAGATGACAATGGCCTCTACAATCTCTATCTCAAGCTGCCCCTTCCTTCTTCCAACAATCTCGGTCTGGCTGAAGTGAGAGCAACAACCCCGACACCTGCGGCAATGAACAGGCAGATTCGAACCCTCCGCCTCCCCCAAGGAACGCGCGTGTTCTCTCAGGCGATCATTTAAGCACCTACCGGTTTGTCCAATATAAAAACGCCCACAACTGAGGGGGATCTTGTAGATTACCCCTGTTGCACACGCGACACGCTTATTTTCTTCCAAGTGTTTCTTGCCGCAAGTTACTCGAATCGAGTCCCCTTTTCCCACTGGATTGCATAATCTAGAGAGCTTACAGGGTGCCGAAAATAGAATGTCGATGCCATATTTGCCGGAAATCTTTTTAAGATTATGTGAAACCCTGTGCAGGTAGGGAATGACTTCCACTTTTTTCTGGCCGGCTGGTTCTTGGGAAGCAACTTCTTTTTTCTTTTTACGGAGTTTATTGGCCACTGTTTCAGCAACCGCGGTTAACAAAAATCTCGGGTACCCTGCCTTTTCAGTAAAGTAGTTCAGTCATTTTCACTTTTGCTGAGTCATTCTTCATCGGCCGGCTCTCCCCTCTCCCCTACAAGTGGCGATGGGGAGAGAGATAGAATGAGAGGGGAAGGCTGACAAGTTTTTGCCTCCATGGTCCTCCTAATGCAGTCGCATTAAAAGGCGGAACCTTCTGTGGCTTCCTGGCTATCTTACTTCAAACTTTAAAATGACAGCCCTCCTGCACAATTTTTATTTAGTAAACCTACCAGCTGCGGTCTCGCAGAGTAAAAGCTCTACAAAAATCTTCGTGCTTATTGAGTGATTCGGTAAAAGCGTTGCTAAAAGCTGCCGTGGCTCTACACTGGGAAGACCCAACAGTGGGGAGGACATTATAGACCTTGGACACGTTCTTACGAGGACTTATAGGCGAACTCGCACCGCTGCATGCTGATAGACACTTCAAGTTTCGCAAACACGAGAACTTGCACATTCCTGATAGTCATGAAGTTATTGCCGTGGTTCTTCAGCTCTGTACTCCATTTTACCCGCTCAGCGGTCCTTGGCGCTCCTCTCCAGTCTTTCGATGGTAGACGGTGGAACTCTATCAAGCATGAGAATATTAAGTGGCGAAACATGCACACAGGATTATTAATGAAGTGTTGTGAGCGTTGTCTGAGAGCGTGTGGATCTTTACTAGAAATGCGTTCTATTGTGGAAAAAAAACTCTTCGCATCTCAAGAGGCAGCCAGCGCTAACATGTCCGTCGAGGAATGATAGCCCAGAGAATATTAGCCGCATTGATGTTGAAATACGCTCACGTCCCAGATTGGCCCTTTCGAGTGGCATTTAATAAAAACATTCGCAGTAGCAGGAGACCGACCTCAAGCGCCAGTAAAGCGACCCCCGATTTCTGTTTGGTGGCGACTCCAAACAGCTGTCGCTCGGACACGCTATTCGACTTTTTCAACTTTAGAGTATGTTTTCATGTTTGCACACTGATTTTTGTTACGAAGAAAGCCCGAACACTGTGAGTGAAAGTAATGATTGCTTTTTTTCATGGATGTTTCAGCTATGACAAGAAGACTCAGAAACCCGCCTTTCTTACACAGGTAGGAGGAGCGCTAAATAAGTCGTCTACCCCAGTATGTTCTGTCAGCGTTAGAGAGCTGAACTGGACTCAACAGGTTCATAGATGCCTGGACATGCGTACACACAGTAACAGTGAATTCAGATGAAACCCTGGAAGTGACATGATGACAAGTACAGTACAATGTGAGTGTGCAGCGTTTGGAGCTTCTATGTTTCTCATAAAAGAAGGAAAGAAGGCTGAAGAAAGTCATGAATAGGTAAATACTGTACACTTGTCTACAGCCAAGTAAAGTTCATAGCCCACCAGTATCAACAGGGTATACGGAATAAATTGAAGTTGAAGATGACCGCTGTAAAGGGCGTCCGGACGATGCACCTTCAGAGGGAAATCGCCTTGAAATGGAGGCCATTAATCTGGAAATGTAGTGCTGTGTCTCGTCCGTTTGTTCTCAATGTCTTGTGTGTGCTTTTTCGTGCTATTTAGACAGCATTAACTATCCCAACTTTCTTCTGCAATGATTCTAGGAAATCGTTGGGTCAAAGTCAAAATTATAGCTCATGAATAAGGAATTTCAGTTGACATTCATATTGCTCTTGCGATGTGAAATATCAATTCCCTCTAGATGCCATGAAAGTTGACGCCTTAGCAAAAAAACTTCTTGCCGGCAATTTAGCCAAATGAATTTAGACGTGCTTAAAAAATCCAGGACACCTTTATTCTCTGTTGTTACGGATGGTAAAGCACGGGCCCACCACAACCATCACCCAAAGGCCAAACCGGATCCCTGGCAACTGAAGCACAAGAGATTATCAACTCAAAATTTTTGCATGAGTACGATAACTTTGGTACTTAGGACTTGACACAGTGGAGCAAAAACGACGCGAAACAACTGCGCTCTGTTGCCCGGTGCCCTCTTTCTTTCCATCGTGTTTGATCCTTTCTGAGAAAGTTAGCGCACTACTCCAAAAGTATGAAAAACTTACTGGCCCCCTTTAGAGCATCACCTTCTCCAAACAAATTTCAGGTGCAGCCATGAGTTGGAAAGATGATGTCAACAATCTGTGGGATACACGAGACATTTTAACTAGAATTCATGGCATGCCAGACAACAATTGGTGGAGACACCTTTGTTTCAATAATGATTTCATTACTTGGGAAAATAAAATAGAAACGTCGTTGGAAGCTGTTGATGCCTGTGCTGCTTCTTCACGATAATGCTCCAGCTTGCAATCCTTTCAAATCATAAGCTTGTATAAAAAAACGGGGTTCACAAGCTTAACCATCCACTCCACACTCATGAACTGGCTCCCATTAATTACTTTCTCTTTCGACCCACAAAATAGGTTTCTGCGTGAACAACGAATTTCTGATGATAATGCAGTCAGAGAGGCGATAACAGGGTGCCTGCTGCAGCAAAGAGTCTCCTTCTATTCTGAGGGCACCCGATCATTGGAGACAAAGTGAAACGTTTGTCGAAATCTAGTACGGTTACATGGGAGGTAAGAAAATTCACTTTTCTCATCACATTTTTTTTTCACATTAGGGTAGATAACTTCTTGAATACCCCTCCTATGTAGGCAGAGGTTTATTAAGCTGCACCACGCTTGAATAAGAAGATCCGTCAAAGAAGAAAGTATTCGATCGACTGTGTGAGGGCTTAAAGTAGTGTGTGCTTTGCGTTACCGACAAAGAGCGTAATGGCTGCTAAAAGCCAAGTATTCATGAGAATTTGCGGACTAAAGATTTGCGCGTGTACGAGCTCATTAAATGCGTGGGCAAGAACTCTAATGTGTGCGTTCGTGCGCGCGCGCGCGTGTGATTGCGCGCGCGTGTGATTGCGTGTGCGTGTGTGTGTGTGTGCATGTGTGTGTGTGTGTGTGTGTGTGTGTGTGTGTGTGCGTGCGTGCGTGCGTGTGTGCGTGTGTGTGTGTGTGTGTGTGTGTGCGCGCGTGTGTGCGTGCGTGTGTGTGTGTGTGTGTGTGTTCAGAGCGCCTTGCCTCTGTATACAGCAGAGGGCAGTGGATGTGTTTTGAGGTTTAGTCTATATCACGTGACAAGCCGTCGCAGTCAAACCAGCGACACATAAGTTCTTAACGCGTGAAACTTCAATAAAAGAAACTTTTCATTCAGCTGCGTGGGGTCTTCTTAAGCAGCTGAGGGTGAAGCTGCATGCACAATACTCGCCTGTTTTGTGCGTCGGGGGATCGGATAGACCAATTTCTGTGTCTCTTGGGTTCAAGTTTAATGTTATTAAGGCAGTGACAATAAGCATCATAGACGCTTATTTGTACCAAACCCATCATTAACTCTTTAATGACCAAACTTTGAAGGACTCCAATGAAAAAAAAAATAATTTCCTTCACGTTATGTTAGCTAATGTACCCGCATTCAAAAGTCGGTATCAAAATTGTGTTAGTGGCGCTGAAATTTGAAAAATCGGCATATCGCCAATTTGCGACAATTAGCGTTTGCTCTCTTTTGCGCAGCTAGGCAGAATTTGTTTTAAAGAGCAAATCGAAGACCTCGAACCAACTCGGAGGCCTAGAGACAGCAAACAATTTTTCATCCAACAAGTGTCTTCCTATTGTCTCCGCAACATATTGTCAGAAAATGGGAGATGAGTAATTGTTGGACACTGAAAGTCGGACAGAAGTCGCACATTCCCCCCCATTTTCATCACACAGCTTGCTCGCAGTGACGCAGAACATTTTGATATGATATTCTAAATTTACGTGGACACCATCTTAGGCCATGCAGTAGGTAATTTACGCCGCTATGTACAGGACCGAACGCTTACAAACTGTCCTGCGCTGCTTGAACGTCAGATTTCGTTTTTGCCAATACGGCTCTTATATGCGCGCAGCAGCAGATGCCTGCAGTAGATCAATAGTATCAAAATACAGAATAACTTATTATCTCAAGTATTGAAGCCTCTGCTAATAATTACCGCCACCACATAAATGCGGAATTGTAAAACGGATTGTTCGTATAGAATGAGATGCTTCCTCCATGGGCAGTTCAATGAAACACAAGAGGCTAACCATGTTGCGTTCTCAGAAAGGCCATTGTTGCCATGACGTCACTCGCCTTTTCCTAGACAGTTTATAGGAGAGCTTTCTTTTTCAAATTCCACGCACAGACACCCGTCTTTACTAGGACAAAGGAGCGTAAAGTGCCGATCCTTTACGTCAAAAGGCGATACGATTAAGGCCGAACTACAAAGCAGCGCTTCTCAGGGCTCGCGTCAGCACTTCGGCTGGCGGCGACATCACGTATGGAGACACAGATATCTGGTGATTCCAGATCTAGGCGTCGGCTCCGGAAATGCCTCGCAGGTGAGGATTTGTGGGGACCAGTGACAGTCCGCGCATCGTCAGCGATGTCCGGATTGATCTGCGCTGCTGTGCCGGCCACAGGCACAGCCCGTTTCTGCGAAGGCAGAAGCACCGTACGACACCGAATGAGGCGTTAACAGGACGTTTGGAGAGCAGTGCTTTATGGTTCGTGATTTAGGCGTTTGGGAGGGTGCGTCGGGTGAATTAGTCCTGTTCACAGACTGATTGAAGCAGCGGAAAGAGGAATAGGAAGCGGTATCAGAAGAGGCAGGGAGGCTTTCACTGAAATGTCACACAAGACGCGCATACGGGCGCAGTAGTCCGTGTCACCCTTGTGTAGAGCGCTCGAGTGGCTTACTTAACCCCATAAAAACCGTCACCTTGTAGCGGTTACTATTATTTAGAGGCAACGCTTACGCGCAAGAAGAGCCCCGTAGACATGCAAGAAAGACGATCACGACCACTTTGGTCGGAAACTATGGGCTGCGCTATAATTTTAGTTTTAATTGCGTGGAGCACACTGTTGGAGCGCTGTACACAAGGGTCACGCAGTCTGTACTATGTCACTATGTCGCGCTGACTTGCTATGCAGTGAACTGTACGCACGCACGGAATCGTACGTATAACGGCTGCGCAAAGTGAGTTGAACTCGAATGACACTTACTTATACATATGCTGATAAAGCGAGTCATGCCTTGTCTTTTTCACTTGAACCGTCAGTGCGTAATCGGCTCCCAACATGAAAACCATCGGCGTTTTTTTATTTTGTTTTTTTTTTTTTGGCCTGGATTATGAATAAGTGCCTGAGGCTTAATTTATTTTTTCTGACTAGCGGTATTTTTATATTTCAGTAGAATACATTATTAACAGTAATTTTTGCATTACAAAAATAGGAAGGTTTTGAGGCATTGGAATGGATGTGAAAGACAGACAACAAAGAATATTTGTTTGTTATCTCTGTGCACAATATTTCCACATTTGTGCACATATAAGAAATAAGCAAATCTGAAAGCAGACAGGTGAAATTTTCCGAGTTTTCCTCTCAGTGCCTTGCTTTGCACCCAGCCGCCATTTTTAAAAGAGGACCAACCGCTTAAAGCAAATATATTTTCTGAAACCATTTAAGCAAAATACCAGCTCCACCATACTATAAGAAGGTGAACTTTTCAGGCGAATTCGAGACGGTAGAGCGCCATCCCTGGAAACGTTTTAGATAATGTGGCCGAAAGACGAGACGATGGGACTGAAACACTGAAACGCGACGGTTGGCAGTTACCTGGTGTCAGCACATCATTCTTATTTCATATTTACCAAGAGGAAGACGAATTAACTTTAAGCCCTGGAGATACTGTTGCGACTCGGATAGCATGGCCGTACCGGTGATGGAACGAGGAGGATCGGGAGACTGGGTTCGGAGGGAGGAAAGGAAAACTTTGTACAACTATTTACATCATTTACACGTACAGCAACTGAGAATGCTACTCAGTCGAAAGACGTCTCGATGAGAGAAAGCTACTGATGTGAGGACTCTTGACCATCCTCGGCTCTTCCCTAGAATCCCTAGATGGCGACGGTGTTTGCCGAGGAAGGCGTGTCCAGGTTCACTGTGGCAGGTCATCACGCACTCTCCTCAGGGAACACGCCCCGATTACGTGTTCAGCTTGAAAGGAGGGTGCTATCTTCACCCGGCAGACAGGAATCTCCACGAGTGACATTCCCAAGGTGTGCAGCTGGTCGTGCGTGCTTCTTATCAATGCACGGGCGGCAAGCTACGCGGAAGGGTGCGTAGTGTCAGCCTCCTCTTTGGAGACGAATTCCGATCTCAACACTTGACGACTGGACCCCGCATCACTTCCCGGTACTCCTTGGTAGCCCGCTGCAGTAGCGCCGGGCTGTCTTCCAGCGCTCCGTCGAAGTGGCCAGCAGGTGTGACAGAGGGAACCCTTTTTTCTTTTCCCCGAGACAAAGGGCATCTGGTCTGCAGCCGTCGCCAGGTTTTCGCCTGCTCCGGCCCGCGTGGCCAGAAGTACGTTCATAACAATACGCAATAAATTTTGGTTACGATGTTGAAGATTGTTGGAAGACGCCCATTATTGCGATATTTCTCAGAAAATGGTTTAGTTCTTTTCTTTTCTACGTTCTAAACTAAGGGGTTGCGAAACGTCTGAGGCGCACAATAAAACGGCCGCTCAGCGGCGCTCACAGCGACTACAGCACTGCCAACTTAAACAGCGCCATGGAAAAGCCTGTAAATATCCTTCTCGAGGCGTAAGGCCTTCAAGGTAGGCGGTTTTTCCCAGTCATAATTTTCGCTGCTCCGATCAATGCGGTTTAAAAAAAAATGTCTCAACAAGAGCTTTGTCCCAAGAAAAATGCGGCACACGTTTCTGTGTAGACCAGGTCCTATGGCACTAAAAGTGGGTTTTATGCGGCGAAAAGAGGCTCTGAAAACCCCATTTCAGGCAACAAGCGGCACTATAAAATTCGCCAGAGGTGCGACTGATTTCACATAAACACATGCGCCAGCAAAATCCGCGCAAAGAGAGTGACGCAATCACGTGGGGAAAGCATACGGCGGCTCTTTATGGTCCTCCCACCACGTGAAAGAGCGCAGTAAAAGAAACTGAAGTGCTTTAGTCGTACCGCTGTTTGCTTAACGACACGTTAGTAGCACATAAGCAGGGGATATATTCTTAATAGACGCACATGTCGGCATAAAAAGTTCTGTCCGTTGCAACAGGAAGCGAAAAAATCAAATATGTTTGAAGAAATGCTCTACAAAATGAAACTTTGTGGCCAGTAGAAGGAAATTAACAACGAACTCGAATGAAGAAAAAAAGAGCTGACAGTTTTCTGCACAGTTCGTCATAATCTCTCTTTTACGTTCACTAAGCAGTCACACACACACACACACGCACACACACACACACACACACACACACACACACACACACACACACACACACACACACACACACACACACACACACACACACACACACACACACACACACACATACACACACACACATGCACACACACACGCACACGCAATCACACGCGCGCGCGCGCACGAACGCACAAACGACACACCAAGAACAACCTGCAGATGCCAGATATAGAGTGCGTACGAACCCGCATGACTGTAAGCTTTGGCCAGCATTTTCGAGGCTGTGCTGCATCTGATGTATAGATGGATGCGGATATAATAAGCAAATAGCTGGGGTTTGCTGTATTCCTTTGTTGAAAGTAGCTTAATCCTAAAGCTTATCGCCAGACGCTGTGCCTACTCAGTAAGGCGTAACATGACTGCTCTATTACAATTTAGAATAAATTTTTTAAAGAGCGAGGAAAACGCAACACAGACACTGCTCTTTCGCTTGCTGTACCATTTGCGAACGTAGGCGAAGGTATGCCGTTCCGAAGTTATGAACTCTTTTCGAGGGCAACTTCGAGTAGCAGTTTCGGCCGCTTGCACACTTCATAGCATGGAACCTTGAATATTTAAACATTTGTATCGCTGCGACTTCTTCAAGAATTTTGATACCGGTGTGAAAGGTTGTTTTTTTTTCGGCCCGTAACTGCCGCGAGTGTTGCAGGAACGGGGACACCGGTCATCATACGATATTATTCACGCGTTCCGCCATATTTGGGTGTCGGGGTCATACCCCAGTGGATTCCATCCTGTTCGCCAAAACTTCTAAATTTTACAGCTCGCCTTGGACTGAGCAGACATTGGCGAAAAGGCTATTGCAGGTTTTGCGGCCCGGAAACTATATTACCATGGCTACGTATCGCACCGTGGAAAATATCGAAGTATTCGGGTAGTTGTAGAACGGTTTGCGTGGTTGAGCGCCAATCCAAGGAATAAAACTGGAGCATAACACGAGTAATCTTTTTTAGTAAGGCGGGAAACATTTCTTCGGTTAGTGAATGTGAACATAAAAGAACGATTGTTTAACTTTGCATCATTCGGGGAATTTTTATGGTATTCGACGCTCTATTGAGCAGCAGCACAAATGATCGTTCACCGACCAGAAATGACGTCCTATATTTCTTGGTGTTTTTTAGAGATTAGGTGCTTTAACCCCCGTGAGCAGACTGAAGCTCGTAAAAGGTGCTTTTGCCGTTCAACCGGCTTTTAATGGCAGGGCTTGCCTTAGTGTGGTCCGCGGCTCTCATTTTGTGCAGAAGGATAGAATGTAGCCGCAGCACGTCATTCGACTGTCGCTGTAAAAACAAAGCAGCTTCCTCGCAGGCCCGCGGCAGTGTGCCGGGAGGGTACGATGGCCAACGTCTACTATAGTTTAAGATGTAATTATTAAAAATTTGAAAAGGCAGGCACATACACAAAACTTTGTAGAAGCGTTTGCCAAATTTGCTGGCAATGAACTTGTACCGCTGGCAGAGAGCACTATGCAGGGACAGATGTAGTGGAAAGCACATAACCTGCACAAAGCCTAATCTACAGAGTGCTTAATCACCGTTGTGATAGAATAGTCGCCAACAAGAACCCCCCAAATTTCATTGCTGAAAAACACCTAAGTTTCCAGGTCAAGGTCATTTACATCTGGGCATGCAACAGCAGGACGTTATACCACGCCACTGCCATCGCTGCCAAGGTGCAGCGCCCGATTGTCGCGGTACTATGGGCGTGTAACGCGGTTGACGCATGAAATTTGTGACGGGGCATCACATAAAGCTTTTCAACAATGAGAGCAGCGGTCGGAGAGCGAGGAAAAATATTTTGCCACGCCGTTTTGGGGACCGACTATATACCCCACATTAACTAATGTGTTCATAACGAGCTAGACCTAATCCTTTAGTTCTATGCCACTTGATGGCGTACGCCAGGAATGGCATCAGAATGCATGAGGAAACTTTGACCGGTTTCTTCATCCAGGGCGGCATGAAGTTTCCAAAAAGGTGCACGTACTTGTAATGAAGAATTGCCGAAGACATCCTTTACATCACTGACTGTGTTCACTAAGGGAGATTTTGTGGCGCTTAGAGCGTTTGGTTTTCCTTTATTAATTCGCTACTAGGAGTTTAGTGCATATTTTTAGCAGATTGCGAAAACAAGAACCTTGCTTTTGCCAGTGCATCGTTGTTATGAGCAGTCAACACAGAAAGCGGTATGGTTTGTCGAAACCGGAAGTGTATATTCTGAAATTCAGAGCAACTGCACGCTCAGTAAGGCATTTATAAACTAAACTTAGAAATACTGGTTTCTTGGGACTATTATAGCTACGGAAATATATATTGACAGCAAATTGGTGCTCATACGTCAAAAGGGCATGGCATCTAAGTTAAACTACGCATTTGCAAGAAATTCTATTTCCTTCATCATTTACTAATTGTCAAGAAACGCTTTGGGGATTTGAAAGGCTTCAGAATAGAATTTTATCTAATGAATACTTTCAATAATATAATTAAAATGACTTGCATACTATAATTAAAATGGTTGCATTCGGCGAGTGCCCAAAGTTTTGCTTGACGGGTTTCCGAAATCTATCATTTCTTGCTTCTTCGTAATTTTTGGCTGTAGGCGCTGTACATGGATAGGAAATCCATGTCTGCATCGCGTTCATGTCTTTTTTAAATAGAATCGAATGTGTCACTTATTTTACTTCGCGTCGCGCGATGGTTCGCATGCGTTGGAGGCGCTGCGCCTTCAAAATGGATGACCTTCAGATGACAAAGCACTCAAGGTTTTCATGTAAATAAAACTACTTGCACGTTTAGAACTTGACAGTCTACTGATCCTTTGACAGCGCTTGCTTGCGAGTGCCGGTCAATAAATCCGCCGTGGAAGCCTGAACAAAACTTTCTCTCAATAATTGACTGAACACTGCTTGTCATACGAGTGATTTGCAAAAGGTGACCAGCGAAAAATTGTTTTCCACTGTCATTATCAGATCCTTCGATAGCTTATTCCCCTCGTTATTGTCCAACATTAGCTGGACGGTAAATCACCCACTACAAGGTGCGCCCCCCAAAAGTTAGTTACTTATTTAGAGCAGCAGTTTGGGCAAATGGTGCTTAATGACCCTAGCGGACGCGCAAACACGAGATAAATTGGGGCCTACACGGCAAGCGGACCTCGTTTTTCTATTCGAGCATGTATTCTCCGGCCTGTATTCGGTAAACCTGGGATAAAAAAAGGATCCAGCACAGGCTCTTGAAGCATGTTTGGAAATAAGCGAAAGGGAGGTTCTCTAATGTTCACAAGGACAAGACCACACGACATAAACAACATACCTCAAATGAACAGACAGGGTGTTTGCTTTCCTGAAAATGCTTACGCAAGGGTGAGTTTTAGTACGAAAGCACCACTAAGACGGTTCCAACCGAAAATCTTGTGTGACGCGTTAGTTCGGAGGAGCGTCGCGCAAGCTGTAGCCAATGGGAGGGTGACTTTGGCACATTCAAGGTCCCTTGCTTTTGCAACTTTCATGCAAAGTGTACTTTCGCAATTCTTGCTTTCCCACGTCTACTCGGTTTAACTACGTTAAAGCCTTACCACTTAAAAAAAAATATATTTTTAGGCTTACTTGCGCTTCAATAGATGTTACGTGAGTAGTAAACGGTGCAGAAGGAGGTCTCGAAGTCAGACTATCAGGAGGACCTCCAGGGGGACCTCCTGAGAGGAAGTCCTTATTGCTTTATTGCGCATCAGAATGCATCTGACACGGCCTGAAATCACACCCGCGTAGTCGTGCTCAACTGCCGAACGCCACAAGCATTGAGCCGCCGCGCAGATGGTGGCGGCGTGTAAAGCGCAACATCCCAAAGCAGCACATGCATGGGCTCTGAGAGACGGCATAGTGGAATGCTCCGAATTAATTTCGACCCCCTAGGGCACTGACACAGCGCATACCGCGGGTGTCTTTTGTATTTCAGCTTCATCGAAATGTGGCCGCCGTGACCGTGATTCGATCCCGCATCCTTGGGCGCAGCAACCGAACGCTATAGCCACTAAGCCACCGCGATGGGTCGAGCCGCCGCGTTTGAAGCCGGCATATAATTTGAAAATTGGAAATGCTCAATATGATTGATGCGGCAGCGTGTGCGTTATCATCAGGGCTTCTCCCGGATCGAGCAGCCGCTGCCGCTGACGCGTCCAGACCGTACGAACGGGTGGATACAGTCCGTCAATCCCTGTGTGACAAGCCGTAGCCCCGCTCTATTCTCCTCACCCGCCACCGGTCGCTCCTGTAAAGCCCCTCAAACTTAGCCTCCTGCCCTCTCTTCGTCTTCCGTCTCCCTCCTATCACCGGGAATTTCCCTCTCTCCGCTTTGCCACCTACAAAGAAGGACGGATGGATGGACCGATTTTTTCGACATGGGAATTCTAGTGCTATCACACAAAAGCCAACCATGTCCCGTAATTACGTACTATCGGGGACAAAAGTGGTATACTCCACGCGGCGGGAGCCGGAGCAACAGAAAACTGCGTTTCAACGCCATCTACAGGCGGCATCTAGGATCGAGACAGCCAGTGCGTGACCTTTATTATCAGCACGTATGTCGCTTGGCTCGTTTCAATGTTTCATGCTTTTTAGCTCACCAAAATGCCGCCGTTTTCCGTTGCTCCGGCTCTCACCGCGTGGAGTATACCTCTTTTGTCCCCGATAGTATGTAAATCATTTTCTAAAGTTTGCGGAATGACTGCCTGATTTTTATGCTGGGTTGGATCGCCCAGCCAACAGAACGAGTGATCTGCGCTGTCTGGAGAGCTGTATAAACACGCTACTCAACTCCCGCCGGCGAAGGGCCATACACGCGCGGTCACCTGTAAAGTCTGAGTTGGCGGAACAGTAATTTGTCAACACCTACTGTTGAGCCTTTCAGTGACGAAGTGTTTGCGTAGGAACGCCACGTGGAATGTTTCGTTATTATAATAAAGCATACGGGAAGGGAGACAGAACATTAGTGTATCTATCCCGGCCGCGGCGGTTGAATTTCTTTGGAGGACAAATTCTAGAGGCCCGTGTACTGTGCGATGTCAGTGAAATTTCCGGAGCCCTCCACTACGGCGTCTCTCATCGCCTTGGGACGTTAAACCAGATAAACCAAACCAAACCTATCGTTTTTTTTTTTGTTACTCTCAGCATCGTTTTAATTCACTGGTGTTAGAGAGTAAAAAGAAAAAAAAAGGTTCAGCTGAGAAACTCTGTGCGTTCTGCACCTGTAAAACTTTTGGATAAGACAGCAGCTGTCTGCGTTTCTCCCATTCTAAGTAAATAAAAGAGTAGGTGCTTTAATATCCAGAGGCAAAAGCCGTTTAGGGATGAGTGCAGGCTCCCTTTACGGGCTAACCGATGGCTCGCTTGAGAAGAAAATGCTATCGCGCCGCGCTGTCCTACTTTTCAGCTCTACACGGCTAAAGCTCCGCTTTGCTGCTTGCATTATCCACGACAGCAGTGGAGACACGCCTGCCAAAGGAAAACGTCCCGTAGGTGGGTAAACCCGATTTTGTTTAAGCCATGGAGTGTCCCACCTTTCTAGCGCGCCGAAAGGAGATTTTTGAGACCCATGGGAAACATTGGCAGCTCTCGGAAACTTTTATTGCCTACGAACATTGGACGCGGCCTAGATCGTGTGCTGTTTTTCCTGTCCTTGGTATATACTTTTTTTTATTTCTCGCGTAATCCCGAAACAATCAATGATGAAAGAAAAAGTGCTAGAAAACGTTTGTTTTCAGCGTTGGTTGGTTCGCCGCATCAAAACAAACCCTTACGTGTTAAAAGCCATGGACAGGCCATCGCTGAATCTGCTCGGCGGTGTATTTGGAATACCTCGTGGATTCTTCACCAAGAAAAGAAAAAAAAAGTATCCGACCTTTCATAGTAGGAAGCTGCATGGGGACGTTTAAGGTGAAACAGAGAGTGCATTAGGCGGATCTATTCTTGGGTTCGGAAGCAGCACTTACGAACATTAGCTCTTCCCACGTGTGTTTCTGGAATCAGGCCACGTTTCGACTGCAGTTTTAAAAGGTGCATTGTGCAGCCGCCCACGTGTCCTGACTCAGATCCGCTCGAAGCTCTTCTGTTTTATCCAATATACACTGTCTTCGAAGAGATGCGTTAACGGCATAACGGGGTAGGCAAGGTATAGCTAAAGCGTGAAGTACACTTTCAACAAGAAATTCAAGAGGGCATTTCTTGAACCCTAATACGACTGCCCATAGTGGCCATTATGGATTTCCGCAGTGAATGTCCCGTAGCCTATGTACATGTTGGCTGCATGTGATGCAGCTGCAAACCCGTAGTGTGTGCCATTAGCTATACGCCTCGCAGGCTGCACACTACTTAGCGTTCGAACGCGTCCAAGGTATTCAGTAAAACTTTATCGTGGTCTCCCTGAAGCATCCCGTGGGCACAGTATTTTACAAATGTTGCACCACCGCGCAGAGAGTAATAGTGTGTTACGTTTTCAGGAGATCTTAGTGATGAGAAAACCAACTTCAATATTTAAAAAGTGGGCTTTTCTATGAAGAACGTCTTGCATATATAACCAAGCTGTCTTGCTCGTGCGGACGTCAGTTTTCTTACTTGATCATCATCATCATCAGCCCCACTACGCCCACTGCAGGGCAAAGACCTCTCCCATGTCTCTCCAATTAACCCTGCGGTGCGTTGAAAGCGGGGGCAAGGTGATATTTAAATAGCTCCAAAAATTTCACATTACGTTTCTCACTGTGTAGCGTGAGATTCAGCGCCAGCTGTTTTCGGTGGGAATACAATATTGTGTATTCATTGCTTATTCTCTTCTTCTGTAATTGTGAACTTCTTGGTGTTGTGTCTTGGGTATCATTCGCCTCAGACCCTGTGCATTATCGTCAGAGTCGACGGTGTCAGGATCCTGCTCTATCGAGCCGCCAAAGCAGAGACGCAGCCTTGGCGGCGAGAAAAATCCGGCCGTTCGACTCGCTTAAGTCGATACCGCAGCGGGACGTTGGGTGTTCGCAGAGCGCGCGTGAGGTCGTTGTTTTCTGACCACTCAGCGGGGTGCGTTGCCGTGGCCTCATTCATGACGCCACCGCATGCTGACCAATCAGCGCAGCACGATTCAGTTGCTTCTCTCTCCCTCCCCATTCTCTTTCCTCTTCGCACTGCTCTGTGTCACGCCAACATAGACGGCGCCGCAGAAACGGGACACGTGGCCGTAGCATGCCGTAGCTGCAAAAATCGAAAGAAACGGCCGGGGCATGAAGAGTGAGCCGTTTCAAGGGCTACCATAATGACGAACGGTTTGAAACTTTTTTTTTGTGGCAATACTGCGCCAGTGGTAGTTGTGTAGGCGCAGCCCGTAGACTATTCTTACAAACACCTCACGAGCTACTCGGCCCACGCAGCCGCTCACAGCAGTGCACCTGCGAATTTTGACCAGACCAAGCCTAGAAGTTGCCAACTCTATGCCAGAACGTACATACATTGTGTAACGTCCTAATATTGGCCAAAACTCAGTTGCAACCCCATTCTCGCTTGAGTCACACGTGTCTTGCGACACTTAGAAGTGCGCTTCTCCAGCTTGCGGCCACTGTGGCAGTGCCTAGGGGCGTGTAGTTCATCTTCACATGCGGGCGTCTTTGTATTGTAGACACACATCTTCGGAAACGCACAGCGCGAAATACAGAGCCGTTGAAAGGAAACGACAGGAAAAAAAAAGAAACAAACGCGCTTGCCCTGCGGGCCCGTTCTACCGCTGTCTTTCGCGTAGTGTTTCCCACCATTACACCATGCCACCCTTTCTCCGTTGAGTTTACTGTTAGGTACACACCCTTTCTGTCACAATCAAAGAATCTGTAAAGGACGATGGAGAACTTCAATAACCTTTTATATTCTGTGATGTCATGCTTCCATCGCTTAGTCTTCCCGAGCCAATAAATTGCAGAAACTTGCCATGTGCTGAACTCATAGACCGCCCCAGTGTTGAACGACAGCACTGATCAAGTGACTAAGCACGGCGTGATGT
Organism: Amblyomma mixtum; assembly: GCF_055824585.1. Lineage (NCBI taxonomy): Eukaryota > Metazoa > Arthropoda > Arachnida > Ixodida > Ixodidae > Amblyomma > Amblyomma mixtum. The sequence goes on along the minus strand of NC_143014.1, from coordinate 155,642,728 downwards.
TTACCCCTCTATAGGGATTAGTACTTCTGAGAAGTGTTCGCTTCCAGTCGCAATGGTGGGCCTGACACGCTAGCGGAAAACTGTTCGCCATTGCATCAAAAGATGCTTAGAGTGAGTGTCCACCCCGTATATCTTACGGCATTATGAGTTCTATTATGAACTTTCTATTCTGGGCCTCGCTTTCTTTTCCTTTCTCGAAGATAGGTGTCTCTTGTTTGCGAGAAAAAATGCGTTTACTTGGAAAGATCAAAAGGAAAATAACATAAGTAGATAAAAAAAATGAAGAACATATGTTTGTTCGTTCAAGAGAAGGAGGAACAATTTTAAAATTGGTTAAAAAGGCGAAATGCGAAAATTGGACTAATTTAATGGAAAAGAAGCATAGTGTAGAACTATATGGACAATAGGAAGGGCATATCAGATAGATCGTTCTATGATAACTCAATAGGCAGTGCCCTGCTCTTGGAAGCTAAGTCAGGGTGTCTTAGAACGCGCAGCTACAAAAAGAAATTTAACGAAGAACACGACACATGCGCTGTGTGTGGTAGATCTGTAGAAATAATTGAACACCCCACACTCAAATGTGATGGTATCCATCCGGATGTCGATGCAGGCACAGTCACTCTTCTTGAGGCCCTAGGGTTTAGAGATAACAATGGTCATGCAAATCAATATGCGGTGGAAGTTAGAAAAAAGCGATTGGAAGATTTGTGGCTCAAAAGCAGAGAGGAGACCGTATTGAAAGAAAATGGCGAATTTTAATAACAATTTACAACACAGTTAAACAAAATAAAAAGCCGAGCATGGTGGCAACTTCCACCACCCCGTTTCTAAGGGGACGCTCCTTCTTTCCATCCATCCAGAGTACGGTGAGGTGTTGGGAGGGTGAAGCGGCTGCTTTTGCAATGAGTGGTGAGTTGGTACGTGAGTAGAGCCCGCGAGGTTTCCGGCGTGGGTTCGGCTGTCCGATCTTCCGGGGCCCGGAGGTATAGTTTTCGAGCCAGCGCATGAACGCGCTGATTACTGGGGGTCGAGGTATGCCCAGGAACCTACCTGAGGGTTATCTCTTGGGTAAGCGTGTGTCCTGATGCGAGAATGCGTCGCTGAGCGCTTCATACAGACTGCTCATACCTGGAATTGCGCTTTTGTTGTTTACTCAGGGCACCTCATTCGGGAAATCAAATTCCTTCCGGTGTTCACTTTTGGTGCCATACGGTTCGTTTTTTCAGCTACGTGTGCCGCGAAATTTACACCCTTCCATTGGAGTTCGCTTACTGGGAGCAATCCATAAACACGCCACCTATTATGCTGTTCTGAAGAGCATGTTAAAAAGCCTGTCCACCTCAGTTTAATTTGCTCTTGCGAGAACATCCATGATGAGCGACAGCTGCAGAAATAGGCTGTTAACGATAACCGGCTTATTCTTCCGTGAAAGAGTGCAGCTTATCTTAATGTGTTCTGGTGAAATTGAAGTGGCTAAACAGGAGTTTGTGCTTTCGCATTTATGTACAGAAAAAGTCGTTCTTGGTCGTATCTAAATCTTTGCACATTCCTTTTGCGCTATGCAGTCTGCTTCAGGTGAAGTGCTAGAAGTCACCGTAGCAGAACATTATTTACGTGAAAGAAATCATCAGCCAGGTTATTTCGTTTCTGCTTTTTTTTTTGCGCGATCTGCTCTGCGACATACTATGAGAAAGCTAGACGACGGCATACCAGTCTTGCCCACAAAGGTCTGTGAAAGAAACTCCTGGGACTCGTCCGTCGCCCGTTGCGCTTAGTTTACTGGTTGCCTACTGTGCCATCAGGTCACCTCGCGTATCGTTTCTTGCGCAGTTGAGCGCAACCACAGCATGTGGAGAGCATGCGCTGGTAGCCGCTGGACGCCTTACGGAGCCTTCGGAACTCGACTGGCACACAAGGCTGTTCGTACACCGTGTATAAAGCCAGACTTAATGAACACTTATATAATGTGAACACCATTTATATATTTTGCGTTGCGCCCCCAAGGAGCAGGACGTAATGAGTGACGTTCACGTTCGTATCTGCCACCAGCAGGTACGAATCGATGTTAGCGCCCCATACATCTTCTCTACGCACCTCCGTTTTTTTCTGTTGCAGTGTGATGTCGCAACACATTTGAAACACATTGTGACAGGTCGTTAGTGATTGCTATAGCGAGAGACCATCAGTGCGAACCCAGTCATTCAGTGTTTCGCTCTTAGCAGTGGAGAGAAATAGAAATGAGAATTATTGATCTCAACAGCGGTCGACGCACGTTAACGCGTGCTCTAAAGTGGGCGCGGGCGGTGTGAAATCCATGGCAGGGATCCAGATCTGCGTAATGCGACTTCGTTGCCTCCTTCTAGCGAGCTGACAGGGTCCATTTTCTTCGACCGGGACGTCGATGTCCGTTCCAACTAAGAGGGACTCTTCGATCGTAATTATCGTGTCACAGCCTTTTTTCATTTTAGCATTTGTTAGAACACAGTATGTCGCATCTGAGTTAAATCGAAAAAGCAGTGCAGAAGACAATACAGGCCACTTTAAAGCACGACCTCTTTTGTGTTGCTAGCGCAAGCGGCTACGCTAATGTTTCGGTAAATACGTTCAAGATACTGGAGCCGCTTAGCTTTGGTGGTATCATTCCTGTTGCTGCGACGGGCGTGTCGGCTTAACGCCACCCGGTGCTGTGCGAGGTACGCTCGTCACGCACGGGAAAGCGCTCGTGAGCGGCTGTCGTAAGAGCTCCACGCGTTCCCGTTCAGGGTATCACAAGGTTAAACGTAGTAAATATAGCATCGTTCCATCACTTATAAAAAAAAAAAAAACATGAGCGAAAGTAGAGCTGGAAGAAAGCGCGTTCTTGGGAGAGTGGGTCGTTCGTTATCGCAAAAAGGTAAGTTCGCAACACAAACACGGACGTGAAGTGTACAAAACAAGCGCAGGGCTGAAGGGTTGAAAGCAATTTTAAAGCAGCAGTGCGTGCTCAATCCGTCACGCCTACTTGAAAAACAAGGAGAGAGTGGGGTAAAACGCAGTATTGGGTAAAATGTGACATTTGGGGGCTTAGCGCCCTCTAACCTTTAAAGGCGCAATGAAATCAATTGCATATTTCTCTGCCATGACAGGCCTCGCTTCCGCTGTCACTCAACTTGTGGCTGACGAGGTAGTTTACTGTCAAGCACAAGGGAAAAATTGCTAACTGAGGCCCAGTGAACACTAAAATGGTCAAAAAGGCGTGAAGTTCTGGACGGCACATTTTTTGACGCTGTGCAGCTCAACTAACCTAGCGTCCTACCTTAATTATGTGTTTCGCTATTACAAATGGTAATTGGTAATGAAGTGCGAATATTCTAAATTTCTAATACAAATAAAATATGTTTGTTATTCGGTTCACATTCGATTCGAGAAACTTATATTCGAGAATATCCGAATAGTACGGCAGCGAGTGAAAACTGCGCCGCTTTCATAAATGCGACGATGGCAAAACTACAGTACCTGAGAAAATTATTTGAAATTTGAGTTTACAGTGTCATGAAAACCACACAAAGACATCCTGTTCGCTTTTTTTTTTCCCCCCGTCGTTTATCGCGTGGTCCGATCACATTTGGACGTTGCTAGTCTTGCACCTTGTGCGAAATTCTGCAAAGGGGCTTTGCCACATATCTCACACTATGAGAACAAGATGGCCGGCCAGCCACTTCGAACAATCAACGCGAGAGCATGCAGTTTTTTGTTTGACACTTCCGTGATGTTTTGCATACTTAATACCCACACTCGTGGCCTTGACAACTCTTTTAGCATCAGCTCCCCCATCTCATTTCCGTCAGCTATGATATGCGGAAAAGCCCACTTGTCGAACTTCGTTTGGGGCTCCTGAATGGGCGCCGGGTCGAGGTGTCGCCGTCTGAGCAGGCGATTGTGTAAAAATCCCACCTTTTCCGTGGTGCATTGTAGCCCACGCATCCCTGAGCGCCGCGCAACAGCAGGGGTGATGTGATAGGGCGGTCCCTGTTGTTAGTCCAAAAATAGCATGACCGCGTAGTTTCGGTTCGCTACCAGCAGAAGGCGGCGGTGTCTATCGGCCGCGCATTCGCCGGCCGTCCGAATCCAGGTGTGCACCGCTTTCGGATGCCGACTGGCGCATCGCTGGTCATTTCGTTTTCCCTTTATAAGCACTCTCACCATTTCCGACGTCAATACGCGCCCCTCTCTCACTGACGTCCGCGTTGTTCTTCCAGGGTGCCGAAACTGCGCGCTCGTGACGGGTTTTTCGCTGTTTATTCGATGGAGCCTCCTCACAGAGCTCCGCTGCATGTTCGCATTATCTCCACTTGTTCTTTTTTAGGAGGTACGGGATGGCATTTTATAACTCAACCTTTGGATAATTCAGTCATTTCCTCTGGTCCATTTCAGTCGGAATTGATGCGACTTTACTACCCACCATGCTATTTTTAGGGGCCAGTCGTGTAATTCCTGGGTTTAATTTTGTTACTAATTGTATATGTTCACGTTACAGGTTGCATAATGTTACGCTTTCTGGGCAAGCAGTGTATATTTCTGTGCTCGTCGTGTTCTTTCTATCAAGTGCCGAGTCAGTCTTGTTTTGCTTATTTAAGTTGAAAAAAAAACCATACCTGTTCAAGAAAGAAAGGTAAGGACAACATTTACCTGCTTCTCTTTTTCTGAAATATTTTTCATACTAAACAGATGTTTAATATTCAATTCGATATTAGAAGGCTTTTTCATATTCGAATTCGAACATAGAAAATTTCAATGTTCGCATGCCGCTAGTTATTGGTCGTATTGCTTGAAAAGTTTAAGAATTTTTGCGCCTCGCGGTCTTAAGAGAATATTCTTTATCAGCATGCTGGCTGCATGCGGGAAAAAAAAAGCGACATCGGGTTGTTGAATTGAGTTGAGATGCTGTAAGCTACAGGTGGGGTTAGCCTTGCGGTTTCTGCCTGCAATTGCTCCACTGTAGTGACACCTACAATAACTAAATCACATAATTTGACACCGAACTCACAAACACAAATAATAGTCACTCTTGCTGTCACCATGTGGAGACTAGGTCCGTGTTCACAGAGTAATTTAAAAGAAGACGTGAAGCGTCTTTTCTCCAGAATTGGCTCCCGCGCGGGAAAATAATGTCCAGAACGGAGCTTCGAGGGAGTCCTGCCTTCTTGAGAGAACCGAATAACACGCATCTTTCCGCGCTGTAAAGAGTTCAATAATGGCTGCGTTTGGGCGAGTTGGTTAGACATGTTAAACCTGGAAAGCGCATAAAAACAACGGACAACAGAAAGAGACAGACACACGAGCGCTTACTTCCAACTGATTTTTATTTTCATGCGAGAGCAGAATATATGTACACTTCAGATCACCTGCGCATGCGATGAAGCCTCAAACAAGATAAAATATTATCTGGCTGCACATGCAAAAGAAGAAAGATATGCAATCTCTTTCTCAGACAGCAAAATCGACGCACCACTTACACATTCATCGCCAGATCGTGCTATCTCACTTGCCTCAACAATTTCACGCGTTGTTTTACACTTGCTTTTATACAGAACTTTACATTGATGAAAAAGAGGACGACAATTCTTGCTTTTGCACTTGAGGCAATGAATGCTCAAATGCCCACCTTTTCTGTTTTCGACAGCGTAATTGTGTTCACCTAATCTCTCATTCAGGCATCTACCAGTTTGGCCTATGTAATATTTACCGCAAGTCAAAGGTATCTCGTACACAACCCCTTCTGCTGGTGTCTGTTGCAGAAGGACTTGTTAAAACAAACAAAAGGAATGCTAACTCAAAGCAAGAGCCGGATAAGACAAAAGATAAAAGAAAGTTTGCAGTCATACCCTATAAGCACAGGTTGTCACACAACCTAAGAAAAATTGGTAACCGAGTGAATGTAAATGTGTTGTTCTCTGCCCCAAGTAAGCTGAGTGCGCTAAGCAAACAGAGCACGTCAAAAAACAGGCTGAAGTCAGGTTGCATGATCAAGCACCAAAAACCATTTGTAAAATGCACAGAAGGGGTTGTGTACAAGATACCTTTGACTTGCGGTAAATATTACATAGGCCAAACTGGTAGATGCCTGAATGAGAGATTAGGTGAACACAATTACGCTGTCGAAAACAGAAAAGGTGGGCATTTGAGCATTCATTGCCTCAAGTGCAAAAGCAAGAATTGTCGTCCTCTCTTTCATCAATGTAAAGTTCTGTATAAAAGCAAGTGTAAAACAACGCGTGAAATTGTTGAGGCAAGTGAGATAGCACGATCTGGCGATGAATGTGTAAGTGGTGCGTCGATTTTGCTGTCTGAGAAAGAGATTGCATATCTTTCTTCTTTTGCATGTGCAGCCAGATAATATTTTATCTTGTTTGAGGCTTCATCGCATGCGCAGGTGATCTGAAGTGTACATATATTCTGCTCTCGCATGAAAATAAAAATCAGTTGGAAGTAAGCGCTCGTGTGTCTGTCTCTTTCTGTTGTCCGTTGTTTTTATGCGCTTTCCAGGTTTAACTGTAAAGAGTGCAGCACATTAAGTAATGTCCTATATGCACACACCACACGCTGAACATGATGGAGGCGACGCCAGGCCCGTTTTATACATCCACGCAGTAGTACGAGCACAGCCCGTGCGTGTGCGGTGCATTAAAGTAGCTTGGGATATTTGGAGACCCTTGGTCACACATGGCTTGCTGGGTGAGCCCCACAAAGAAGTGAAGTGACTCAACACTGTCTCTCTGAAGAGTCTCTTGTCATCCTGAGGGACTTTTCTCGAAGGGTTCCCAGACAACGCTCTATGGGCGAGGCTGTCCGCCATCCCGTTGCCTATGATACCTATATGCGAGGGCACCCATTGGAAGCGTATAGAGAAGCCTCTGGTGCTCATATTATGCAACAAGCGCAGATAACTAGGACACAAAGCATCAGTAGGGAACCCACGCTCTAGCCTTTTGCTGCACGGCCTTAGCTTAAGATAATGATTTCATCGCTTGCTCCAAAAGCTTTACTCTTGTATTACTTCTCCCTATAATAGTCCCAACGTACCAAACGAAAACATTGAGTGGCGACTTGCGAGCACGACTCGGATAAAAGCTTGAAGGACAGCAAGCAGGGCCGGTGCCGTCAATCGGTCTCGTGTTCCTAGACACGCCCACCGCAGAACACTAAAGAAAATGACAGGATCATGAAAGACGGCAGCTGCATAAAAAGTCTTGCGAAACTGATCGGCGCACTCTTTCCGCCGGGCAAGAACAGCTTCTTGTATAACGCATTCTGACAACGGAGCAAGCTCTGTTCGGTCTGACCTACAATTACATTCAAAACCTTCTGTTCACGTGCTCGAATCGAACCAAATCGCATGTCCATTCGAAAGGGCGCTGAGCGAAAGGGCAACGGCTGTGACCAAAAAAAAAAAAGTTGCGATGAAAGCAGAGAATCGTAGGAAATTGTGTATCGAGGACATGCGCAAAACTTGGCTGCAGAAGTGCACCTTGTCCCTAGCGGGTTATGCAAAAAATAAAAAAAACTGCGTGGGGATCTCTCTGGATGCAGTGTTTCTCACGCTGGTAGGCCCACGAAGCTTGCGTTGGTGCCCATGGAACCGATTTCATCTGCAAGGATTCATTGCAAAGATGAGTAATATCCCAATTTTGAAAGGACGTCTCATTTTGCCCAGAGGGGTGAGGAAAATAAACATTTTGAAGTTTCTAATATGATGAAATCGCATAGTTACGCCTTCAACTGGCCTTTTTATATTTATTAAGCGCAATTCCCGGACCGTAGCAAATAATTTGACATTATTTGTTAGACGATACCTGACCTGTGAGCAGTAAAAAGATGGAGACAGCGCAGATTCGTGCCATGTTTAGTTTCCTACTCATTCTGCAAAGCGACAACAGCGCATTACTGACGCGGTCTTGTTCTGTGTGGAAGAAAATGATCATAGAAAATGCGCTTGAGAGGGCCATTACTTGAATTACCGCTAAAGGCACATCAAAATTAATTGATTGGCGTCTGGCGACTGTTCACTTTTTACTCAAATCACGAGGGCTCAAAGCGCCAGTCGCCTACGTGCACTCGCAAGCTCTGTCTCAAAAACTAGGCAGCTGAAACCTTTCAATTCCAGAACGCACAGAAACCTGTATCTCACTGAATTTACCTGAGCGGCATAGCCGCTGGCTATCACACAATACGTGGCGGTCTAACTCAACAAATTGCTCATTCCATCGCTAACTGTCAACCTCACCGGCTTGCTTAGATGCCAATTGAAATAAACAACTTACGGGATCAAACTTCCGATTTGCAGTATTTTACTCCGACCTGATGTGCCCGTTCCGACGCCACGTTAACTTTCTGCGTTATGAAAGTTGTGGAAGTTTAACTTTGAACTTAATGTGAATGAGAGACCCATTTAGGAGCTGTAAAAGTAGTTTTTTTTTTGTGCGCGTGTGTGTGGAATTATATGTTATATAATGTAGGTAGCGTAACGCATAATTTGTACTTGAATACGACATCAGCTGATAAATTTACCAGCTCGCCGCACCACCATCGACCTGGCTGCGTAACTTCAACGCCGTTTCGACAATGAAGGTCGATAAAAAAGGCTTTCTAGTGAAGAATGTGCAAAAAATTACTTCGAAACTGGACAGAGATGTCCGAGCGTAACTATATTTTGCGGCCGAGTTTCTGTGACATATGGGTAGTTTTGTGCGTATCATTGGCGCTTGTATTACCATGCATTAACGAGAATCTTTTGTGACGAAACTGCCCTTATTTCCTTGCAAAGTAATATGCACGCATCAGCATCGGAGTAATAAATCGAGTTCGATGCACAGGAAATACTCAGGTAACAGAATTCTGCCTGCGATCTTAAAGCTGTCATTTAGTCACTATCGGCGATACGTTCAGGAAACGACCGGCTTTCCTGCTGAAACATGTCTTAGAGCGTGCAGTCAAATATGTTGAGAATGAGGGCTCTTTGACAACCGGCCGGTATGCAGTGTTTCCGGAACGAAAAGTTGAAATCAACAATAATAAATCTTTCCACAAAAAGCTGCGTGGCTTCGGTGCTTTGTCGGCGTTTTCTGTTCGTTTTCAGATTAGAAGTCTCACACGCACAATGAACTGAAGAACGACTGCACTAGTATCTGATATAGCAGGACTTAAGTCGTCATGAAGGGCTTGTATGTAGGCGTCTTGAAATCGTTTTTACGGTTCCAGTACGTGGCTGCGGCTGAGAGTCCGGTTATCGTGTCTTCTCCAAACGGCGTTCACATTTAATCTTCGCCCGTTGGAAATTTTGTCACGACAAGCTGCTTCGACCGTATTTATCGCGTCGTCACTTCCCCATTTTTTAAAAACAATTATTCTTTATTTGTTTACGTACTATCAAGTATCGAAAGTATTATAACACTTTTTAGCACTTTGCGAAAGGCGTCGAACTTACCTGCCACTTTACTTCACTGGAATTGGCTGCAGAAATCATAGCCTCGCAGTAAGTTCGGCGAGGTCACTCCACCCGGCTGAAACACTTTTCACACGGTACACGCGTGAGCAGTCAGCTTTCCTCTGCGGCGAAATTTCTTGTACAATGCAAGCGTGATTTACTTTGGGGGAACAGTTCGGAGAAGTGCCGGCGTCGTCTATTCAGACCAGATATGTACGCTCACCCTCTGTAGACACATCTGCCGGGTGGTATACGCTGTGTACGCTTCCAAACCTGCATTTAATCCGCTTAATATTCGGCTCAAGAATGCTAGTGAAGCAGAATGTGTCTTTTTGAGGCAGGTCAAGGTGGAAAGTACATGCGTCTCTGCGTGGGCTCTGAAAATGCTAGCACAGCAACCAATGCAACGTGCCGAAGTTCGTCGTGTCTGTGTCCAGTGAAACGCCTGTCGCGGGAGACGGCGCAGCCTCAGAAAAATTGTTTAGGCAAAGCACATGTATAGTACGTTGCTGGAAAAGGTGAAGCTGACAAAGGCAGAAGGATGGACCGATGAAAAAATTATTACAACATTCGCCTCCTGCTCCTCGTTGCTTCAGAGAGCCGGCCAAAGGAGCCCCAGCTTAGCATGAGCCAAGAAAAGGCAAGAGTACCTCGCATTATGGGGGCCAAAAGGCTCCAGGACGCTAGTAAAGCTGACAGCTCTCTTATAAGCCGGTAGCTCCAAACTACACGAGAGGAGAGGGGAATCGGCCTGCTATGATCAACGTGTGGTAGTAAAAAGAGATGATCGTTGGCTGGCATGACACATATGGGGCTAGGTCTTTTACGTGCGTCCTGTAGACTTACGCTCCGACATTATGTTACCAAATCATCACAACAATTAGCCCTTCCTAAGGCGTATGATATTACAGTCTCAGCGGAGCAGCAGCAAAACAACGAGCGATGCAGTTTCTTCTTCCGTCCGCTTGTTTATTTCGATAAAGCGCACAGCACAGTGCACAAATAAGCATGCTGCACAATGATCGGGCTTCTCACAAGACAAATTTCTTTTCAATAAGAGAAAAATACACAGCTTCGCTATTGAGTTCAAATGTAGTGCCCTCACGAAGATCGAATACACTGCGCACGTAGCAGAAAAAAAGAAATAGCCTGCTGAACGACTCCCACCTAGCTTCCCACAGTTGGCGGGCGCGATGTGCCGGTTCTTACGGCGGCGCCGGCAATGAAAGACAGTGGCAAAAACGTACGGGCAGAAAAAAAGGCTGGTAAAAACAAAAGCTGGCTCGTATCGTATTGCGTTGTGTTCTCGGTCGTCGCGGGTGCTTCCTGTCAGCCTGCGGCGCGCGATAGTGCCCCAAGGCGAGCGCTGTCGGGCGCGGCTTCGGTGTGGCCCGCTGCCGGCGAATGGGCCGACGCTGCGCGGTCGCCGGGCGGGCGGGAGGTTATCGGCGCTACCTTACCGGTGCCTTGTCGTGCCGCTTTGACTCGGGCGTTCATTCAGTGGGTTTCGATGGCTGTTTGTCTTCGTTCGTGGCTCAAATGTGGGCGCCAATGGAAGCGTCATTCACTCGGTGACTTTCCGGGGGGTGGGCGGGAACGAGGGCGCAAAGGAAGAAAGCGCCGGTGTTACACGGCGCGCCTTTTCCCCATGGCAGGTGCATTAGGGAAGACCATCCGTGTCGTCTCGGCGTAAACAGCCTGCTCGCGATGTTGACGTCTCTAAGGGCTCCTACGTACTCCTCGAAGCACTGTTCGGGCCTTGCGCTTACGGTAGCAGGCACGCACAAGGTTCGATCAATGCGGAGCACAAAAAAAGGATGACCTACCGTTCTGCAGGTAAATTGTATTGGCCGACTGTCTTTTACAGAACCCATTTCAAGCGATTTTCACTCACGCTGAAGGGCATGTGTCATAATCTGGGCCAAACCCGTGTGCTCCGCTGCAGTAGGGGAAACAGCAGTAGTGGTGGCTTCAGGATAATGCGTTCATGTACGCACGGAACATTGATACGGGAAAAGAAAGTTTTAGTTCCCTCGCAGAAAAAAGACGAGGACGAGACTTTTAATGATTATAAATCGGCCAGACTTGATCTGCTTCTCGTCTTCCTTTTGCGAGGAAAACGCCACAGTGCAAATAGCTTTTTCCCCGCACGACCTTGATGAATTTCGTAATCAGTCGTAAAAATTTTCTTCTGGCGCCCTGTTTTAGTTAAACCTAGATTCATCATTTAGGGCAACTTTTCTTTTTCAAGGAAAACGCTTTATGGGGTTTATTTTTGGACCTCAGAGAAGTATGGATATTCAGGAACCTTTTGCCCTAGGTGCGCCATCATCACGATGAATTACCTCGCGGCTTAAGCGCTTAGCTTGGAGCTCACTGGTATATTGCTGTATTAAAGCAGACAAGCCTTTGGTTTGTTATTGCTTCAATCTTCACAATCCGGGCTAAGAGCTGTTCGTTTTTTTTGTTTTTGTTTTGTACGTGGTACCTACGGTCCAGAAACTTTTTATCCAACCTGCGCTTACTTTTGGCTGACCAGTTGTGATGTTTCTGTACAAGCTAATAGACTGCTCCTCGCTTTTCTTCATTGATGCTTCTGTTGCGAATCTATTGAAATCGTAGAGAGAAAATGAGCGCATAGACGCATGAATTTTCTTCCTGTCGAATGCAGCAGGTTTCAGTACTGCTTAACAAGTAGGAAGTTGAAGCAGTGCTTGAACTATTTCAGCTTATCGCCCTCGTCGGACAGTCGCCGGTTAGAAAATCTGGGTATCATCTGCGGTGCAAGCAGCCTCAAGTTAACCCATCGCAAAAATATCAACTGCGAGGCATGTCTTGGATGTGCAGAAGACTCAGAGGGACTTTTTTTTTTTCCTCGCTCAAGATTCCGCAGTAAAATTTCGACTTACGACATGAGTGCGTGTGTAAGCACTGGGCCACTGAGTGACAGCAGGGAGGAGGAGACACGCACTGCTACACCGCAGGGAACGAATCTGGCTTAAGAGGCAGCTTTCTTGAGGGCTGAGCTTAAGCTTTCGATTAATAAACATCGAGTACGCCGAAACAATCTGCTTACAAAATAACAGGGCAGATTTTGGTTCAATATCTTGCAATTGAAAGGAACGTTGAAGTCAGTACTAACCATAGAGACTAAGAAAATTTAAGTTATCGTGCTCAGTTTTTTTTTTCAATTGCGAAAAGTCGAAAAATCGTAATATTTTCAAATTTCGCGGTCACTACTTCACAGTCCCGTCAATATACGAGATATCAAGATTTTGAGTTGTCGACACATGTGTGGACATTTACGGTAGCCACGATTATAACCTTAACTTTAACAGCACTGCACGTGAAACTCTTTAAGTCAATTATGGAATTTTTCATGTCTCTATTCGATTAAAAACGACATGAAATGGAATTAAATTTAAGGTGGCCATTTTGGCCGCTTAAAACAACAACATGCGCAGTTCACAAAATTCTCACATCTGTTTTCAGTTCTAATGCGCAGATTTATAAAAACAAAAATTCAAATCATTGCGATTCTACGGCTTTCGGCCATTTACTTATGAAACATTCAAGACAAAAATTACAATATTTCTCTTCTACATCCAGTTCGTAATGCGACAATATTCACCTAGGCTAGTTCGGCGGATGCAAGTCGGAACCAACTGCTCAGGTAAGAACTCCTAAGATATAGTTTTTGCTTAGCGTGTGGACGCAGGCCACACGCACAGATTTTACTTATTCAATGGAAACGGAGCTACCAGGATAAAATTTGAACCGGCTGGCTTACTTCTATTGTTATTATAGTTGAACTAAGATACGATAAATAAAGAAAAAGGCAAAACGAGACGTCTTCTTGTTCATAGCGTGCCAAGCATCCCCTCCGACAAAGCAGGCTTTTTCAGGACAGCCCTCACACTTGAATCAGTGCAATAGACGCGTTTTTGGTGATCTGCATAACTTCACAAATGAAGTCGGTCTCTTGCAGCTAGGATAAATAATACACCAGAAGAAAGAATTCAGTTTTTTTTTTTCACTAAAATTCTCGAAGACTTGCCGGAAACAAAATGTCTAAGCTAGACGTACGTTGCATAACAACACCGAGGCAATTAGCGTCAGTATAGAATGCCACAGCAAGAGGCTCCTAGTACGGTAAGGCCGCACAGCGCCCAATCGGTTTGAAAAGAATTAGTTCACGGTTTGAAAAGAATTAGTTCATGATGACGGAAAAGTTTTGTTGGTTCTAAATTATACTCAAACTTACAATGAAGCAATCTGATGGTTCTGTAAAAATCTTTAGGTAACTTCAAGTGCCAGTTAGTTACCCACCTTAAGAATACTTGCTCCCCTTTAGTTCCGCTTAGAGATCAACCCGCTAAAAGTTGCATGCATAACTTTCAAGTTCACTTTTGTCAAGCAGAAGGCGTTTTCACTCAGTGCGGTAGTAGTACCGGTTGTTGTAGACTTTAATGCAATGCACTGGAGCAAACTCAGCACTCTCTATATGCACGCCAGGAGACCTGAGATCTGCAAGGCGCTCATGATATGCATTTATGCCACCATAAGGTACCAGTCAGAAAAATGATTTAAGAATACAGGCTTGCCGCAAGGAAACTGGCCATGAAGAGGTCAGATTCTGGCGCAAGAATTGGGCTGTTCAAAAAAAGAAAAAGAAGACCGAATTACTATGTCATCGATAGACTGCCACGTCACTACCAAAGCTAAAGTTCGGAACGAAAGCATGACCACAGAGGCGTGCCAGAGACGTGTTTCTTATCGTCGGTGGGTGCAGACGCGCGAGCAGTGGTATTCATCGGTATCTAATTGATGGAAGTCATAAATTATAGGCCCGACAGAGCGATGGCTACACCAAGGCGGAAGTATTGAACTTTATATGCAATAATATCTCGACGGTATTTCTTTGCAGTACTTTTGACACCATTTTTTTAGCCTTTTTAAAGTTTTCAGAGATTCATATCAATTTTATGAATATATGAACAAAGCTGTACGGGTGATTCCGGCTAAAAGAAGTACTAGCATACTTCCTGAACTTTTCATATGTGTAAGCGAAGCGCGCAAAACACATGATAACATAACCAAATCCCTTGACTTCACAGTTGCGGGTTTTGAAAAACATATAAAAGCCTGATCAGGCCGTGATATCATTGAAATTAACAGCCCTTCGTTGAGGGGCGATCCACAAACGAAGGTGAAGATTCCCGCTGCCCTTCGGAGCAGCTTTTGAGATGACAATCATACGTTCATCAAAACGGGAACGTCGCCGAACACAACAAATGGACAGAGTGGCGCGCGAGCATCGTCTCTGCAAGACTCTCTTGACGCGACGCCGCTTCAGCAGCAGTGCTAATTGGCAAAAGGAGATTGGAGGTGCTCACCAGCCGGCGTGCTCCTCTCATGACTTGAGGTCGATTGCGTCGCCGTTCGTTTCGCTCACGGGGAATGCCGGCGATGAATAGCCACGCTGGCCACGAAAAGGGACGCTTTTTTTATGCTGACAAGCGCTAAGCGGCACGTGACTCGATGACGTCCAGCGCGCGAGCGCCGTCCATTGGTCGAACCCGGAAGAACAACTCGGGAGCCAAACACGGGCGCGCAGCAGCCGCGGCGCGTCGGCGACAGGTGAGGCTACGGCCGCCCCTCCTCCGCCGCGGCCGGTCGGCCCGCGTCGTGAGCTCCGGCCGCGTGGGGGGACACGGGCCGCACGAGAGCGGCGCGCACGATTCTGTCAGTGGCGGAATGTGGGGCTCGCCACTGCCCGCGCTGTCGTCGGCCAACGCTTCCGCCACGCCGCATCTTCCTCGGCCATGATCGAGGAAGAAAGGCAAGTCCAGCAAAAAGGGCCGCTGCTTGGCTTACATCTTGATGGGGACGCGTGATCGGTCCGCTCCCAGCACTGAACGGCCTTGATTGTGGCCGGCTCATTTAGAGGCCTCAATGAAGACTGAGCCCCATTGAGCGAAATCGACCGTGGACGCGGCGGGGGCGGTAGGCTGCAGAAAAAGTACGAGACCGGTTTCAAGTTCTTTTCTGGTTACCCTTCCGCGAGAGGGGATTGACGGGCACCAGTCGGAGTTTGTATATTCGTTTTTCTTATTCATTTGGCACAAACGTGGAAGCAGCCGGGACCGCTACGGGGTCGGAAAGCGACCTTTCTGGCGGCGTTCAAAGGGATTCCCCTCGGGTAGTACCGCCTCGCCGTAATCATTACGCCCCGTCTCATGTGAAGAGTAAGGGCATGTCTCAACCGTGGGGTCGCTTAATACCAGAGGCCGTCACGACCGAAAAGCCTGCGACGCGTTGTACTGTACGTGGAGGCGCTGCGAAGAGGAACGCTGGCGCTGCTTGTTCACAATCGCAATTCCCAATCAATGCACAAAACGCAGGATTTATGAGAACTCCCTGTGATAAAATCCACAGGCAGTGTAAATGATCGCAGTAGCCTCTTCCTTAGCTACGAATGTCGGTACCAAGGAAACAGTCAAAGCAACAACAACAGCAACAAATTTCTAAATATCACGACAGAGAGTTACAAAACCTTATATAAATCACAGTGCTATTACCGGCGTCGCTATATTTTAGCCACAACTGGCATTACTGATATCCATACCGTGTGAGTTTGTGGTGTCCGATAGCATGAGGCTAGTCTGACACCGTTGTTAATAGAATTGCCGTGGTAGTAGATATTCAGTTTTAGTTTTATTTGACGCTTCTAAAGAACAGATTATACAAACACTTTTTGGACCCGCAGCCAACGGGAAGTTCGCGTTTAAGTTCAAAAGTACTTAGTAATAAATTCAAAAAGGAGCACTGATACAGCCATCGGCAAAGAACAGAAATATAGTAATTAAACATGCTATGAGAAGAATCGGAGCTATAACAATCAACGTACGCATAAAGATATGAATGGTTCATCGAGTGGAATTACAGACTTTTCGTACAGAATAGGAGGAGTTTAGAATGGCCGCGAACATCAATTTTTTCCAACAAATATTGTTTAAGTGCGTTAGCGAAGTTTCGTGTCTCTTTCAGAGCAATGGGTAGCGGACAAAATTTTAGCGGAGGACGAGGAGGACGAATTACAAAAAGTAAACTAAGTTGAAGACGCTCAGGTAGCGTGAAAAAGCAAGGCTTACACATAAACCTTTAAACGATTTGACTGCAGAAGTGCGTAACGAATTTTTGCGTGCCAAAGCGGAACTGTTAGCTATGATGCACACCGTAGTCAATAAGTCTGGAATAATGTCTACCACATGAAATTGTACCAAAACATCAGTACACGGCCATTTTTGCATTTCACCAGCATCGAGTTGTGCCTGGCGCTGCTGGGACAGAGCTCACGAACGATCAGCAACCGAACGCCAGAAACGCCGGAGTCACCGCGAAGTGCAAGTTAGAAAATAATGGCCATATTATGCTTGAGAGACATTTAATAAGAAGTTAGCAAATGAAAAAGCCTATTTTATCGTACGTTTAGTAGGGGATCCCGTCTTTTGATCCCTTAACGATGAAATAGGCGTGAAAAAAGTAAAAGCAATACTTGAGGCTACTTTTTGCTTTATTATTCACTATTTTACACATAATACGGCAGCGAAACCGCCAATGAACAGAGCGCAGATAACATGAAAACTTGAGATTGTGGTCGTCGTACATGAGCTGAGGAAGTGCCAGGAGATGGAATTGCGGGCAAAGAAACCTGTGTCGCAAAAAAGAAACAAGCATGCAGAAATATCTCTGGGGTACAGTGAAATGGTATGATATGTAGCGAACAACCTCGAATTAAAAACTCATTTGAAGATCTGTCTGCCAGCTCATTGTCATGTAGTATGCATGCACCGTAGGACCGTAGTTCTGAGTGGGAAAAATTTGTGGGTACCCTTAAGCTCTGTCTTAAAGGTATGACATGACAGCGTTCATGGTTATTTTCTATTTTCTTTCTTAATTAGTAATATTTATAATTACACGAACACATTAGCATATACAAGCAGGCATACTAGACCACGTGACGTTACACGAGACACACAAGGGATCTCTTTAACCTAGTCGAACGAACATGCCTCAAAGGCCTAGAGGTAGTGGGACTGACTGGCACCCCAAGGGTCATAGGTTCGATTCGTAACTAATTATCAGAATTTTCTTTGTCGCTTAATTAATTTACTTTACACCCTTATAAATCCTAATGGCATTTCAATCACGCTACAACTGCATAGGCACAATTTAAGGGGAGTTCTTAATCCTTTTCATTCCGGAGCTAAACGTATGACATCACAACCCTCTCGGCCAATCTTGAATTTGCGGCTTTTCCTCCGAACGTTCGCCCAACGCTGCCGCGTTAAATCCTGAACTGTACTGCACACGATGTACAGCAAAGCGCCTGATACCCTATGAGGTGTCCTCGATAACACTGACGTCAAAAAGATTATCCACGTCGAGAAAGTCTCGAGCCCCAGAGAACATTAGCATTCTTTGATAACGCAGCCGCCTCTTGAATGGCAGCTGTAGTGTAATGTGTACTCCTGAAGTCTTTACCAAAGGCTCACTTCCGCATTCATTTTGGGGAATCACGTTCTTTAGCGCTTAAAACAACTGATTACTCTACGCTGTGCTTGCGCTAGGCTGCGCAAGTCGCAGAACTCAACGAGATAACGTTGTCAGGATTAATCAAGAGGGTCATGATGTGACACGTTGATTTGTGGCATTTCCGGCCCTGGCCTACATAAACCAAGGACCTGCCCTTCGAGAACCACTAGCCGACCGATCCGCAGGAGCGAACAGAGCTGACAGCAAGCTAATTATCTTCATGCACGCAGATCTACGACCATCCGGGATCAACAAGTAAACGGCTGTTATCGCCAATAGTCCGTGACTCGTGGCGACGACTTCAGCCTGACGTCATTTCCAGCGTAAACTTCGTTCCGCGTTTCCGATCCTAGACAACACAAACCAAGAATCTGCCCTCGAAAATCACAAGCCGATCGATTCTCAGGAGTGAACGGAATGACAGCAAGCTAATTATCTACATACACGGAGGTTGGCAATCCTTTGCATTACATTTCTTGTGCAATTCCCACGGATTGCTCGCCCAGCAGCACAACACCGTCCAATGCAGAACTTGAGAACGAATTGAAATCACTCAAGAAGACATTCAAAGAAAAGTTTGCAGGACTGATATGTGCACTCAAAGCTGAACTTGAGCTGAGCGAACTGAACGCTACGAATTACAGAACAGAACTAAATGATGTGGAAGCAACACTGAATTTCCTAAGTCATCAATATGAGGACCTAATGAACAGCCACGAAAATATTATTGGGTCCCTGAAAAGGGTGCTCGATTCTTGACATATAAACAGCGGTACATTTATAAATGAATACACAGATAGACATGAAAGCACTGCAACTAGCCCCGGAACGTGTTTTATTAAGAGTGTTCGAGGTTGCCTATAATACGCTTGCATTATGTAGAGTACAGGCCACTGTGTGTTCATGCCGCGTACTGGACCTCAAAAGCGAACCGATCATTTACAATATAATCTTGAAAATTCGCGCTTCCGGGACTTGCGGCGACCTGCAGTTCCGAGCTTTCGCTCGTATCCGCGCGCAATGCATCATGCCGCGCTCTTTACGTCGCCAGTGAAGGGCTGCCATTAGTTCACCGTGACGCCTCTTTCTGACGTCACGCCGCTCCCATGGCCGCGGCCGCAAGCTCCGCCCCCCCCCCCCCCCCCGACCCCCTCCCTCCTCCCACGTGCGTCCGAACCCCGGCGGAGGGACCGAGTGGGTGGGCCGATGAAGGCGCCGACATGTCAGCGCGCAGAAAGTGACGAGAGGAGAGGGGAAGGTGCGAAGACACGTAAATTCAAATTTTGACTACAGATAACTCAGCTTCCTCTAAACTCATAAAGAAAATTCTTGCTGAAGGATATTTATGAAGCGGCGACCTTTAACATCTTCGACATACCGCAACTTTATTGGGAGACCCTTCAGAGACTCTTTAAGGGCAACCGTTAGCAACCTGAAAAAAGCTAACACGGAAGTGACAAAACAAGCTCAGAAACTGGATGAATAATCATATCTGAATAACTTGGGAATTCGAGGCATCCCTAACAGATCTGAGGAAGGCATAACTGCACCGTGGATTGACATTGGCCACACAGTAGAGAGCCCAGTTGAAGCTACCGACACTGAGAAGGCACACCTACGCACAGTAATTCCAAATCGAACATTGTCTTTCGTTTCATCTCGCTAAAAAAAAAAAGCTACCAAAAGAAAGCGAAAAAAGCGCGACTGACAACTGAACACCTTGGTTTTTCCACTGCCTCCCAGAAAGCTTTCTTTAACGACCACCTTACTCCTGCGCAGAATCACTTTTTGCCGATGCCCTGACGCTGAAACATGAAAACGACTGGAAATTCCTTTTGACAGCGTAGTGTGTTATTAAAGTAAGGAGAACGACGACCAGCATGGTTCACAAGATTGTATCGCAGTTCTATCTCAGGTTGATGGATTAGAATTTGTCTAATTCAGTGCAGGAAACAATTTCAACATGACATTATCTTTAATCTAACCACATGACTTTGCCTTTCAAACCAATCAGCATTCCGCTAATCATTAGTACTTGTTAAGATCCGAAGTGTACAGGGTACTTTTGATGAATTCCTTCATTTTTGTTCCGAGCTGAGGCACAAATTTGGCATCATTGCTTTATCAGACTCCTGGCTTAAAGTAGCAAAGTAACATTTTGAAATCCTGGCTACCAGTTAAAATTTTAAAATAGGCAGTCGTCACTAACATCGCCATCATCGTCGGCTGGTCAGCATAGCGGGGTTGCTTTCTGCATTAACAAATGCCTCCCGTACCTAATTCGCTCTGACATTAACATAACATACTATGTGAATTTTGCAAGTCTTTATCGTGATTCCATGGAGTCATAAATCTTCAAAAGTGTTTCCACACAAGAAAAATCCTAGTATATTAGGCGTAATCTACGAATTGGCACAAACCAAAAAAGGGCACTGTTAATGAAGTGGATATGTTATTAGCTACTCCTCTTGCGTGTGATGTTAAATTATATTAATGGACGACTTCACCATCGATACATTAAACCACGACTCAAGCAAATATGCATACAGTGACGTATTAACACAATGGTCTTCAGCAGCTGATAAATGATCTCACACGCTTTTCACTGACTATAAACAGCGCACTAGATGACGTAATAACTAAGCATTCTTCCTTTAAGTTCACAGCAGGAATTGTCGCTTTTGTTTGTCGCTTTCTTATGTTTTTACCATGTCGCTGTTTTTGCTGCCGAATCCTCGTTGCACCAAAATAATAAATAACGGGTGACCATTTCTCTAAAAGACGGTAATCTTATAATAGATCATTGTCACGAGAAATATGGTCCATTTGCCATTTTTGGCCATCGAGGCACGTTAGCTTGACAAAGTTAAAGGGGGACCTTGTGTGTCTTGTGTATCACGTAGTCTAGGATGAGTACTGATGTATGCTAACGAGTGTGCATAATTATAAATATGTGCTTATTCAGAAAGAAATGAAATAACCTGTAACGCTGCCGGGTCATGCCTTAAGGCGGATTTGAAGTTTCCCCCTAATTTTTTTTTAACTCTCTGCCTGTGTATCCCCTTCCTCAATCTCTTCTTTCCCGGCACGGTTCAACTGTCCACCCAGTGTAAAACATTACTACGCCTTTTCGGCGCTGAACAGGAAGAGAGCGACAACGTGAGTTAACGGATCTAGTGGATACAGCGAGGCAGCAAGACGAAGCAGAGCTGCGAAGACAGTATAACCTTGCTAAACGGGATACTTGAACAGATGAAGAAGCGAGAAGCGCGAAAAAAAAGCCGGAAAGAAGAGGAGCCACTTGAATAGCAAAGCCGAGGAACGACTGAAAGAACATTTAAGCGCAACTAGAATTTTCAAGCTTACAGAAAAGCTAAACAAATACAAACAAAGCTAAACTAGAGCAAACGTGCTAGCACAGTTTCTCAAAGTCCGAAGTACCTCAGAAAACTTTCTCGTAGGATCGCTATGACTGGTACGACGGTATGTTTCCGTCCACTATTGGTCGCTACAGGGCAACTTCAATTTGACACGATTGCATAAGTGCGGGTCGCGCGGTGGCGTGCCCATTGCTTTACCATTGTCGACCCACTGCCCAAAATGAGGCGGTCAAAGTTCGGCGCGCGTACCTCGAGTGCGCCTGCAATGATCTCTTTGTGCTGCTACGTGCCTGATAAGCACCATGCCTTTCGGTTGGCACACGTCGCTACATTGCAGCGTGCTAACTGCAAGATTACTCCTGGATATTTACATGCAGACACGATGCACATGTAATTTTCGGCGGTGGCCCGAAGTCCTATTCATAAACGTGTAGGCAGTTTCCTTATGGCGAACCCTGTTATCCAGTTGAAATTGAGTGCGCGTGGCGTTTCTACTCGCGTGTGGCCACGGCTCAGTGGGGTCCGTTCAGCTCGCGCTAGTCTTGACCCGCGGGGATTTAACTGCCTGTGAGCGAACTTTTGCGAGAAGGGTAAGCTGCGGGCTGGGCGCTGCCTGGTCTTCCCTAAAGAACGTCGCTGTTTACCCGGAAGCAGATCGTTCATACTTCCGGATTTCCGGTTGCTCCCGCATGCATTGCGGTGGAACACGTCTTCACCGCGTTAAGCTTGCCGATCTGGTCATCACTGCTGTAGCAGCGTAGGCACAAAAAAAAAATAGATTCGACATGTCTTTGGCTGTGGCTATGAGGTAGAATCTAAAAATTTAAATTATGAACATCCTATTTGCTCTGGTTGCCAGTAAAGAAGAGTTATCTTAACATTTCTTACGGATTACCACTCATAACGTATTCAAACCTCAAAAAATGACGCTAAAGAACTCCGCCAGTGCTTCCATACATGCTAGGTCGCTCTCTTCTCTTGCCATTCCTATTTTCTCTGCTGAGTTTTGTCACGCCTCTCTGTCGCTTTCTACCACTTATGTAGATACAAATTTTATTTATATTTTGTTTGAACCAACAAATGTGCTTCTTTTATCTATCACTTCTGCTCGACTCGTTACCTCCGCACTTGTGCGTATGTTTCATTGTTTCTGCCTTCAAGTGAAACTGCTTCTTGCTTTATTTGAACACAGTTTTGTATACTTTCATATTAATTATTTTGTGAGAATGAAATTACTAATGCATTCATGTTATTTTCTTGTTTTCTGTCAATTCAATAGAGCTTTCAATAGAATCGACTTTACAAGGCAAGCAAGTGAGAGAAATCAGTGCGCCATATATGTCAAGAGGCACTGCTAAGTCAAGAAGTACTGAGCCTCAAGTTCCACGGGCGGCTGGACAGGAACTCCGCACTCCTTTCTTTTGGCACACCTGGATTTCATGAGCCGCACTTCCAATCTTTCTTGATGGACTGTCTTTTGACTTTGCTTTTAAGTAACTCTTCCGAAATGACAGAACAGACTTCCACATGAAAAAGAAATGCTCATTCAGTGCAAGTCAACCGAAGAGTATCCTCATGAAACACACCGTTGCAAGCACAGGAACGTGACACTGTAAGATGCGTCGGACAGCAATCATGTAACGCAAACGCCGCCGGTAGCATCGCAACTTTCAAAAATATTACCTGTTTGTTTTGGTGGAACGTTAATTTAGTGCTATGAATGTCTTTTTTTAAGTTTCTGAAATCTTTGATGTAAATGTTAGATTAACCTTTCCCTAACAATAATTAAACATTTAAACAACGTAAATGTAACATTCTCGAAAATGGTACAGCAATTCTGGACCAGCATGCAGGCCCGCCGGTTGTAAAGGTGCCCGGCTTAAAGCTTTGCAAGAACCAAGAACGAGGGCGACACTGTAGCTCCACCATACAGCCCAACGTACAACTCATACACGCACCTCCGAACAGACACAATAGCGTCAAGTTTACTATGTAGCCATTGTTGAGGGGTGTCTCCCATTAGTGATAGTGGTGAATGGGCAATACGCGAAGCGTTCGAATAAATTAACGGGGTTTTGCATGTCATCTATGAAAGGCATTATCTAAGAGATTTTGCTGGAAAGTACTGCTAGTTGAAAAATGTCTTTAATGCGTGAACAGTGGGAAAAGTTCTGGGACCCAAGGCTTGAAATATATTTTTAATGCTGTTTTATAGTTATGATTCAAA
Source organism: Amblyomma mixtum (assembly GCF_055824585.1). Taxonomy (NCBI): domain Eukaryota; kingdom Metazoa; phylum Arthropoda; class Arachnida; order Ixodida; family Ixodidae; genus Amblyomma; species Amblyomma mixtum. The sequence continues at coordinate 155,619,057 of NC_143014.1, read as the reverse complement.
TATTATAACAACAATTAGAATAATATGTTAAAAATCTTTATTTAGAGTGTTAAAGTAATGTTTATGATAGAGCATATAACATTATTTCTAGACTATTAACATTGTAATAATATTTCGAAATCAGCATTACGATAATGCTTGCATTTAATGTTAAACTAATGCTTTTGCTGTAACATAAAACGTTATTAGTTATTTTTAACATCATATTCTTTCCTTTTTTTCGTTTGGGGTTTAACGTGCCAAAACGACTGAGGCTGTGAGGGACGCCGTAGTGGAGGGTTCTGGAAATTTCGACCACCTGTGGTTCTTTAACCTGCACTCACATCGCACAGTACACGGGTCTCTAGAATTTCTAGCATTATATTAACGTTTAAATACAACATATAGCGTTGCTGCAATATGCATAACATTTTTCTATCATAAATTTAATGTTCGATGCAACCTGGGACTTGGCACTGGCAGCAGCGTCAGCAAGTTCATGAGAGACAGGTGAAACTGAAAAATAATCTGCAAAAAGTTCAACCAAAAGTTAAGAGAGCGTGCCGTAAACGAGTCGCGCCCGCTGCAAAATTTGTAAAGCCCGCAATCTTTCGCAAGTTTATATCGGCTTTTAGCCTGTGGTTTGTTCTGAACACGCATTTATCAGAATAAATAATGCATTCTAAGACTTCCGTTCACTTCTGCCACTCTATTTCTAGTCATTGTTGCTGTTATTCATTTTTATCCACTGATACCTATCTACAATGTACAGGGAGCCTCGGTATCATTGTATCGGGTAATCGCGCAGCACTCCACGGTAGAATAGAGTCAGGAAGATGCTACATAAAGCAAAAACTGCATTCGAAGTTGCATTCCCGTATTTCGAAGGAGGCACTTAGAACCAAAAGCAAAGGAGAGCCGCTCAAGAAAATTGGACATGCGGTTAATGCACGTACTATCGCTCGTAATGGTATAATGATAACACTTGCAATAGGTGTGACTTTTTGAATGGAATCTTTTCACATCGCTTTTTGAATTTAATAACTTATACTTTGGCTTTGGCTTTCGGCTGCTCAACCCAAGGCCGCGGGTTTGATCCCGGCTGCGGCAGCCGTGTTTTAGGGGAAGCATATAGAAAATAAACTTACGGCCGATTTCCGTAGTTCGGCCAATCGCGAATTCGGCGCATTAGCACAATGTGGGCATTGTTCTGCAGTGTTTAGCTTGGTTTGCATTGTATATGCTTTGTTATTCACGATATTGATATGTGATTAAAGCGGTATGTCAAGTGTATTCTGTGCATTTTGGGTGTTTTCATGACATGGATGAAGTGGAGAGGATACAAGACACATTGTTAATTACAGTCGTTCTATGCGTGCATACCACTCACGACTCCCGTTGTGCGGAAAATCCAGCGTCCTCAACGCTGTCGTCAAGGTCATGTGACCTTGTAAAGTCATCACTAACTGTCTACTGTGACAGGTGGCAAGCACTTGTTAAATGCGTAGTAAGCATATGCTCGGATATAACCGGATTCAAATTACACATGGAGGCATTATATATATATATATATATATATATATATATATATATATATATATATATATATATATATATATATATATATATGTGAAGCAGCCACTTCTTAAAGACATATTTATTGTCGACGAAATACATATATATATACACACACATAGACTCATACCTGGGAAGGTTGCCCACAACCCGGTGGACAAGTTGCCACCAGCCAAGCAAGCTTCAGATAAAGGTCGGCGACATCAGTGGATGGGGGCCCTAAGTGCTAGCGCACTGAAATGTCCGTGTACTGTGCGATGTCAGGGGACGTTAAAGAACCCCACGTGGTCTAAAGTAATCCGGAACACTCCACTAGCGTCCCTCATAGCCCATGCGTCACTTGGGGACGTTAAACCCCACAATTACAATTTGGCCTGCTAGGTTTGCAGATACTTCTTTGAGTACCCTTGACCTTTGATTGTTTATATTGCTTCTCCGGTCGGTTGTGCTGAAATTATTGTTTATGATATTAGTCATCATTGCGCTCCATTTTCATTTATTGATGCCCAAACTTCTGACGGTAGTCGTGAAAGCGATGTCGGTTTCAGGCCACTGAAGGGACCTATTAACGCTACTGAGTCATGCCCTTAAGGCGGAGCTTAAGGGACCCCAAAATTTTTAATGAACAGTAACCGCACCGCTTTAGACGATCAAAACTTTCTGAAGATTGGACCTTCAATTTCAAACACTCGCTGCCTCACGAGAGTCATATTTCTTTTTTGGAAAGACTGAAACTATACTTCACGTTATGTTTTTCATTGAAGGCAATAATAAAAAAAAATTATATTCGGACGGTATGGGTAACTACTTATTTTAATAAAGTGATGCTTAAAAGTAAGCTCTTTGGGCGTTTTTCGCTCAATAAGGACTCTGCGCGTTTAGTTGCATTCAAAACCTGTCGTAATATTCTAACTAACGAACTAAGAAGCGTTAAGCAAGCTTATCAACAGCGCTTTCTTAGTATTAGCGGGCATAATCCTTGACAGGTATGAAAAGTTCATAATTTAGATATTGTTCATAAAAAAACACAACAAATGATTGAGCGAGCTACTCTCTGTGAAGCGCATCTAGCCTTGCCTTTGAAAAATAAACTAATCCCTGTGATTAGTTGCCACGGCGGATATTCGTTTTCTCTCGATTGTCGTGTGACTTCGAGTGTTAAAGATACGCAGGACACTTGGTTTTCAAAATACAATACGGATAATAAACCGTGGATAATTTCGAAGTAACTGGAAGATAACAGAGTTCTTCCCGTGTACAAGAAAGGTGACTAGCTTTATCACAAATTTACCAGCAATTTCGCTGACATCATGTTGTAAACTTACCGAACATATCGGGGCTTGATAAAAACGGTAAGATTGATGTAATATTTTTCGATTTCAGATTCAGATTATGAAACTTTTGGATAAACGCTCAGTTCTATCTAATTTACAACAACCACTTAGAGAAGGTTGCTCAACAGATACACAATTAGTCACAGTATTACTAATAAGGGAGTAATTACTCATTGGCATCCACCCAAGCGCAGCCATACGGCTACAAAGGAAAGCTATACAGCTTTCTCAGAAACTTCGTAGTTAAAGAAAAATTCGTCCTGGTCCGGGGTTCGAACCCGGAACCACCGCCACACCGGAGCAGTCGCTCTACCAATTGAGCTAACCGGGACGGCAAGCTTATGGTAGGGCGAGAGCGAATTGATCAGTAACTCGAAGTGGGAAGAGTGTTGGTCAAATGTTTAGGGGAATCCCCCAAGGTGGAGTAATTTTCTAATAAGGGAGTAATTACTCATTGGCATCCACCCAAGCGCAGCCATACGGCTACAAAGGAAAGCTATACAGCTTTCTCAGAAACTTCGTAGTTAAAGAAAAATTCGTCCTGGTCCGGGGTTCGAACCCGGAACCACCGCCACACCGGAGCAGTCGCTCTACCAATTGAGCTAACCGGGACGGCAAGCTTATGGTAGGGCGAGAGCGAATTGATCAGTAACTCGAAGTGGGAAGAGTGTTGGTCAAATGTTTAGGGGAATCCCCCAAGGTGGAGTAATTTTCTAATAAGGGAGTAATTACTCATTGGCATCCACCCAAGCGCAGCCATACGGCTACAAAGGAAAGCTATACAGCTTTCTCAGAAACTTCGTAGTTAAAGAAAAATTCGTCCTGGTCCGGGGTTCGAACCCGGAACCACCGCCACACCGGAGCAGTCGCTCTACCAGGATGGATGCCAATGAGTAATTACTCCCTTATTAGAAAATTACTCCACCTTGGGGGATTCCCCTAAACATTTGACCATCACAGTATTACACTCACCCGCGTCGGGGCTTGATAAAAACGGTAAGATTGATGTAATATTTTTCGATTTCAGATTTAGATTGAGTTCCGCGTGAAAAAGCGCACATGGTTTGGTTGGTTTATGGGGTTTAACGTCCCAAAGCGACTAAGGCTATGAGAGACGCCGTAGTGGAGGGCTCCGGAAATTTCGACCACCTGGGGTTCTTTAACGTGCACTGACATCGCACAGTACACGGGCCTCGAATTTCTCCTCCAAAGAAATTCAACCGCCGCGGCCGGGATCGAACCCGCGTCTTTCGGGCCAGCAGCCGAGCACCATAGCCACTGAGCCACCGCGGCGGCTAAAGAAGCTCACATGGATTGAGGTTCCTGAAATTTTCATCTTATGGATAACTAACTATTTAACTAATCGCTATAAATTGGTGGAAGTTAATGATAAACAATCAGCCTGTCCTCCTGTCACCTGCAGAGTCCCTCAAAGGAGTGTAATACGACCATTATTGTTTTTGCTGTTTGCTGTATATTAGCGGTATTACCGTTGCAGTTGACCTTAACGTGTGAATCAGGTTGTTTACGGAGGGCTGTGTGGTTTCTCAGAAATTCACTTCAGCTAACATCGAAACCGTTTTAACTCCTGCTTTGCTAATATGTTTGACATGCGAAATTTGGGCAATGAGGCTTAACGCTGAAAAGAGTGTGTTATTTCGCTGCTCTCGTCAAAAGCCCTGCTCTCCATTACTTCTAGACTGGGGTCGTCACGATTGCAGGAAGAAACTAAAGTTAAGTGCTTCGGTAACACACTTACTAATGGTTCATCATTGAACTTATATATAAATAACTCCTGCCCTTTGACTTTCCGCAAAATACCAATTTTAAGATGTAAGCTTGAAAATTTATACTCTAGCCTAAAATTTTTTTGCTTATTATTCAATAATGAGATCGAATCTTGATTATGCTTTTGTAGTTTTGGATCCGTTCCCTAAGGAGGATATTAAGTCTCGAAAAGGTACAGGTTTAGGTAAGGTAAAGGTAAGGTTAATTTGCTCAAACCTTTCCCCGTATGGCTCACCCTCTGAACTAATGCAGGCGAACAGCATTCGCTCTCTCACAGGGAACTCAGAATTTCCTTGTTTGGAATCAAAATTTAGCAATTAACACTTCCCCCTATCTATCGCCTTCAACGTTGAGGCATACTCACCACTCTCATCTTAACTCACTGACACCGCATTTCGCATCAACAGATTTATTCAAATTTTCATTCTTTCCTCCCAAGGTACCTGATCGGAATGATCCATTATTGCCATATTTCATGCATAGATGTTCTATTAATCCACACTGCTTGGACCTGTGCGAGATCTGCAGTATTTAATAAATTAGCAAATAAGTAATAGTCCATTTGGTACTCTACATTTTTTAATGCACGGCCACACCTGCATAGAATTAAACAACCACGTGGTGTGGTGTTATACATACTTATTTATAACTAAAATTACAAAAAAAAATTGTGTCTTTCTTGCACCTTTCTTAATATTGAAACAGGCAGGTTTTCGTGAAGTGTTCTCGATAATATTCGATGTGCACTGTGTCAGTCAGGTTGCAGAGATACGCTCAAGAAAAGCCAGCTCGTATATAGCCTTCATAAATCAAGAAAAAAGTGTGCCAGTCGAAACATCACCAAACATGCAGGCACTGCGTAACCGGGGCGTTTAAGCGGCATATCTAAAAGAGCTAGAGAATATCAAGGCATTGCGCAGGAAGCATAGTCATTTACAATGACATTGACAGAATGCCGATCAGGGAGAATGTCAGGCAAAGTGGAACAACATTTCCGCAAATATTCCCCACCTGTTTACAAGAAGTGTTCAGAAGAATGGACATGGACGAACTGGGGATTCCTCCGATTCGTACACGGTTGGGACAATTGATTTACTTGACTTCATTTTCTGAGGTGTTAGGAGCATTCTAGTAATTAAACCAGCATACTCCAAAGAAGGTTGTAAAACTCTTATGTGTGCTAATGTGCGTGCGACGAACACGAACGCTGTGCAAGCGCATGTCAGCAAATTTTGGAACAAAAATAAAAAAAGGTAGCTTATAGGTTTGCTTTTTAGGAAGGCTGCTTTGGCACGTTTGCATGCTTACGTAATGTCTCTATTAGTAAGAACTTGCACGACAACGGATTGGGTGAGGCTCAAGTGCTTATCCACATTCCTACTGGCTCTAAAAAGTGTGGCCGTGATGTGGGTTAGGAGTCATTACGCCGAATTACGCCCTATTTTCCTGCCGACCTCAGTCGCATGGCAGAGGTAGATGTTTCTCAGTTAAAAAAAAAAACTTTTTCCGAGCTTTTCAGTTGTAATCCGTGTACGATGCCTTGCTGTAGGCTTTGCACCTTGGGTAAAGTAGGATTAAATCGAGGATATCCTTTCTTCTACGTGTGTACGAACAGAAAAATATACTGGGTGACGCCAGCAGCAATCAACATGCGTACAAAACAGCCCTAAAATTAGCGCCGACTCCATCGTCTGTGAAACATGCGCCTAAACTCACAAATATCACGGCATTATGAGGGCCCCAGTATAATACGAGAGGCCATTTGGAAATATCTTAAAAAGAGCGGAAAAATTGTGTTGAGTGGGCATGTAGACATCATACGCTAATTTATGGGCACTGCACTCAGCACTTATTGAAGTCAATCACTTTCTCTGCTGTCCGCATCACTTTTCTTTCATTGCCTATTGCGCAAGCTCTCTTCCGTGCCATCCACAGCTTCCTGAAATGGCGCGCGGACTCGCAAAAGGCTCGGAACCCGTCAGAACCCAGGACACTGATTTTTCGCACTCAAAACCTTAAATAAAAAACGGAATTTTATTATATGCCGCTGCAAACGGCGACGTCGACTTTGATTTCTTTCTCCAAAGAAATTCTCTTTATAAAACGTCGTGCCAAGATCACGTTAACAGCATGCACGCCACACTGAAAAGCTACTATCAGTTCGTTCTATGAATAACACGCCTTTATGGATGTGAAGGCGTGGCCGACAAGTGGTTCAGCGAGCTATTCTGGATGCAAATTTACTACGAACAGTCGTCACAACACGAGCTTAGGCAGAGCTGCGATTCACACCGAACAAACCCGTTAAAATGCCCCTCACATCGCCAGCATTTGGCACCAGGGGATGGCACAAATAAGTAAAAAAATGAATACTTCTCAAGCCAGGTGAGAAAACCGCATTTTTTTTGTAACACGTTCAAGAACCTTGAGAGATACTTAATTGCAACATCAGGTATATTCTTTATTTATTTTCCGAAACATGTCACAAAAAATTAGCAACAGTGATTCATTTCTGCACCTCCATGGGACAAAATTATGAACGTGGTTACATTCAACAAGGATGACAACTATTCACAACAGCCAAATACATGTCATCGTCGCGATAAGACTTCAGAAATATGTAGAGCTGCAGCAGCTATACAGCAAAGTGCGAGGAACGTGGAGTCGGAACGAGGCCGTGCGGCGACTGGCAGTTCATGTCAATTAGTCGGCGGCATTCTGAACCCACAGCCACTGCACACAGGAATGAGTGCCGACTCAGAACTGAGGATTGCGCAAGACCTGACTTTGGTTACAGTGCGATGGAGTTATTTACATTTTGCTTTGATGTGCATGTTGATAGAACAGTGTGCTGCCGAAAAAAAACAAAACAAAATGTTTGGGAACACCACGCCAAATGCCTAATGTAGGCTACGATTTGAGGACATCTTTAACAAACACTACGCTTGAGACCGGACTCAAGCTCAAATTTTGTTTAAATACCATGAGTTCGCAAAGTAGCAGGAGCGGCTCAACATTTTGAACGCCGCAATGTATCGAATTTTTTTCCCCGCAGGTTACCGAATACTTTTTGCTGGCAAGGTTTGGGTTATCATATACCATAGGCTAAATTCCCCCCCCCCCCCTCCCCCACCTCCCCGCCTTCCCAAAAAAGAAGAAAACGTTCTAGGCGAAATCAGTTCTTTGTGTATTTCGGTGCATGCGTATGGAGCCGCTATACTCTGTTATGGACAGGCGTTCATCAGGGCACTGCGCAAAGTAACGTTGGTCCAACAATCGTATTCTCAAACGAATGAGACCAAAAGCTCCAAACTACACATATATGACTAGGAGATTACAGCAGTTCATTTGGTAACTACCTCCTAAGCAATATTCCACTGTAACACACTTCACAACACGTGGACGACATAATCTCTTTGAACGGAGCGGTGCTATTCGAGTATATTTATGAATGCTCGGCAACCATATGATGAGATCTTTCGGTTATGTTGATGCGCATAAGAATGCTACGATGAAGGCAACATGCGCAGCGAAACTATCTCCTCTGTGGGTGATAAACACAGGACAGTTGATGGCCGTAATGTATTGTTAGGAAGAAGAGTGGCTGGGCAAGAGAACGCACTACGAGCACGATAACGACATTGAGTTAGTCACCAAAACATCGAATGACTGCGTTTGAACGAGTGCAATCAAGACTACAATGGACACGTGTTGTCATCCCAACCATGAACGAGTGCAGTCAGGACTACAATGGACACGCGGGGTCATCCTAACCACACCGCAAGCAAGAAGAGGCGCCGGGTTATAGTGGGCCCCGCTTGCAGAAATGCGTTCTTCGGTTCCACCTCCTAATTTTGTCGTCCGCGTAAAAGCGTTCCGATGTCAAGTAGAGCTTTCGCTCCGAAAGATAGAATCGGTTCAGGTTAGTAATGTGGAGGATCACCATGTCAAGCGACATGACAGGTGTGCAATAAGTTTTAAAGGAGGAAGTAATGTATTTTTTTTTTGTTCAAAAAGTGTTATCTGCTGTCAGTAGATGTTACGGGAAAGATAGCTATCGGCACTGACGTTGTCGCGACTTGTGTTGAGTCTTCCGTCGGAAGCATACTGCTACCATCGGTTGAACGAGTTTCTAACTCTGAATTACCAATTTTAGGCACAGTCGAAAAGGGAGCACAGGTTCCCCGCTGTGATGGCTGCCAGATTCTTGTCGACTTTTGCGTCCGCAGTACAGAATTCATTTGGATAACAGTCCATGCTGGATCTCACATAGAGATCAATAAATACCACCCATATCTTCGAACGAGTGCAGTGTGTACCTCGCGATGTACAGCGCACGCTGCCCATGTATAACCGCGTAGGCTGCAAGGTAAGTTACCATATTACTTGGAAAATAGGAGGTTGAAAAGGAAGAAGAGAAAAAGACGAAGATAGTCCCCACACAACACAATTCAAGGCTCATTTGTGCCATTAAGCCTCACGACATCATCATCATCATCGTCATCATTTCAACAATCGGTGGAAATACATACCTGCGTCAGTGGCACCCAACTTTTTGTGTGCGTATCTGCCATTTTTTTTTTCTCTTTTTCTGATGTGGGGTTACATTTGGCCAGTCCAAGACACAGGAGACACGCAGGAAGAGGGCTTTCGGTTGAGAAACAGAGTGAGGAATTGCGAGAAGTTTAAATGGCCTTCATACTTGGTATCAGGGGCATATTTCCAAAAAGGCATTTTCGTGCAGACATACAGCTATTATGAATAGATACTGTAACGAGTGGCACTTTTGCGTTAGTCTTTGTCGAGCGTGAACGTATGCTTTCCTTCGTCTTTATTGACCCAACTGCGGAGTGCAGGCTCAGGTACATACCGCAGGTTTTCATATGACCTGAAGAAAGTCCCAATGGCTAAGGATTCAACGACAGAGTTTAAAAACTTTACCTTTCATCCACTTGCGTTGGAACGTATAAACATCACCCAGGTAAAAACTGTGCTCTGTATTGCGCACTAACCAGTAAAACATACGACAGCATTGTAATTGGCTGGGATCGGTGTTTACTTTAAGCGATAGCATAGCAGCACTTAGCTTAGCACAACTCGCTCGCAATGTTCGTGTTACAGGTTCTCATATTATTGCCTGTAAGTTAATGAAACGTTTGTTGTCAGGTGAGCAACGTCCACTTCGTTGCGTTCCATGCGCTGGCAGCGACAACGTGCATAAAATGACGTGCTGACAGCAGCAGCTCTATATTAGTACAAACACGAGAAAGCGTCCTGATTCTTTACAGAGAGGTACGTATTAGATGCTCAGAACAGCGCGTTAGTCTTTCCTTTATTACATGCGACTCTGCATGACAGAGGAGACAAGCTATCAGGGCGAAACCATCGATCACTAGAGAAACAGGCTTCGAACCTTTCAATTTAGATGAAATGAGTACAACTTCTGTAGCAGCTAAAGCGTGAAAAACACCGCCTCAAGCCTTTCAGCATAGACGTAAAAACAGCACAATAGACGAATAACAGGAGCCGCCACGAATGAGATCGCTGCACTATCCCTGTGGCTTGTCTTGTTCGGTGTCCTTAGTGCTACATATTAACATCTTCTGTAGAAGAGGGAAACCAGCGGGCCGACAGTCCTCAGCGTATCATGCACAATGTATGTAACAATGGTCACGTAATTCGAATTAAGTTACAGGATGGCCTCAGCGCTCTCGAATACCCCTCGTAACGGAGCCAACAGAAAAAATTTCGAGAAGCACTTGTTGTGGTTGTAACCATGCAATATATTTCTTTAACACCTTCGTTCACCGACGCTGCATCCTGCCACAAAGCACACTCTGTGAGCTCGGTACGTGCGCAATGGAGACTCCAGTTTCTATTTAAAGCGTCAAGGCGACTGCTAAGAAATAAGCAGGATGCGATAAATACTTTACATCGCGAAGCCATAGCTAGATAATAGGCGGATGTTTCTTCATAAACTGCGGTGCTATTCTGCATGCTGCCTTGCTAAACCAGACTTCGCTGTACGAAACTGGTGATAAGTTTTATCCCAGCCAGAGTGTGTTGTGAAAGTTTTAGAAGTAGTAAATGTTCCTGGTTTCGTTACCAGTGCCACAAAATATATCCTCACTTCAACACAGACATCATTCAGAGTGTCTGGGCAAAATAAGTGTTGCCGAAAAAAGCCCTGAAACGCAATCTCACACAATTTTTCGGCTGGAATGTAAATCTAAAGACTAAGGGGGTTTGTAAATTTTTGATAACAGCAGACAAAATTGCGGTATAAGTATGCGAAAAAAAATAACGTGTAAATACGCGCGCAAAGATGCCTAGGTAAGCATTCGGTTGACAGAAGACCAACATTATCTCGGCTCACGTGCGATAACAAAGAGCGTCTACGAAGCTAGTACAAGAAAATGATTCGAACTTTAACTTAACACTACTAAACAAAATTCGATGCTTTCATAATATTTTACAAATAATCAAATGGGCTTACGTTAACGTTAACTCTATTCGCAGAGCAGTGGCGCACGTGTTGCAAGTTGTCACTGTATGGTTCACCAACACAGTACACCGGAGACATTACTCACCATGGCATGGCAGCGTATGTAAAAAAGCAACGGCACAAGATTATGAAGCTAAAGAAGTACCGCTACATGCCAGGTGCGTTGCTAGTGTACAAGATAGCACTGATATTGACTGCCTTGTTTCGTTTGGGCACATAGACTGTTGAATCACAAGCCGAAGGATAGCATAAGCGTGGAACCAGGTTTTGCTTCCTGAGCCTCACAGTGCATTTCCACCAAGGTTCTATTTTGGTAACTGCTTGTGTGATAATGCCCCATCACTACCATAAAAATCTGAGAACAACGGAGGCCACGAAACCCTTCTTAAGACTCAAGAATATGGCTGCTAGGTACACCACAAGTGTAAGCTTGTCGTCTAGATCCTCAGCACACTCTTGCACAGCGCTTGGACTTCTCAAATATACTAGAAAGCCACGCGCCCTCTTTTGTTTCGCATGCTGTACGGGTTCATCAAACTTTAAAGCATTTTCTAGCGTCAGTGATTTCACGTCAGCTGTTCTGCATCCGCTGTCACGTCCCGAGAAACGCACATCACGAATCACGAACGAGGAGCCATCAATCAGTGCAACGCGAACTCTCGACGCCACAAGAACGGAAGAGAGATGGTATAATTGTTATGGAAACGATAGCTGCAAGCAAAACTGCCAGAATGAGAATCAGTAAACACTGCGATGACATGGAAGCGACCGATTGCGCATCATCTCTATAGCTCGACTAGAGACGCGGACGTAACAAGAGAGAAGCAAAAGTTGTCAAAGCGAAGTCAAAGACATCGCTTTGAAATTATTTGATCTACGATTTGCAAGGTAAAATGAATATTTATCAAAATGTGTCTGCGGGAATTTTCAGCGTCAGGCTTAAAAATATGGCAGGAAGAGGCACCTTTCATATATAAAATAAAATGCCCGTTATTCGGTATTCTGTCGTAAAGACCGCGGAACTCATTGGTGAGTGCTGGTTTACAAAAAAAAAATGGTGAACATCCCTGAAGATGAAGACGCTTTTAACAGGGCTGACATGCTTTCCTCCGACTGAAAAAACGCAGCAGTATAAACATCGATAAACAGTCACGGTACAACAATAAAGCATATTGTGTGAATCATCGCGCTTACAATATTCCTTTGTCGACACACACATACACGTACAAAACAGTTTACGTGCATTTATATACAAAACGTGACCCCTCTCGAGTGAGGTAAAACTGCTACATTAAGACATATAACCACCAAATCGCCGCACGAAAGTTCCTCACGAAAAACAGTCTGAATGCAGCCACAGACACTGAATTTCAGTGCTGAGTTTTAAAAAGCAGTCTACGTGGATATCAAAAAATAGTTGTTTAAAACCCAATGCTGTACAGCAATCTCTGATAAAGATAGCGTTACTTCGCTCCTTCAGCTAAAAAGCATTCTGTTTGCTGTAGCTGAGAACACAAGAAGCCTTCCTTTCACTTTGGCGGCGCCAGTCGCTTGGATTTTAATGCAAGTGGTGAAAAGTCTTACCCGATGCTGACGCAATGTATAGTACAGTAGCTTACTGCCTCTTCTTAATAAGAGCTGAGAAGTTTTGCGGCACTGTGAAAGAATTTGCTGAACCTAATCAAACCAATGTGGTTTGGTGAAAGAGCATCCTGAAGACAATTTTCAGGCAGAACGGATTAGCTTTGGCACCCCACAGTCGCTGACAGCACAGTACAGGTGCGGGCATAAGTAAACAGAGCATTGTATTCCGTTCTAACTGCAATAATGTATTTCCTATTAGAAATGAAGAAACAATGTTTTTTTTTATGAGAAAGCGCACTTGCGTCTGCTACAAGCCTGCACATACCACTATTGGCAGTTTAAATTAGAAAACGCGTGAAAAATGTTAGAAGGCAATAGCGTGCTCCGTTTACTTTTTCCGCATCTGTACAACGGAGCCAGCGTAGGTTCGACCTGACAATACGCCCGAACCTGTTCCTTTCCAGAAAACTTGTTCTGCGTGACATGCGGTGCGCCCTGCGGTACGTGCTATGGTCGAACGATTAAAGGTAGGGACACAGGCATTCTATAAAACGATGACACTCAGACTGAGAATGCAGTTCATCGTAGCGCACAGGCATGGCCCCACAGCACAATGCCTTGAGGAATGTTGGCTGCGTGGTCCCCGGGTGAACAGGCGGCCTCATGATTAAGTCCGGGCCATTCGCCGACCTGCAGCACCAGTAGGCAGCAGATGCACCGGAGGATTTCTGGCGTGGCGAGTACGCCGATGGCTCTTTGGTTATCTAGCTGGACATGGTGGTGGCGGGCCACCGCGGCTTGGCACTCGAGGACTAGAGGAGCTGCTTGGGCCGTTCATTACCACCTCCGTCTCGCGACAAGACCTCGGGCCGGGCCAGCCAGCACACGACCGGCGAGTCGACGGGAAAGCCATTCTTCTTGGTTAGCAACTGCACGTTGCTCGCCTCCGACGCGTTGTGCTCGGAGAATGACCCTCGCCGATCGAATTCCATGCAGCCATATTCAGCTGAAATAAGAGGTGGCGACAGTTAAACGCTGACAACGTATAATACAGCACCTAGTAAAGTACTGAAACGGGAGAAAAATTTATCGTAGTGTACTACTGATAGGTTATGAAACGTGAAAGTCATGCAAATATGAGTATACCGCATCCGCGGGCACACAATCTGGGGCCGGAGGCTTAAATTCGGGACAACTTAAGTGAAACGGCAAATAGTCCAGAAATGTTTTTCGATGAAGGTATAGCTCGTTACGGCTATAGCTTTCTGCCACAATTTCCAGTCACATTTCCAGGAAGTTACACTCATACGCTCGGCGCTCTACGTGCAACGCAAGAAGTCAGCGCCAGTATTTCGTCGCTGTGCTGAGACTTTCATGTTTTTTTTGTTTTTTTTTTTAAATGACGGGCATTAGGGAACATGTCTCCTCTGGCAACATTCATTTTTAGGGCGGTACATACTCCATTCTGACGTTTGTTTGCGTGACGATTTATGAGGAGGATACAAATGTAAGAATACTGCCACAAGAGTACCGCATAGCTTTTTTAACCATAACGAAGTGACTTAACGCACAAATGGTCCCTTCTCAGCATGCTTTTCCTTTGTTTAACGAACTCGCGATGCACACTGTCTAAAAACCTGTGCAAGTTTTGAAAACTTTCTGTCCTTGAAAATGCAACAGTAAATAACAAACTTTCATTAAGTGGTAAAAGAGGGCAGGTAAATAGTTTCTTGACATACACAAAGTTAACAAGGTAGGGGAAAGTCTCAGGGTGCTTGACAACGTTTCGTCAAGAGGACTTGTGTTCGTCTGGGCTTCATTAAATAATTCATGTCTTGTGTTGCCACTCCACAGACTTATCAGTTCTGTGGAAGGCGCATCGATGTCAATGGAAGAATAATAAGCCACTCACGGGCTTCGCTGCCCTCGCTGTCATCCGAGTGCTCTTCAAGGAGGGGCTTCATTAATGGTGCTCCGCCGTTGAGGTTATAGTAAGAACGATTCTGTGGCCCATTGAGTTCCAGGTATGACTAGAAATGAAGCATAAGCACACTTTATTTAGTATTTTGTGACGTGCTATTATGTATTACTGCACTTCAGGAAGGTTTTTCAACCGTGATGCACAAGTAAAAGTGCGGATAATTAAATTCAACTGTTTAGTTTAGTTTAGTTAATGGGGTTTAACGTCCCAAAGCGACTAAGGCTATGAGAGACGCCGTAGTGGAGGGCTCCGGAAATTTCGACCACCTGGGGTTCTTTAACGTGCACTGACATCGCACAGTACACGGGCTTCTAGAATTTCTCCTCCAAAGAAATTCCAGCCGCCGCGGCCGGGATCGAACCCGCGTCTTTTGGGTCAGCAGCCGAGCACCATAACCGCTGAGCCACCGCGGCGGCTTAAATTCAACTGTAACGGACGCACAAATTGTTTTGCAATATCAGCGTTACCTTGCTTTTCTCTCACAATATTCTAATAAAAAGAGAATCAAACTCTAACTTTAATTAATACAAAGTTGGAAAATTTGATTTCAAGGAAGGTTAAAAATACATACTGCTGTGTGTAGAGAATGTCAAGAAAGTTAGCCTGCCTTATGTTGACAAACTCTGCTTAATAACAGACCGTTACTCTACTTTGTAGTCCACCCGAGAACAGGTGCTTCAGCAGCAGGTATAGTATTAGAAATTATCAATAATTAGTTTACTTAGCCAATTCGTGTTTTGTATGGCCTGTACAGACATGTACCCAAGTTTTCCTGATTAACTAGGAGCTTCAAAGCTGACAATGACGATGGAAGTTATTACCCTACACATTGACTCGAGAAGGACTAGAAAAACCACAGCTTGCCTGATAAGCAAGATAGGTGACACTGCAACTGTCATTGGCACGGTCATTGGCGACACTGTCGGTTAAAGCAACATTATGATGCAAAGTTTCATTAAGCTCCAGCCTTAAGAAGACAAGAAGCATCCACAAAGTTATCTCAACTATCCTCACAACCGCAGACGAAACATATCACGTATAGCAGTGATCACAGTTACCCGAAACGTGGGTGTGCGTGCCTTTCGCGTGAACCACGTCATTGAAACGCTCCCCCACGGTATATTTTGTGGCACCGCGTCATCTCTTATATGTGCTTACTTTATACCGGCCAATGCCTATTGAATATATCGCAACATCAGCGCAAACAGCGTGTACGCGTGTTTACGGTAACAGTGATCACCCCTGTAGGCTCCAAAGCATCGCCGAGTGGCGCTGTTGGGATGGATGGAGGGAAGATAGGAGCGTCTCCTTTGAAACAGGGCGGTGGTAGCTGCCATCATGTTTAACGATAACAATGGTTTAAAGATAACAATGGTCATGTAAATAAATCTGCAGTGGAAGTCAGCAAAAAGCGATTGGAGGATTGGTGGCTGAAAAGCAGAGATGTGGCATAAGGTTAGAATTGTAGGAAACCGTAGGCAAAGGTGATGGAGAATCTTAATGAGAATTGCCAACACAGTAAACAAAAAAAATAATAAAGAAAAGCTGAGCATGGTGGCAATTGCCACCACCCCGTTTCAAAGGGGGCGCTCCTATCCATCCATCCATCCATCCATCCATCCATCCATCCATCCATCCATCCATCCATGTCGGCTTTTTTTTCTGTATTTTTATTTTGCTCTGTTATAAATTGCTCTCAAAATTCGGCATTTTCTTTAAATACTTATTTAATCGTACACTTCTAACCTTATGTTACCTCTCTGATATTGAGCCACCAATCTTCAAATCGTTTTTTGTTAACTTCCTCCGCAGATTTATTTACATAACCATTGTTATTTCCAAACCGTAGGGCCTCGGGGAGAGTGACTTTGCCTGCATCGAATCCAGATGGATACAATCACATTCGAGTATCATGTGTTCAACTGTTTCTAGAAATTTACCATACACACCACATGAGTCATTTTCTCCGTTAAGTTCCTCTTTGTAGCTGCGCGTTCTAAGACGCCCTGATCTAGCCTCAAAGAGCAGGGCACTGCCCCTTGAGTTATCATAGAACGATTCTTTCCCAATCTGCCTTTTCAATATCGATATAGTTCTACACTATGCTTCTTTTCCAGAGAATTAATCCAAGTTTTTACCTTCCGCGTTTTTTACTTGTCGTTTAATGATCTTTATTTTTCCGTCCTCGTGTCCAGCATACTTACTGGTTAGTTTTGCAGTTCTTCTCCGCCACTCTGAGTCAACGCTCCTTCTGTATACGTATTTAAATACCTTAGCTGCCCATCATTTATCGTCCAATTTCGTCAGGCGTTCTTCATACAATATTTTACTCTCAGCTTCGGCGCTTCGACCGACGTTTGTGGTTTTACCGAGGGGACCCAGAGCTAATCTTCCAACAACTCTCTGATTTGCTAATAATCTTAAAAGACTTTTCCCTTAATAACGGAACTGTTTCCCCGAAAGTAAGCCCCGGCACAATTATTCCTTTCTAAATGCTTCTCAGTACTTCATCATTGTTGTCCCTCCATAAGGACCCATGTTTCATTATCCTAACATCTATTCGCCCTTTTGCCCTAACAGATTGTTCCTGATCCGGAGCGCCATCAGTGGAAGAAAAATAAAAACTAGGACAATGACCACTGCACTCGCTGCTTTCGCCGCAATATTCTCGCACGCTTTTGTGCACGTGTACGAGCTCGCACTCGCGCGTCGCAGTGAATTGCCTACACTGCGGCTTCAACAAGATCGGTCAGATTGATGCATACTTATGCAGAGCGTACTAAATCAAAGGATAGAAACTAATTAGCTGCGTCTACTTTGTCGAGCCGACGACTGACGACGGCGAGGCACGCTCGATCGCGAAGTACGTTTGAGCGATCACATCATCTACGACGTGTACCTCGAGGTAAATTCGCTATTTAACTATATGCCTAAATATGCAGTGCACTATCAGCGTTGTGAAATGAAGCGGCGCACTTGTTGATCGTAGTTGTTGGTGTCTGCATGCATGCGACGTATACGTATATGTTTTTTTTATATATATTACGATCTCGCTAAAGCAAATTGCATGCATTCAGGGATATGCATGAAACAGAGATAAAAAAATGTTTCTGCTTGGCCAAGCATGCTATAGTCGACTAAAAAGCTTGCTAAAGTGTGGCACATGCGTGTTCCGTGCACTGGGACATAATACACTCGCTAGGTCGAGTGGCAGACGAACTTTAAGCGCGGCAAAGCCAGGCGTATTAATCCTTGCATTTACATCGGGTCTTACGCGATGCTTGGGCTTCATTTCTGTGAGAGTATTTTTCACTAATAAAACTTGTGGCAGGAATGTAGTGTTCCTTGTGAGTGGTGCCGAACCACAGGCGCGCTGTTATATCGCGCATGCGACATCGGAAAGTAACGACTGTGAAAGAAGCGACCAATTCATCAGCGAGATTTGCAGGTTGAAAGAAGTTGAAAAACAGAACAACCGAACTAAAGACTCAATTTGTTGACATTACAAGCCAGTCTATTTCGACGCGATTAAACAGAGTTCTCGACATGTAAACAGCATGAGGCCGAGCGATGTTCTTCTCGCCATGCAATCATAACTCTACTTTTACAACACATCGTGCAGGTAGAAGGCAGCGAATGCGAGCAATAATCACCGCTGTCGTCGACTGCATGCCTTCCGTTACTTATGACTTGAGTAGTTAAAGATGAAAAAATTCGAACAATTGCAACAACTAGGGCAGGAAGCGAGATAAAACAGTCGGGAAGTATTTGATTCTCCTTGTTGCGAGACCCACGCTTGTCGCTGTTCTTGCTCGCACAACTTGCCTAGTTGCGCAAGTGTATCTGGCTTTGTAGTGTTCTGTGCACTGTTGTGGCAGTCCACTGCACAATAGTACTTCGCACGTAAGCTTTGCTCCGAGGGAACAGCTTCTGTCATCGCGAAAATACCGCCTCGACAGCTCGCCCGTAGCAAATGCAAACGAAGCTTTCAGAGCGTCTGCTCCGGCGGCGCCCCGACATACGGCTCGTCGCCAGGGGAGAAATGCAGCGCTGCTCAGAAGAAATAAAATGTTGCACATGGCAGGACTCGTGAAACTTACTGCCGAGTCTTGAAGTATATCTTCGAGGCGTTGTCTAAGCTCCTTGAAGCAAGGTCGATCCTGCGGCCTCGCCTGCCAACAGCTTAGCATAATACGGTACCTGTATCGCGTGCGTGCGGAAAAAAAGAGAGCAAATAAGTAATGAACGCAAGGTACTCACGAGGGCGCCTCCTTGTAAAACTCTCCTTTTATGCGCTTAGAAATGTCTCAGTGTTTTATGTATCTGTGCCCAGGTTGAGTTTTAGTGTCAAATATACGAATACATGCAGAATGGTACATGTAGAGAAAGCGTTGTAATAAACTCTGAAAGTGCACAACAAATCGTTGCTACAAAGCAGTTGCTTTAGTGAAATTCTGGGCCGGTACTCTTCTTTCAGTTGCCTTTCAGTGTCACCAGCCGCAGTATCAATGATGACAATTTGTTTCCTTCAAGTTGCACTTGCTCGTAAACAGGTTTAGAAACAAAAATGAAGCTAAAGAAATATAGAGCTAGTCCGCTAATTCATTTACGACAACAGAAAAATAGCGTCAGCGGTTAACCTCAGACTATATAAGTGCGTTGCAAGGAGAACGGTGAATATTTCTTACATTTCATCGGAACAGCTTTCAGGCTGGTGCATTCTGTACCCAGTTTTCAGAAGCCTGAACAAGTGCTCAGGACCCACTCCCGGGTATGGCGAAGCACCTGCAGAGACGTGAAAAGGGAGGGCAAATATTAAGGCGAAAGCCTTTAATGCCTCATACTGTTGTTAGCAGCCGTGTCGGTAGATGTGTTCGCGTTTTGGCGTCACTACTTAAAACAAAACAGTGTCGAGGATGGGAGTCGAACCAGGGCATTTGGCACTTGAAGTGGAGACGCTACCACTCCGCCACGAAGGCTCAGGGTTTGAGCGTGAATAAAGGCGCATCTTGTGAATGCATGCGTTTCATAAATAAAATAAAAGAAATAAAAAATAAAATAACAAAAGAAACAAAAATTACAGACAAAAGTAAGAAAGGAACAAAAATAAAAATAAAACATGAGAAAGATAAAAAAAAACGTGCGCCA
This sequence comes from Amblyomma mixtum, assembly GCF_055824585.1. NCBI lineage: Eukaryota > Metazoa > Arthropoda > Arachnida > Ixodida > Ixodidae > Amblyomma > Amblyomma mixtum. The sequence goes on along the minus strand of NC_143014.1, from coordinate 155,599,163 downwards.
GGAAACGCTTTCGCCTTGCAGCACTTTAGAGAGCCAACGTGCCCCCTGAATTTTTGGATGACGTTAGTCTGAACCAAAACGTACGGCACATTTTCGTTGGTTTTGTGCTCCTGTGATCCGAATCCTGTCAAAGGCTATTCCAGTAAATTCCCCTCTGTTTTCTCCACAAACACAGCCTTAAAAAGCAGCGACGCAGCTACACAGTGTGGCGTTGAACCCTTTCAGCACCACCAGTGCGCAAGCTCTCGCTGGTGAGAGTTTCAAGCTGAAACTGAAATTTTTTTTTTACTTTCACTGCCAAGGAAGTTATCAACATTTTGGCCAGCGGCCGTAGCTCTTGTTTCTCCACTTGACAACTGTGCGCACTTGTCGCCGCTGGTTCAATTTCACGTTGCTTACAGAATAAGAGCAATAAAACAACTCTGAGAAAAATAGCAGTTGAAATCTTGTTTACAATTATACGGCATATTCAGGACCACCAGCTTCTCAGAGTTAAACGCGTTATTTTTTTTTCCTACGCCTATTCAGTTGCGATCACAGCGTCTACACGACTGCTCTGTGGGGCGTCAAAGGGATTGGGCGGATGTCTTCTTCGCCTTCAAAGCCCTCGGAGACAACGGCCGGCCTGTTCTGCACCGCAGCTGGTGGCTTTGCACTTTTGAATAACAGAGGCCAAATCCCAAAGCCCTGTGCTGAGCTCGACCGACAGAAGTACAACCGGTTGAGATACATGCAGCGACATGCTTAGGTACACGGCTGGTCGTCTATTAGCTCAAAACTGCCACCGCTGAGGCAGTTGCCCTACACTTCTGAATTCTACACTTCAAGGATTTTGCTGCTTGCTGCGTTACTTCTCGAAGAGGTCGCGATCAGAACCACACATTCGCTTCCTTTTTGTTCTTTTTTCTATTTTTTGTTCTTTTTCCTGCGGCCTTTATCAGGATGGTAGCCTAACAGCGGTGCTGGGGCCCCTGCATTCAGACAGAAGGTGTCGTCTCGTGACTCGGCTGAATTATCAGAAAATATGGCGGCTTCAAAGGCAAGCACACTTCTAATAAAATAAAGACGCCAGATTATGTGGACTGAGTGAACCACCCCTGGGCTGCTATGAGGAAACAGACGCCTCTAAAAGAAGCTTCGCTGGCACATGAGGTTTGAAAAATACATTTGGTTGTCTGCCTTAGTTGATGTCCGAAATCGAACGGCGACCGTACGGAGATAATGACGTTTTAGTGGTCTTATCTGAATCGGAAACCAATGTCGACAGTATTTCGTTAAATTGTCCAGCTAAGCAACCCTTATTTAAGCTTTATAATGACAGCGCACTCCTAGAGAAGAGTTTGTCGAAAGGCACCTTCCGCAAAGTATAGATAAAAACTGTTGTAATCGCACCATAAAATTGCATTGGTTTTACCTAAGGTGACGATTTCCCACAGCACAATGCCAAATGACCACCTGAAAAGAAAAATAATGAAAAAGATAAGTATTTCAATTGATAAGTTTATTCTGATGAATTTTGTATTTCATTCAGCACATGGGTCACCGCAAAGGCGCCGAACCGAACAGAATAGGTGGAACCCACTCTTTTTTTTTTACTTTTGATAACTAGTTCGAGATAATACAGCGCTCGGACGGATGAGGTAGCTAAAATTTGGGACGTTTTCAGCGTATATGCGGTCCTATTTTTAAACGCGAAGGTGACAACACAGTGAATAGACCTGCGCCGCTTCCATAAGCGAACATCGGAAAATAATGCAAAAATAAAACACTATGAAGCGTCCAATCATCGTCATTTTAGTGCGCCGGATATAAACCGAACGTGAGTATAGTGCGTAGCATATATAGTAGTGTGCTGCGATATTTAACAACGTGAAGCATCGTTATGTGCACTAGGCGGCGCTGTTTTGCCGTTGCGAAGATTTATTTATTCATTTATTCGATACTGCCAGCCGCCTTTTAGTGGCCAAGGCCGGAGTGGGGATGCAATTGCGCAGTGCTTTGTCAATAGCAAACAACGAAAATAAAAAGGGGAAAAGAAGGCCTGCAGGCAGGCAGCAAAATTTCTGCGGGACAACTCAAATAATACACGAGTAACAAACACTTTACTTTAAAATTCAAAACAAAACGCGACAAGGGCAACACTCCAAAATCGAACCAAATACCCTAACTTGACCGGCTGGGGTTGACTGCAGATAAAAATGTTCGTTAACCCGACTGCACTCTTCGTGCTTCGAGCTCTCCATAGTGCATGAATAAACATTGTAAAACGGGAGCTAGAGAACGAAACTAAAGTTCTTGCTGGATCGCTGAATGAGACAGGTCGGTAAAACTTTAAAACTGCCTGTAGACGACCTTACACACAATGAAATGTTCATTACTGCTAGTTTTGGGGCACCAAAAACCGAAAGAGTGATTCTCGCATTCCTTTTCATGTGTATCAGGTGAAGTTGCAGCTTCTAGAGAGCGGTATTTCAGCGCTGAGAGCGCCTAGGACTGATCGTGTAGAGTGGGAGAGATAGTGTGAATTTTGCAGTGCCAGGGCACACATACTTACACGTCGCTCTTGCTGGTGTATATCTGGTCCTCCAGCGATTCCAAAGCCATCCACTTGACTGGAACCCTGCCCTGAAAGCCGCAAACACGAACACAGATTAAGAACATGAGACATCAGAGAAAATTCGAAGTGCCATCAAAGATGAACGCACTTGGCGTCGCTGCAAGCATGCACCGCATTCGAGTGAGTATGAGGCGAACACAAATAGCACAAAGCGAGCAGGGGCTTTTTGAGATCTCAAAAAATATCAATGCAAAATACTACTGCACGCTCAAGAGGCGGCAACGACGCGCTGTAATAATTGAAGAGAGTACGCCCGGCAAGTTTTCCTCGCTGATTTTGCTTGGCGCTTGCTCTCTGCGGTTGGACACTCGTATCCAACGGTGAAACAAAAGCTGCGGCCTCTCAACTGTCGCCCTCGGTTCTGCGCCCTCGCTTCTATTCTGACACACCTTTCGCTCCCTTCCTCGCAGACGAGCGCGGTCCATCTGTTATCTTTGGCGCAAAGCCTCTTGCGATACCTGGTGAATGCATCACAGCAAAAGCCAGCCAGACGGCACTCATATCGGAATGCAAGCCGATGCTGGCTACCCACATATGATGGCAGCCCCCGAATTCACGCCTTTCAGGAATGTGGCAAGTAATTCTTGTCAGGTGAACAGCTGCGGCCGCTGATGATCGGAAGCCCTCGGAAGCCCTCTGACTTCGGCTTCCGAGGAGGGACTGTGTGTTTATGTTTTGTGCTTTTAAAGTGACTTCTATAAATTGTGTGTTTCAGCAGTAAACCCCAGTTGCGAGTTAGCGCTTGTCTGCGTCGTTTCCATTCCGTCCCTTGTATTCCTTTGGTGCTATTGTTACATCATGAGTCGCTGCAACATAAATAAATGTCGCGCTTTTATCGACAGCTGTTGTTTTTTTCCCAGTACAGGCAAAATTCCTCATTAGGGGGTGCACCGTCGCACTCGGTTATTCATAGCGCATTTAGGGAAGGAACGTAGCGGCAGTTAGTGAGACATATCATTTATGAAGTTTTCGCACTTTTTTCTTTCTAAAAGCAGGAACTTCACAATTGGTATTTTAAAAGGTTACCAACGAGGTGGTCACCTGCCAGACCTCTCGTAACTCAGACTAGGAAGAGAAAGTCGAGAAAGTTTAAATGGACTGCGTCCTCCCAGATAAGGCTATGTCGACTAGGTAATGGGCTGAAAATCACTTTTGTCTTTCCCTAGCAACTCTGCACACCGGCCTTTCGGCCTTTCCCCATTACTAGCGAGCGCCATATTATTTGGTCGATCACGCCACGCCTAGACCCTCCGGTTGCCTTCCCTTGTGCTGAATGAAGTAATTAAGGAGCCTAAGGACATTAGTTAAAAAGTTCACTTTTCAAATTAGTTAACCAGCCTGCTAGTTAGCACGTCTTAGCTGTATTATTGATGGAAGCCAACTGCCACCGAAACCAAGGATTATAGGGGATGTCTTTTTTTTTTAATTTGTAGGTTTTCATCAATTAGAGATTAATAAAAGCAGAAGAAGAAACAACCACATGTCACCGGTGGGATGCGAACCCACGACCTCCGAATTTCACGTCCGCTGCTCAACTGAGCTACTGCGACGGCTGTCCAGTCTTCGGCTTTCGGGGGTATTTATGTGAAGCGTAACCGAAACTTGATAGTGTTCACCAGCGCCACCTTCGTCCATAGCGGCGGACGTAGTACGTTCTGTACTACCGCGAGTGCCACGTAGGAACGTGGTCGAACGATGAGGGCGGAAGCTCTGTTCTGATGTACTACACTGCTGACAATGCTTTGCCGAAGCAAGCGCTGTACTAATTCAAAAGCCTATTTTTAATAAATGCAGAAAGTCTTTGGAGAAGCGCCCTGTATATAGACAAAACCACCAGTCTACACCTGATGAACGATAACTAAGGGAAAATTAAACGTTAGAAAAGGGCTTTCAAAAATGTCCTAGGCTTTGGTATCGTAATCAGGCCACCTTTACTCAATTCAGTCATGGTGCAGCTGTGTTACACAAAATATTCGGATTTGGGCTGTGGCTGCATATTAAAGGTGGCGTGAAACAATCTGCACATATTGCTGCTTAAAATTATGACTATTTTGTAACGGCCAAAGAAAAGTCGCCCGTCTCGAGAACGGAGCGATGCTCTCTTTTTTATCACTGAAGAGAGAAGCTGGGTGGACTTTTCGAACTTCTTGAGGCATACCCTGCTCTTCTTCAGGTAGGTGTCACCCTCGTAAACATCCCGGCTGAGACCGAAGTCGGAAATCTTGATCACGTTGCCTTCGGCCAAGAGGATATTCCGTGCGGCCAGGTCTCTGTGTACGAGCTGTGAAAAAAAAAAATGTGCAGTAACTGTTGAAGCAATCCAAATGCGGTAACTCTGGCGACAGGTGTGTACACGCAAAACCACTTTTAATGGGGTAGAACTATGGTTAGTTGTGCTCATAGACATACCAGGACGCCTTACAGAGGCCGCGTCATTTGAGAGCACTTATTCAGTGGCACTGAATTAGATATTTTTCACAATCTTTCCCGGTTCCACCAAATTGACACGGAAAAAGAAGCTGAACTTGGTATAGATCATAATTTCTATCTTTTATCAATGTGGACAGGAAATTCATCGTCACTATATGAGTAGAGCTTTAGGTAACATAACTGTAATAGTTTATTGATTAGAAAGTGTTAACTACAAAACATATTCCCTGGTTCACACCATTATGTATGTCCAGAAACAACATTTGCTGTGTGTTGCCTAGAAACGTACACGCTGACAAATGCTGTTACCCCTTAGGAGCAGCAGTATCCCTGGAAACAGTGCATAAAAATAATTACATAGTTATAGAAGTGTTTACAAGCGTCGTTCAAACGAGACTAGCATCAGCAGGGGCGGATTTATAGCACCTCTTGGAGGGGGCCACTTGGGTGGGGATGGGGACAGTTCAGTTTCTCAAATGCATTTATTAAACTGCTTCCGTTAAACAAAGAAAAGTGATCGAGGGAAATGTCGCTTCCCCATAAAAAAAAAAATATCTTGCTTAGGACAGAGAAATGCCGCAGCCCTCGCCGCTCCTTTCCCCTTTTCTAATTGTATTTGACATATTTTTATGCTTTTATATTCATTATTTCACTTCTGTTCATCAAAAAAATGTTTGTCCTGAATCATTTATTCACTGTTATTGCATAGATCCACGACTACATTTTGGATAAGAATACAGACAATGATGTCTTGTACTGTTCCAAAAGAAAAGAATTCAATAAAGGGCGCCAACTTGAACTTCTTGAATCCGCCCTTGAGTGTGAGGTTGTTTTTCATCAACCTTCAAAATTCTTGAAAATATTTCGCATTTTAGGCGTTCTTACTAGTTACTGTAACACGCGATGCCCGCTGCACGGCATAGACCAAGTGACGAGGGGCTTGACGAGGGGCGCAGCCCCTCGTCAAGCCTTTAATAGGCTTTTTGGCTGCGCCCCTAGCATCCTTGTGATGTTGAAATAAAGATGACTTGACCTGACTTGACAGAAGCCTTATCTGCGGAATCTACAAACGACCCGAATCTAGAGTGTTGTTACTTATTGAAGTTCTTTGTATATGGGGGAGATGGGGGGCCCGAGTAAAGAGATTTTATTTCGATTTAAGAGTGTCAGGAAATGGCACCATACGGGTTTCTATTATCACGGGCGAGTATTGACATCTACGCCTTCGGATGTCACGACCGCACCTTTTCTCTACTTAGAAAAAAAAATTGGGCAAACAGCACATGAAAGTAAGATAGTTTTGGTTAAGCGAAAAAAACAAGCTGAGGGCACGTCGTTGATACTGCTGCCCCTTTTCACCGAAGACGTCATGGTGGAAGACAATAAAGAAAGTTGAAAGGCATGAGAAGTGCTGTAAACGACTTATTTGTATTGAGCTCAATATTTCGCGAATTCAGGTAGAGTCAAATATCAGAATATTTTGCGAGTACTAAATTTTGCGAAGGAGAAGTGATACTACCCTTAGTGTTCTCTTTGCGCAGATTATTCGGGGGATTTTTTGCAAGGTCTGTGTAATAAGAGAGTAATTACTCGTTGGCATCTACCCGAGCGCAGCCATACGGCTACAAAGGAAAGCTATACAGCTTTCTCAGAAACTTCGTAGTTAAAGAAAAATTCGTCCTGGTCCGGGATTCGAACCCAGGACCACCGCTTCACCGGAGCAGTCGCTCTACCAATTGAGCTAACCAGGATTTTTTTTTCTTTATTACCGACTTGGCCGGGCAAACAAAAGAAAAATACAATGACATGACAATAAAAGCACAGGTCAGTTTCTAGCTAGTGCACGATGATAAAATGGGTTAAATGATTTTAGTTGGTCGAGGACAGGCAGCCACTCATGCTGAGGAGCTTGCTGTCCGAAAACTTCCTGAGTATACATGATGCTCTCAATGAAATACTGATGAGCCGGATTCACAACAACATGTTCATGCCTGACATCCATTCGCGTACGCCATAGGCTGTGCATGCAGAGCAACATTAGCAGGTCGCAAGGCACTTCACGTGGCTCTGCACATGGTAGGAAGCGTATTCCAAAAGGAGTCAGGGGGAAATCTTTTTTTAGTGTGCGCTTCAACACATCCCAAAGAAAAACAGCGTCATGACAGTCGAGAAAGATATGCTCTATAGTTTCCACTATTTTGCAAATAAGACACTCTACTGACCAAGGTACAAAAAGGCATTTGCTTTGCAACCGTGGCTTCACTGGGAGGGTTCCAGTATGCAATTGAAAAAAGAAAGAACGCACTGAAGGCTTCACCGGCATTCTTTTGACTCTTTTTAGCACATCCCTTTCGGGACCCAGAAGATAAGCACTGCGATAAACAGGCACTGGCAGAAACACATCAAGCAGGCCCTTGTACATCTTTTTCCTTGTTACAATGGGTAGATACTCATCGGAAAATTTTGACCGAAGAATACGGACTGCTGCAACAACTTCTTGCAGAAAAGAGCTTAACCCACTCCGCCCTGCAGACATGGATGACACAACATAATCAGGCAGTGATTCTGACAATCGCACTTGTATAACAGTTCGCAGAAAATCATTATCTTGACGCAAGAAAAAGAATCTAGTGACTATCTGTCTCAGAAATAAATTTGATAACCCTAGCCCCCCGTTCCGCACCTTGTGGAACAGATTGCATCGGCTAGTACGTTCCCGTGTTGACGCCCAAATAAATGTTGCAAACACTCTGTGCAACCTTTGCACTGAAGTCCTTGGCAAAGTTAACGCTTGCAGAACGTAAAAAATCCTCGCTATTAAAAACATGTTGCACACCGTAGCTCTTGCAAACATGGAACAGTTGTGACCGCCCCATTTGCTTGTCTGAGCTTTGACTCGTTCGGTTTCATGGGCCCAATATTCTTTGCTTTCTCTGTAGTTGGTTAGCGGCACGCCGAGGTACTTTCCTGGTGTGTCTACCCACTTCATTCGACAGAATACTTCTGGCGTGGCCTGCCACTTTCCATGCCAAAAACCAAAACATTTCTGCCAGCTTATCGCACAGCCACTTGCATCACAAAAATTTACGCCTTCTCTCACCACTTCTTGCACGCTTTCCTGGTCTCTGCAGAACACTGCTATATCATCTGCATATGCCAATACCTTCACTTCATTATGACAAAAGGCGTAACTTCGAATGTTTTGCTTAGTTAACAGCTTTATAGATAGATAGATCTTTATTTAGACAACAAGGTCTCGGATGCAGGGGCAAAAGGCAGATGCACTCTACCTGACGGGGCCCAAGCACCCGACACAATGCTCACGACAAGCGGCAAAAGAAGCAAGAGCTTCATACACTCTCATTACAAAAAACAACACATAATTATACAAGGTAAAAGTAGGAGGAAGGTGCATACTTTTGCAATGACATAATTAAAGTAAATATTTACAAGACACATCACAACAAGAAAAACACGAGAATTCAAAGAGTTGACGGAAAAACAGGGACATCAAGAATTTTAATCATTCGGGCGAGAAAGGAGGTAAGCTTTAGCATTTCTATTGAATGACTTTTGGGAAACAGATTTCTGAATAATTTCTATGGCCTGTGTATGTTTATTTAGAAGACTGGGAATTAGATATGAAAGCATTTCGGTTCCATAGTTAATCCTTACAAATGGTACTCTGTAACTGACGTGCCTTAATTTATAAGGCGCGTCACTACTAGAGTTTAATTGAACATATTTAGTGGGATGATGTTTGAAATCGTTAAACACATAAGAAAGCAGTTTCAACTCAAATAATTCATTGACTTTTAGAATAGAATGCTTAGAGAAGTACAAACCTGTATGATCATTGTATGCAAGGTTTTCGTCATATCGTATTGCTTTTTTCTGTAATGTTATCAGCCTCGTGAGGTTAGTTTTCGTTGTAGATCCCCAAACAAGTAAACAATAATGAAGATGTGATTGAATTAGGGTATAATATAACTGCCACTTCAGCCATTTCGGAACAAGGTCTCGAAGTTTATATAATACACATAATGACCTTGATATGCTGGCATGAATCTTATTAATATGCAGGGTCCAACTCAAGTGTTCTTCAAAGATTATGCCTAAAAATTTGTAGGAAGAAACACGCTCAATTACGCTATTTTTGAATGTAAGATTAATTTCACTGTTATCAGGCTTGTTACGTGCCTTAAATACAATAAGCTTGGTTTTATTAACATTTAACTCTAGTTTATTTATATTCAACCATAAAGACAATTCTTGTAACCATGCATTTGCCTCAGCCTGAATATTACTAAGATGCATGCCAGAAAAAAATACACTGGTATCATCTGCATATAAAATTATTGTGGGAGTTCGAGGGATGGCTATTATATCGTTGATATAAAGAATGAAAAATACTGGACCCAAAATAGACCCTTGTGGGACACCGTATATTAAGTGACCAGGTTGTGATTGATGACCATTCAAACATGTATACTGAACGCGACCGGAAAGATAAGTACGGATCAGATTTAAGGCAACTCCTCGAATGCCGTAAAAAGGTAGCTTATAAAATAAAATATCATGTTTAACTGAATCAAATGCCTTCCTGAAATCTAAAAAAAGTCCAACTGTAAATTGTTTGTCATCCATATTAGAAAATATTTTTTCCTTTATACTAAGCAATGCCATTTCTGTTGACTTCTTCTCACGAAATCCGAACTGTTCGTTAACAAAAATTTGTCTGTCGTCAAAGAACTTACACAGTCTGATTTTGATCAAATATTCCAGCAGTTTAGAAAACAAAGGGAGTACAGATATAGGTCTGTAGTTGTTTATATTGTCATAAGGGCCACCTTTGTGTAAAACAACCACTCTGGCAATTTTCATACCATCTGGAAAAATACCTTGAACTAACGCGTTGTTACATATATGCTGCAAGGGCAAGCTAATTAGATCGGCAACAGCAATAATAGGCTCGGCCTTAATTTCATCTGCGCCTGCCGCAGTGGATTTGTCTAGGCTTCTAAGAAATGTGAATACTTCATGTTCGCTGCAAGGATTCAAGAATATGGAACTACCAATTGGAGAGGCAATATACTAAACAAAAGGGCTCCAGGTAAAGTGCAAAAAGCAGTGGAGAAAGAGGGCAACCCTGCCTCACTGACGACAAGACAGGAATACTATTACTCAGGCGGTTATTAATTATGAACCTCGATGTACAGCCATCATAAACCATTTTCACGCCATCAGTGATGATACATCCTACATTCAATTGTTCCAACAGCGCGAACAAAATTTCATGCACAACTTTATCAAACGCCTTATGCAGGTCTAGTTGCATCATGGCGACACGACCCTCCGTTGCATCACAGCATTCAAGGACACTCCTAGCTACGTGTATGTTAGTAAAAATGGATCTGTCTTTTATGCCGCAGGTCTGGTGTGGGCCAACAAGGGTTTTAATTACTGTTTGGAGACGTCCGGCTAGCACTTTCATATAAATTTTGTAGTCTACGTTAGTTAAGCTTATTGGGCGGTAACACTCAACTGACTGCAACCTACTCGGGTCGTCCGATTTTGGGATCAGCACCACGTGGGAAGTTCGAAAAGACGGCGGAGTTAACTTTCTTTCGTAACACTCGCTTATTACGCGCTGCAATGCTATTGCCATTTCTGTTTTCAAGGCCTTGTAAAGTGCGGCACCAAGGCCGTCCGGCCCAGGCGACTTGTTTAAGCTCAGCTGCTGTATTGCAGCTTCGATTTCTGCTGCCGTTATGGGCTCCTCAAGTACCTGCGCCAGGTCCTCCTCGACTCTTGGCATTAGCGACAGGAATGCAGTTTTGTAATGTTCAACATCAGGCGTCTTAAGGCTGAACAAGTTTTGGTAATATTCCAGAAACGCCTTTTCAATCACCTCAGATTCGGAAGTTACGTCCTTGCGATAACAAATTTCCTTTATCTCTTTCGAAACTGCATACTGTTTTTCGTCGCTGAGCGCCCTTTTTGTGGGCGTCTCCCCAAGCCAAAATCTTTCGCTGCGCGCCCTTATCACAGGACCTCAATATTTCGTTTCATCTATTAGTTCAAGCTTAGTTTTGGTCTCTTTTATTTCTTGTCTGTACAACCCCGGCTTGACGCCTTCCATGCTGAGCATGAAATCAAGCTCGGTACGAAGTTCCTTTTCTTGCTGTTTTTCTTTACGCTTTAAAACACATGCTCTTTCTATAGCGGCCACTTTCACGTCGCATTTAAATTGTTCCCATGTTTGTATAAAGTCTGTCTCTTTTTCTAACAAGCTTTTGACTGAGTCTTTTAATTTCTTGCTAAACTCCTCATCCTCCAACAATGAGTCATTAATTTTCCATAATTCCCAACTAAACTTGACAGTTCTTTTCCTCTCCCCAAGTGTGATCACGACTAAAGAATGATCACTGAAGCTGACGTGCACGGTCTGGTACTGGGAACACAAGGGCACAACCTCAGAAGGAACGTAAATTCTGTCCAGCCTTGCGTGACTAACGCCTTGGAAATGCGTGTACTGTGCTTGTTCTGAACCTTGCATTATAATGCCAATGTCTTCCAATTCTGCTTCATTAATCATCTCAGACAGCAGCTCGGCACTCGTGTCCTGCAGGGTTTTGTTGCTTGTTCTATCTTCAGGTCTACACACGCAGTTAAAATCTCCAAGCAATAGTACACGCTTTTCTGTCAGCAGGAAAGGTTGAACACGGCGAAAAAAGGCATCTCGTTCGGGAATTCTATTAGGTTCATATACACACACAGCTCTCCACTCTACACCAGAAAAGTAAAAATCGCATGCTACAATCCGGCCACTTTCACAGGAAAATACAGTTTCCACGGCGACTTTGCCGTTTCGAGTTAAAATCAGACACCCTCCCGACTTTCCTTCTGCATGGCACACGCAAACACTGAACTGTGCACGGTAAATTTCTGCCATCGCATCTGTCAACTCTTCGCTTTCAATTTTTGTCTCTTGAACAGCCAACAGATCGATTTCGTTTTCGAACAAGAGACGCTTAAGCTGATTTTGCCTCCTTCGCGCAGAAAGACCTCTCACGTTCAGTGTGGCAATACGCAAGCAAGATGTTATTTGAGACGCCATCTAAATGGTTGGGATTCGCCGCTCTCGAAGTGACATCGGTTTGCAGCTCACCTCATCAAAAATCCTTCCAGTATGCAAAGTACGGCGGTGTCAGCACTGAACCCGATCGAAGACCGGGTTACCAACACGAAGACCCTTCGTAGTTAAAGAAAAATTCGTCAATTCGCTCTCGCCCTACCATAAGCTTGCCGTCCTGGTTAGCTCAATTGGTAGAGCGACTGCTCCGGTGAAGCGGTGGTCCTGGGTTCGAACCCCGGACCAGGACGAATTTTTCTTTAACTACGAAGTTTCTGAGAAAGCTGTATAGCTATCCTTTGTAGCCGTATGGCTGCGCTCGGGTGGATGCCAATGAGTAATTACTCCCTTATTACAAATCTTCTCCACCTTGGGGGATTCCCCTAAACATTTGACCAAGATAGTTCCCACTTCGAGTTATTGATCAATTCGCTCTCGCCCTACCATAAGCTTGCCGTCCTGGTTAGCTCAATTGGTAGAGCGAGTGCTCCGGTGAAGCGGTGGTCCTGGGTTCGAACCCCGGACCAGGACGAATTTTTCTTTAACTACGAAGTTTCTGAGAAAGCTGTATAGCTTTCCTTTTTAGCTGTATGGCTGCGCTCGGGTGGATGCCAATGAGTAATTACTCCCTTATTACAAATCTACTCTACCTTGGGGGATTCCCCTAAACATTTGATCAACAAGGTCTGTGTGATCCGCGAAAAACGCGAAAAATTTTGTCGTTTACGGTATTATATCGCATGCATGACCCAAGTTGCCTGGCCGTGTACACCTGCATTGGCCGTAGTACCTTATATAAATCTATTCCATGAAAGACTATGCAGTTACTGCCGAAGACAGGTAAGTTACATGTAAGTATACAAGCGACTGAAGATGCTCATGTCTAAGCATCCATATGCATCTGCATACGGCCGTTTATCTACCTGCGCTATATGTATATGTGCTTTTATTTATTTATTTATTTAATTTATTTATACATACTGCAGTCTCTAAACAATAAAAAAGTAACAGACATGGAATACGGCAGAGCGCAAGAAATGAATAACACAATACATCAAATTTGCAGCAACACGAAAGAAATGGAAACAATACATTGCTAAACCAACAATATACACAGAATTACACGCAGTAATTTCTATTGGGAATGAGTTTGATAGTAGAGATCTTATTATTTCAAGGATTAAGTTATATTATTCAATTGTGCGCGTTAAAAAACTATTTGAACTTATGACTATTTGTGATCTATGGCCTAATGTTAAGGCTATGGTGACTCGGGCTTTATTGCCGAATATCTGGAAAAATATAGAGTATGCCGCCCAAGATAAGAATAATTGACGCTGCTGTGCAGGAACATCGGCGACTCTATGTTAGGGCGCTCGGAAATAGGGGTTAAGTTCATAGAAGACAAGGCACAAAAGGGTGAGAAATGTTGTTCATAGCGACGATATATGAACCATATTGATTTTCTTTGAATGCTCTCAGTGCGATTATTGTCACAATATTTATGAGGGTTCGAGATAGCAGATGCATACTCTGTACGGTACGAATTCAAGATTTAGGCATTAACAGTTTTGGAGCATTAGTAAACCTCAAGTAGGCAAGCTTTTTAAGTGCTTTAGTGCAACTGAAATTATTATGCTTCGACCAAGACATGTTAGTGGCAAATATTATGCCAAGATACTTATACTCTAAAACCCTGTGAAATGATGAACCATTGGAGGTGTAATTGAGAAGTAAGGAAAATGGGCTGTGAGAGACATAAGTACAGTTTTAATAAAATTTATTTGCATTTGCCAGGCATTACACCAAGTACGAAAACTATCAGACGAGGCATTTAGTTGCAGGTGATCTGAATACGGAGTCTTCTGCATAAAGTCGTGTGTCTGTTATCTATTTACTTATTCGCATCTGTGCCTTTCTCCGTTTGCGACAGTGACTTTTCTTGCTTCCTTGCCACATTTTCACACCTCATTTTCTTGCTTCTTTGTCTTCTTTGCTGTACATAAAGCCATAATTCCACTCTTCTGGACAAGTACCGTTCAATAATTACCTTTCATAATTCGGGAGGAGATCGCATTACAAAACGAAACCTTCCGAAACTTATAGGGGGTTATCAACAGGCATTACCAGAACGGTGCATAAGTCGTCACTAGTGCTAAGACACTCTATCATGACGATATGCTTCCAGGTACAGCAGAGAAGTCGAATCGTTAGTGAGTACGCCAAACTGTAATAGTTCGAGTGAGGGCAACACATTCTTTCTAAAAGCCCGTCAGCGTCGTGGAAGGCATAACTGGCATCAGTGAATCCGTGACGGAATTTTGGCAAGCTGCTTGCACGCAAGAGCGTTCATGACAGGCTCGCGCCCGTGTCCTCGCTATGACAGCGCAGACACAGAATAGCCATGACATCAGAACCATGACAGCGCAGGGACTGTTTTTACGAGCGAGTATTGTTTTCATGTCTAGCCCTATCACTTACTGGTGCGAGCTGTGCCCTCTATAGCACCACATTTCAGCGAAGTAGAACATTACAGAAAGAACAAGTGTATCCGTTGCATCTTTCGGCTTTGCCTGGTTCACACAATACTAGCATTTGAATAAGTCATTTGTTACACTCGAAATAAAAAATTGCTGAGGCTCAGCTTGGCTAAGCCTGGGGAATGCGAAGCATATTAGTGGCTAGGCTTGGTAATACATGGCTTTCCTTGGTTGAATACTTGGTCATTTTAATACAACCACTAGAAGCCTTCGTCGTGGGGGAAGACAACGGCATGGCTACAGCGGAACGCCGACTAACCCCGAGACGCGCGTTGGGTGAGCGCCTGGATTGCCACGGAAGCCGCGTCTGCCTGCCCGGTGGAGCGAGCGTTTCACCTACTCCGAGTGTGAACGCGCGTTCGAAATGCGCGGGTGTGACGGCTAGGGGTCCCACGGCGACGGCGCGAGGTGGAGGCCGGCTCTCTCATCCGATGTCACGTGGTGTGACGTCACGGTGTCACGTGGCGTGACGGCTAGGGGTCCCACGGCGACGGCGCGAGGTGGAGGCCGGCTCTCTCATCCGATGTCGCGTGGTGTGACGTCACGGTGTCACGTGGGGGTCCCACGGCGACGGCGTGAGTGGTAGCTCTAGCAATATGCTTCGCATAAAAAGGAAAGTCTGTCGATGCTACAGTTGTGATATCGAGCTGAATGGCTAAAGGGTTAGACAAACCTTCATGTCGGCCAGGTAGGCCATCCCTTTTGCGATCTGCCAAGCGTAGCACAGGAGATCGCTGTAGCTGGGCACATCTGGCTCGGCGCGGTCCTCGGGGTCCTCTTGAGAGACCTTCGTAGCCGGTCCTTGCGCCATGTACGTCGGGTTGCATACAACCGTCACATCTGCGGCCATATGGCGACTGCGGCGCAGCACGTTCAGCAGCGAACCCAGCTCCGCGTACTCCACGATCACGTACAGAGGACCGCCTGCACGCGCACCGAGCACAGCGCGTAAGGACCCAGAGGCTTTGGAGAAGCACGCTTTTTAAAGAAACAAAACCGCTACACAGTCGACTGACTGGCTTGGCTCAAGCCAGCAGAAAAATTCCATGAGTCACTACTATCTAGCATCAGCATCTCTCTGTCGACGACAATGTTTCCCCCTTAATAAGAACATTCTTATGCGTCTTCTGTGCCAGTGCGGGTTAGCCGCCGCAGAATTTTCCGCTCAAGGCATTGTTGATTTGTATGCGTCTTCGTTGCTCCCACCTGTCTTGTTGAATTTGTTTATGCCCAGTGTTTTGACCTTTAAGCTAGCACTCTTTGCTGTGGTGAACTATTTTCAGTAAAATGTCTGCATAGGCTGGATTTGCACAGAGAGGCGATTAAATTGCAATATATATATATATATATATATATATATATATATATATATATATATATATATATATATATATATATATTTCATCGATTTTTCATATCGATTTTTCATATATATCGATATCGATATATTTTTTCATCCATTTTTTTGCGTCCATTATCATGTGCGTTGTTCTTACCTACATATATTGTGCCACATCCCTTTCAATTCAGACATTCTTACGAAGGCCGTTCCACGGTCGAAACGTCAATACATTGTTTCAAGCGTTTCAAACGTTGGTCTACGGTCTTGCTATATATATATATATATATATATATATATATATATATATATATATATATATATATATATATATATATAGCAAGACCGTAGACCAACGTATATATAGCAAGACCGTAGACCAACGTTTGAAACGCTTGAAACAATGTATTGACGTTTCGACCGTGGAACGGCCTTCGTAAGAATGTCTGAATTGAAAGGGATGTGGCACAATATATGTAGGTAAGAACAACGCACATGATAATGGACGCAAAAAAAAATCGATGAAAAAAATCATCAGGCACATGGCTACAAAACGATAAATGAACCACAGGACGATAAATGAATCACAATACACAACAGCAACTTTGCAAAATTTAGTCTATCTTCTGGTTTGGTTTATGAGGTTTAAAGTCCCAAAGTGACTCAGGCTATGAGAGACGCCGTAGTGAAGGGCTCCGGAAATTTCGACCACCTGGGGTTCTTTAACGTGCACTGACATCGCACAGTACACGGGCCTCTAGAATTTCTCCTCCAAAGAAATTCTAGCCGCCGCGGCCGGGATCGCAGCCGCGTCTTTTGGGTCAGAATTTTGCCTTCAAGAAATTCAGCCGCCGCGGCCGGGATCAAACCCGCGTCTTTCAGGCCAGCAGCCGAGCGCCGTAGCCACTGAGCCACCGCGGCGGGGCGGAAGCATAAGAGGGTTCTCACACAGCTTCCACCCTCCGTCGCCGTCGCCGTAGCTCAGTGGTAGAGCACCGGACGCGTAATTCGGAGGTCGTGGGTTCGGATCCCACCTGCGGCATGTGGTTTTTTTCTTCTGTTTAGAAGTCAACATATTAGAGAGAAGCCAACAGCCACAGAAACCAAGGGACTCAGGGAATTTTTAATTTATTTATTTATTTTGTGGTGTTGATCAATTTAGAATATTACTGAATATGTTATCGCTTAAAGCTAATTGATAAGAAAAGCAGAAGAAAAACAACCACATGCCGCCGGTGGGAACCGATTCCACGACGCGCCCGGTGCTCTACCAGCTGAGCTACGGTGGCGGCTGTCAAATCTTCTGCTTTCGGGGTATTTATATTTACTAGTGACCTAACCTTGACAGTGTTCATCAGCGCCACCCACGTTCATAAGCGGAGGATATAGTACGTCCTGAGTTACCGGTGGTGTGATGTGGATCGTCATCGAACGACGATGGTGGAAGCTGTGTGAGAACCCTCTTATGCTTCCTATGGCGTTAAGGTTGCCACAACTGAGGCCCTCGCTAAGCAGTTAAGCAAAGAAGGGAAGGGGAATGAGGGGCTCGTTATGATTATGAGAGAAGCCAACAGCCACAGAAACCAAGGGAAATGGGGGATTTTTAATTCATTTATTTATTTTGTGGTGTTGATCAATTTAGAATATTACTGAATATGTTACTGAATATGTTATAACCTTTTTGATAATAAACTGACTCAGTATTGAGTTTTGCTATTCAGTTACGATAACAAATTGGCCACTGCGTTCAATTCCAAGCTCAATTGACTTCACTCGATACGTTTAATCGAGTGGAAATGGAGTGCGTATTCAGTCCCTCCACTCGTTATGCTGAATGGTAACAGCTTACACCCTGGTACAAAAACGCTTCCAGAACGTTATAAAATAATATCTTCGTGTAGAAAGGAATAAAATATCTAGAACGCCATACTTGCTACCGTTTCTGAAACATCACGGACGCACTCAAAACATACGCTTTTAAGCTTCTGCAAAACCAACAACGCATGCAGAACTTTTGCTGAAACAATATTTCATAACATGAATCTCGAAATTGCGTAGCAAATGCCCTCTTTACGAGCACTCTGTAATCAGCAAGTAACAAGTTCGTGGAGGCGGCATTAAACACAAGATGAACGTGCTATACCCATTCAGTCACCTCGATCAAATCTACGTACTCGTGCGTATATACTCGCTATGAAGGGTTTCTATCTCGTATTAGTGATGAGAAGTTAGTACCTGCAGATTACGGAAATAATTTCACCGCCATTGGCGCAGTCTGTAGGTGGCACAAATCAAGAGGTTTAACTGCAAAGTTATGTTAGTTGAGTTAAGTCTTAAGTGCGCGAACAGCAAAATAAGAAATAGAGTAATTGAAATCGATTCTTGACGTAGACTTCTGCATGCCTGTAATATTTTTTTTTGTTTATCTTTCCCACCCATGTTTCAAAGCATTAAATGAATGTTGCTACTGAATACTGCTGAAAATTAATACTGCTGAAACGTTCTGCTTGGAACACTACTGATCAGCTTTTTATTGAGCGTTCCACGAATAATTAAGCTTTAGAGAAGTAATTGTCGAATGAAATCAACTGAGATTCAATTGACTCGCAGGAAATTCGTTAGTTTCATGAGGACTCAAATTTAAACGAGACTCAGTTGACTTGTAAGCAATTGGCTGCCTGTTGACATATATCAGTGGAGACCGTTTTGACGTCTTAACGAACGAGCTGAATAAAGTGAGATTTATTGAAATGTTATAAACTACAAGACCTCAATAAGCGATCAAATGAAACTTATTGGGGAATTCTGTAAGCTAAGTGTGCCTTCTATATACAGTCCTCGGGATTTAAAAAAAGTGATTCTGTTGTTATATTGTTAATTTAATGACAGCAGAAAGGAAAAAATTGGTCCATTCAGCTGTCACTGCTTTACGCTACCTGGAAACAAATATGCAACGAAAAAAATTACAGCAGACCGTAAAAAAAACAAATATAGCATAAAAAAGTCGGCCTTTCATTCTCGCATGCCATGCGCCCGCATAGCAAACTTCGAAAAAGAAAAGCCGCGAGCATCGAACCCGAATGGTGGGTTGGAAAAGCTTAGAATCTGTGAATTAAGTGAAACCTTTACGCGTCAAAAACCCAGACTGACGACCACAGCTTTCGTAATTATGGTACTGCCGTGTTTAAAGAGCTGCGAAAGAGGTTTTTTTTATATATATAACTTCGCTCATTTATCGATGGTTCGAAAGTGCCAACCCGCCATAGCGCGCATATTCAGATTTCACTACCCGTCACTCTCTACACGTCGCCATATATTACAAATAAGGAGACGATAAAAGCTCTCCTTTATATCTGGAGTCCATCACGTGAAGGCCACACTAGATGCCTCCATTAACAAGACCAAAGTCTGGGCTCCTTGCTGGCTTCCGAGGCTCTTAATAAGTCTCCTATTATGACCGGTAGCTAACTTCATTTTGCTTACCTATGGTCAGAATGTTTGCTGCATGGCGGTATTGATATCGGGGGGTGCGTCCTTCCATTTTACAGCGTCTGCATCCCACACAGCCACTCGTCCCTCAGCTATAGCACTCCCTAACTATGCCGCGTAAAGGCGAGTGCCAGCACTCAGTGAATGTCGGCCACATGCGAGCCCAACTTACTGCCACCTCATGGTTTGCCGTGCAAAGCAGAGAAAATTACTTTCATCTTCAAAACTCCCCGCCCTCGTCTTTCATAAAAACATGCTATCCTTGATCGTTAATGGAACGGCAAACTGTAGTCACAAAGACTAAAGATTGGCATGGCCCAACAGGCCCTGTCGCTGAAAGTGAAACCCTGTCATGTTTACGGAGCCCACTAGCCAATGCACCCCCCCCCCCCAAAAAAAAAAAAGAAGTAATTCTTGAAGAGTTCACGAACGTTAGAAACAGTCCCCATAACTTAAACCTCATCACATGTCATTAGTCACGCCCTCCTACGTTTCTGAGCCGGTTATGCCTATTTATTCCAAGTATGGTCGGGACCAAAACTCTTGAATTAAAGAGAGAAGCCGAAGCACTGAACTGCAACCATGTAATTTTGAAGTCATCTTACGCAAATGTAAACGCGCCCTGAGGATAACTTGCAGTATGTCTGCAACCAGTAAAATAAGCTATTTAACGCATAATCACACCGTTGGGTGGCGTCGCAAAGTTTTCTTTATTTATCATGTGCACCAACTGACAAAACCCATTTCAACCCATCGGAGCCCGCGTTAACTGCAAGCTCGCGTGGCGTAATAAACTGCATGTCATTGTCGTCACGTTTACTTCAGTATGCGGGCAAAATCAGCGGCCGATGCCTATCGCTCAGCCAGGATGGCCTAGTCGAATCAGACTGAAGTGTTTTATCGCAATAAGAGAAGTCGTGTAAAGCTCGCCCTTGAATCTTCTCTAAATAGCACCACGGATCGCGTCACTACAAACCCCAAAGAGCGCGGGTTGTATAAACTTCTTCGTTGAAAGCACGTAGCTCACGGTAAAGAAAAAGAAAGGACAGCCCCTAAAGCTACCTAAAACGCAGTGAACTGGATCAGAGAGTTCAGTTCCTAGGGCCTATTCGCATCCATAAAGTGGAGTTCATCTTCTTCACCCCTCTGACCTCAGGTGACGCAGCGAGACTGAATAAGACATTTTAATAGAGATATTTTAACAGGAATAGCGCAGAGAAAACAACCAGCCCCAGGCTATGCTCATGTGAAAGAATGTGAAAATAATATGTCACAACGTAGGCATGGCTACGATTTCGTGCAGTCAGTTACGAGCCGCTGTCGACGCTGTTCAGTGTGGCACCTACTGTTTCCTTCTTCTCCTCGCTCATTTTTTTCATTCATCGTCCGTACTCAAGTTTCACACATTTGTTTTTTTTTTGCGTTTCGTGGGTGAAACACACTCTCATTTGTCCAGCTGTAACCATATAACGTTTGTTTATTGAGTGGGCTAGCTGCTACACGACACCACTGCTTTGATTCTAAACAGTTTCGGCCTTTTTACAATTTTGAAATCTATATTTGGCAAAACATCCCACTCTCGTCCGTGAAAACAGAGCGCCGCACATTTTAAAAGGATGGTAATGATGGAATGTGGGAGCGGCGGAATCTAACGTAGCTATCCGCTAGCGCGGTCCGAATTAGGGCTTCTCCAAAGCTCTGTTGACACTAGCTTCGAATACCAGTTTCACATTAGCCTCTGTGACAAAAGTATTGTTGCGCATGCGCTACTGCTAACAATCCATGTGAGAAGCAAGCGAGAAAACGCCGTGCAAAATGAAGGGCGGTTTGCTTCACAGTTCCCTGCACTCGGCGAAGCAGCGAAGCCCACGCAAACGTAAGTAAGTAGGCGCCGATAATCAGGCAGCTTAGTGATTGCACTCGGTAGAAAGCCGAACGGCAAGTACGATTTAAACGAGAAAAATACTCTTTCAGTCATCCGAAGTAATCCATAGTAATCCTCGTAATGATACGTATATCGCTTGATTTTTTTTTGCCTACATTTTATCTCTCTAGGTGCCCCCAGGGCCCCTCCTCTTTGGTTCTCTCAAGCTATCATGCATGAAGAGCTTTAGCGAAACCCCTTTCCCCTTATTTTAGAGGCGCTGCTTCTCACTGCTCGACACGCAGCTTCGTACGCCTGCGAAAGTTAAAGAAAGGGGAGAAGTCAAAATGCAAACACAAATGCACTGGAGACAAATGTGAGGGAAAAAGACAACACTATACAATATAATAGCAAGCGCTGTACAAGAGATCAGCGAGAGAGGGCTGGGCGCCGTCAGTGCTCATTTAAGAGAACCAGAATTTGACACCCTCACTTTCGATTATGATACTAATTACTAAAACCAACAAATAAAGGAGGATGTGCGCACTACCATGCTGACTGTACATGCCTCGTGGTATTTTAAGGCGGAAGCCTTTAATGTCTCATCGTTGTAAGCAGCAGTTGTCGACAGAAAATGTCACGCTTTTCAATTGGTGGAAACGGTCGTGACGTCACAGTGCGCGAGTTTCAAACGGGGCCATTTGCACTTTGGCTAGTAACCATGCAACCAATTGAAGGGATCGTATAGTGATGCTCCAAGTGGGACTGAGCTTAGTTAATTGCTTAATTACCCAATTAGCCTAATTAGCTTTACTAATCAGGCCATATAAATAAATAAAAGCGATTAAGAAATCGGTCGAGCTCAGGAATCGAACCCCGGTCTTCGGCGTGAGAGACGAGCACGCTATCCACTCCGCCATGCCAGCTCGATGGTTCGGAATGAGCAAAGGCGCGTCTAGTGAATACGGTGTCTTCACTCACTCTCATTCTCCTCCATTCCCTTCCGGCGAGGTTTAGGTGTCCACCGACAAATGAGAGACAGATACATTTCCTTTCCTCAAAAACCAATTTACCGACGAGCGAGGCGTAGAACCGAATGGGCGATGGCGTTCTATGGACTCCTTGGCAGCGTTGCAAGACGCTGTCGCGTTCCACTCTTAGGGGCGAAGCTTAACATCTTAACCACACATCAGTGACCACACGTTCGGTCAAATAATTGCCCCCCCTGAATTTTGACGGGTGTCCACCGAGATATGTGAGACAGTTACTGCGTAATTTCCTTTCCTCAAATACAATTTTCATTTTCTTCATTACGGCTCCTCTTTATCTTCTTTCACTCCCACTTCCTCCCTTCCTCTACGGTGCGGTTCAGGTGTCCACCGAGATGACAGAGAATTACTGCGCCATTTCCTTTCCTCAAAAAGCGTTGCGTTCAAAGGGAAAGGCATCGCGCCGAACGGGTGGTGGCGTTCCATGGACTCCCTGGCAGCGCTACAACGCGCTGTCGCGTTCCACTCCTAAAGGCGAAGCTTAAGCGTCATTAATTAGCAGTTAATTAGTACTCAGGCATTAATCAGTAATTAACAATTAATTAGTGATTTGCCATCACTTAGTAATTAGTACTCAAATATATGTGACGCAGTGCCACAGAAACAGCGAAGGTGGTGCTGAAAACGCTTCCGCCTCTACCCACTTTAGACAGTCAAAGTGCCCCCTGAATTTTTATACTTTAGCTAGCAGACACAATTTAGCAGAGCTAAAATATAAAAGCTCAAAGCGCAATTAAATCCACAGACAAACGACAACACCCTATGAGAATGAATTCTGGTTTGGTTTGGTTTATGGGGTTTAACGTCCCAAAGCGACTAAGGCTATGAGAGACGCCGTAGTGGAGGGCTCCGGAAATTTCGACCACCTGGGGTTCTTTAACGTGCACTGACATCGCACAGTACACGGGCCTCTAGAATTTCTCCTCCAAAGAAATTGAACCGCCGCGGCCGGGATCGAACCCGCGTCTTTCGGGTCAGCAGCCGAGGACCATAACCACTGAGCCACCGTGGCGGTGCGAATGAATTCTGTTACAGTGAAAGGTGCTAATTTTAATCAAGGCGGAAAGCTGGGCTAGTTGGGGTGTCATCATTAATTAAAAGACTAGCGCATAAAACAAGGACACAGACATAGAAGGACACAGGACGAGCGGTCGTCCTGTCTCCTTCTATGTCTGTGTCCTTGTTTTAAGCGCTAGTCTTTTGATTACAAATTTTAACTATTTCTTCGACCGCAGTATCAGTACGCAGTGTACTGGTTGCACTCGTACTGACGACAGAGTCGAGGAGAGTCGCACATTTCCGCAAGGCGAGGAGGTGCTCTTAGTGTTATTGATCGGTTCTCGCGTCGTCTTCCAGCCAGCATTGTGCGGGTGCATGTGCACGATATGCACTCCTGGCGACGGCGGTTGTTACACGGTTTCAGAGCGCTCGCATTTGCTCGTCGGCCTTTCCTGACGAAAAAAACGTCGGGCCTCACGCTGTCATGTTACGCTGTAATGGAACCGGTTACTCTTTACGTCGAGTACGCGATGCCCCAGGGATCTTCACATTCATGGTCGCTGTACCGCAGTTCTACTTATTGACTGCAGGGGATTTAAACACACCGAAGGAGGCCCTATATGCTCCGCTAAAAGCAGACGGCCAGGTCATTGCTGGGCGTGAATTTTGATGCAGCTGTGCTGTAACTCTGTAACTCCATTATTTCGTTATAGCGCGCAATCCACGCGCAGAGATTGCTGCTAAAAGCATTTAGTTTAACTGTTCATATTTTGTCCCGCAACACGTACAGTTGTCCACACATCTGTCTGAGCGCTCGAAACTCACATCGGTGAGTACACTAGTGTCATTTCCGAATGGCCTACGGCTCAAAAACTAAGTCTTAACGCGCATACGCTTTGCCATAGATCGTGTCTAACACGTTATGGCTTTGAAAGCTGTATCGGGCGCGAGGTTGCCATTGTCATAAATTCTCAAAACAGAGCTCCGCTCGAGCGCTCTGGACAAGTGTGTGGACGACTGCACGATCAAGTTGCTAGCGAATTGTCTTGACGCTACGTGGCCTGTTTTTCAAAAGTGTGTCTGAGATGTTTTCCACCTTCTTTAGTTGAACTTGAAAACTGCGGCTGCGAAGCCGGTGGAATGGACGAATTTCATATGAGCGAATCACAATCGCATCTGGACATTCACTACTCCTTCCGCTATGAAAGTAGATGTGCACCTTCATCAACATAACCACGTTTCCAGAGGCAACGTGGTCCCTCCTACATCCCTCTTTGTTTTCAAACTAGTAACTGTCGGGTATAACCACGGGCTACATGTGCGACGGTACAGTGTAAGAACAGACACATCATAGAGCTGGATTTTGTTGAACTCCTAATACTCTCGATCGTTCCACTCACGAGAGGAGGTGCTAAGTCAGTTATAGCAGTTATTTGATACATGAATACGCAGACAAGCGACAATGTTTGCACGAAGTTTATCAGTAAGGAAGGTTTTAATTCAATACTCTGCGTTGCAAATAACACCAAAATTGGCTTCAGCAGCACCCAAGGCTAACCGCTTTCATGCGCCATCATTCACCGTGACATCAGAGTAGGTATACCCATTTCGAAGAAATAAAAAATTCGAACACACTAATAGCAAAACGCAGGGCCATAGGCGTGCAAGTATCGCTTGCTCGGAGACGGGCAGTGGCTTGAAAATGAATAAAAATGAGGGGGGGGGGGAAGCTGTTTGAGGAACGAACTAGAGGAACGAACTTGGCGCACCTTTAGGTCGATCTCGAGCCCGGTACAGCGCGCCGCATAGGTACTTTAAAGACGAAAGCATCTTTGTATATTGGGAGCTTTCTATGAGCAGTCTTATCTTACTCATCTTAAACAGGCCCTGAAGAACTTAGAACGAGCTGCTGTAGAACAACAAAAGTGTAACAATGAAAGAAGGCGCGTACTGCGTAAAATCTTTTCAGCCTTACCTTTCGTAGTGCAGCCCCCAAGTAGACGTATGACGTTTGGGTGGTTCACTTCCTTGAGCATGCAGAATTCTGAGATTAAATCTTGTTCTTCTGCTGGTGTCCAGTTACCTAAAAATAGCAGCAGTATTGAAGTCGGAATAACGTCTTCTTTGTCTTAAAGAGGCTATTTTGCTCCTTATAGAGAAAGTTAAGCTAATAATTCATTGCCATTTTTCGCACAACGTTATCGATAACATCAACAGAGAAGACCAAATATGTATGGCATGATGCTGAAGCTGTAATGTTTCAGCTACCTCGCGAACAACGTTCGCAAACTATAAAAATAAAATCAATTGCTAGCGTAGCTGTTAAATTTCTGATTTTTTATTTGGTACTCACTTTTATTTTTGTCATCACTGTAATACGGCGCACTTCTATAGCGATATTTCTGCTGATTGCTGTGACCTATGTGAAGCGTTATTACCTTTTGTTCTGTTACGTTATGCTGGAGAGAAAATTAATTTATATTTACTGATATCTAACAGCTGATATATTCACCTTTTATATCTACTATTCGTCGCTTCCCGTGTTCATAGCTTGTGTTCAAATTAAAAAAAAAAAAAGGTTCTAAAGCTTACATAAGGCGAACTGTTACTTTCAGCCATGCAGACCAAGCCACTACACGCCTCAAACAATCAGAAAAGAATAATAATTGTATTATTCGAAGAGATCACAGCCTCAACGACAAACTAGTGGATTCGTAATACTTGCGTCAGATTGTATGCCATCGCGTGCATTTTCTAAAGTGATCTGACAAGATGGATGCACGAGTATTAAAAGTTGCTCAATCACTATGTAGTGGTAAATACAAAGCAACTTCAGTAACAAATTTCACGTGAAACAGTTAGACGTTGATTGGGTTACTGTTGTATTTCACGGAGGCGCCGACAAGTTCCTCCGCATGGAGCACGCTTAGCAGAGAGAAATGAAAGCACGATAACAGAGTTGCGCTCTATTTGATTTCTGTTCGTGAGTCGCACCTTTGAGCATCTTGACCGCCACCGTAGTTAAGCCTCGCACGCCGGCGATGTCCCGTGCTGTGGCGCGGACAACGCGGCCGAATTCTCCTTCCCCCAGGCACTGCTCGAGGGCGAGGTTCTCTCGGGGAAACTCCCACTGGTCGTGAACCTGCGATGGCAGCCGTTTCGGCCGTCAGCCATTTTGCGACGACATCCGATGGTCATAGCTTAGAACACACCATGTTCTAAAGTAAGTCGCGCTCAGTATGACTTGCAACGCTTCGCTGGCCGTCGTCTCGTGATCTGCGTTTAGTCAAAAATGAATACGCTGTGCTGCACAGCACCAGGCAGGCGGGCACGCTGCTGGGCAGCTATATACAGAACTTAGCAGCAGCGCCCGACTCGCATTGCTTCGTGGCGTGAGCTCGTACCAACTGATGCGTGTTGCAAGTCACACTGAGCGCACCCCCTTTGCACCCTTTTTCCCATTCGTTTGCCTTTTGCTACCAGGGCGCATTGCCAGCGAACCCTTGGGGCTTCGACTTTCATTTATACATAAGAAATGCTGAAACACATAGAAAAGGCGGCAGGTGGGGGCGACGGTGGTCGATATGCTACTCCGTTAGTTCTGCGTTTCTTGAAGCGGCAATACATATTTGCTGATAAGAAAACAAGTCCAACATTCTTGTACAAAAATTTTGAATATTAGAAAATTGTAAAGTACTGTCATGGAAATATTGAAAATAATGGCCCATTCCTGCGATGTGTAGTAAAATATTTCTTTTAATTTTTTCCGTCACTCGCATAAAGCAGTTAAGGCTGTCATAGAATACCAACAGGCAACGCTTTTGACGCTAGCAAGAACTTTAACAGAAAAAAATGCAAGCCTGTCGAAGAGAGATCTGCGGATACATTGATTATTATAGCGAAATCTTAAAAGATATGAAGAAATTGCGCTCATCAAGTATTTCCCGTTCAAAAATGTTTTTTTTTCCAGTATTGTTTCTATGTCAGCGCTCACTCTGAGTACTTGAGCTGCAAAAAGTAAAGGAAGGAAAAGCATTCGTCTAAACAGGTTCATAAACAGTTCGTATGCTTCCAGTCGTGCCTGAGAGTGTAGGTCGCGGACAACCTGACAGTATTATTAGTATAAGCTCTGTTGGGACACTGGAGTAGCATGCTAGGCTCATAACCAGGCAGGCCTCTCCTTTATTCATTAAAGTCTCTCTCTCTCTCTCTCCGTTAGGACACTGCTAGCCTTTTTGGCAACCTAATCCTTTTCCTCTTCGCGTTCCACAGAGCAGAGTAGCAGGTCAGTTAATAATCTCCCAAGATGACCAGTCTGCCATTCTCTCTTTCTTGGTAACTCTTTTGATACGTTGTATCTGGGAAGGTCATGAACACAGTCACTAAAATCTCTGCCATTTGGATCAATTTATATCTGCACTAGGTCGATACCTTCACACTGGAAAGCTTTCGGGCGTCTCCTGCGATCAATCTTGCTGTTCTTGCAGTTTTTTTTTTCGGAAGCCAGATGCGCAACCAACGCTTCCTATGATTCAAACTGACAACCATGTCACTAGACATCAACAAACCAAGGGAATATCAGCTAACGTATATTCACGTAAACCAGCTAAGGCACATTGTGGTAAATCTGTGAATCAATGCTATTTCTCGTTTTATTTTAATCAACTCTGAGGCGTAAAAAATGCATGCGGTTACCTCAAAAGCCGTGGTCAGGCTAAATGACTGCCGCTAGTACAACATGCTTTGGAAATCAACGGCCGCACGTGATAGCAGGCGCAGGGACGATAAGTTACGTTTCAGCTCACACGGAGGTGTCTGTAGAAAAGTAAGCTGATTGTACTACGTGATCGCATCTGCGTTTGTACTCTCTTACGCACAAAGTTCACCCTAAGTACTTTTACGCAACGTTATACGCATTCACACAGCAGAGGCTTCCCTATCCAGGTCGCGTTCGAATAGGGCGGCTGAATGGTTAAAGCTCAGCCGTTTAGGAAACCATAGGGTTAAAATCAAAAAGCAGCCCTCTTCCATGACATGTGTCGCATTCTAAATAACGCCCAGCAGTACAAGCGGGCGAACCTTGCCGTTCAACGTACCCTGAGCTAGCAGGCCCTTCCTCATTCCATCCTTCCTTACCGTAGCCTACCCGCGCGTGCTGGCACGCTGCAGATGCGCACGAAGGCTCGAGTAGACGTGTGTCGACAGTTCTCGTTGCCTCAGGTATGCACAGCGATCTTTACTCAAGCCGCAGAGCTGGTCTATTTTTGCCGCGAGGAAGCTCTTCAAGTTTTCCGTGCGAGTAAAGAGCCACTAAACGCTATATGTCTGCTATTGTTGCTGGAATATGGGGAGCACTCGAATATACATACGGAACTTTAGCTCCCACTGGCTGCGTTACTGCGCCTTGAAAATAGAAAATAAATATCAGAAACCCAGAAAAAGGTTTATTGAAGCTATCTGACTTCTTTAGAGGGACAGATTAGATAAAATAACACTGATGTTTCAACGCCTATGTGGCAGCTGCCTGCAGTCTGTGCACTGCCTCATGAGAAATGCCATTTCAAAGAGCAGTTCAGTGGATGCAATTGAAAAATCGTTCCACCGGGCATGGTTGCATCAGGACTTAATTGTGAGCAGCTACAGAAGAAACGGCGCTTCGCTCGGCCATTGCAATCTTATCGCATTGAGCAAGTCAGCTGGTATTAAAAAAGAAACTGGTCTTGAATTTCCAAGAGTTTTGGCCAGGTAGAGAAGTCTGCGATTCGCAGGCGCACGGGCTATCGTGCACATCACTACAGTGTTGGCAAGGTTAGGAGTGCGAGTGTGTGACGAAGTGCTGTCTCAAGTAAGCCACTCAGATTTGTTACGTGCAAAAACATTTGAGAGGCTCGGACGTACGCAGCCACACCTGAGCAGCATGAAAAAGAAACGTAAAACCAAAGCTGCCCAGCATTGTTTCTTTTCTTCTCTGCCCTCATTACTAACACGATATTCCTTCATGACTGCATTTCCATAAAGTACAAGTGTACACCCATTTGAAGGAAGCATTGGTCTTGGCGACTGTTGGCTTCCTTCATATGAATGTCAAAACGAGCCCCGTGATTTCCCTACCCTTGTCTGCTCAAAACGTACAGCCAGATACTAAGCTTCGTAAATTTGGCCACTGAATGCGCTGACGCCATCTGTTGCTTCTACAATGCCGCTTAGTTCACTAAGACGTGCCTTGAGGGCTGGACTGTTGTGATCTTGCAAATGCGTGGCTGGTATGTTGGGTTTAACGTCCCGAAGTTGCATTTGGGCTATAGGCGCAGCTGTTGTGGAGGGCTTCCGGCTAATTTTGACCACTTGGGGTTATCTGATGTGCACTGACATGGCACAGCACACGGATCTTGTGCACTTGGTCTTAACTAGAACTCTGCCTCCTTTGGTTTCTATTGCAACACTATCACTGCGGCCAGTATTCGACCGCGACA
Source organism: Amblyomma mixtum (assembly GCF_055824585.1). Lineage (NCBI taxonomy): Eukaryota > Metazoa > Arthropoda > Arachnida > Ixodida > Ixodidae > Amblyomma > Amblyomma mixtum. The sequence continues at coordinate 155,569,228 of NC_143014.1, read as the reverse complement.
CCTTGGACTCAGTAGCCAAAATACAGAGAGGCGTGTCACTGTGGTAAAGTATCTTACAAATTCAAGGAGGGGGTGCTGCACTCGTACAAAAGGCAAGGAACAAGCATAATGGCTCTAACAGATTGTCACATCCAGCGCAACTAAAACTGCTGAGCATTGTGGCACCTAGAGACTGGCTGCCGCTGGTCAGATATATGTACTTACAACCCCGGGGGATCTAGCAGCAGCACTGACCAATTGGGATCAATCAAAATCTATACACTGAATGTGTTCGCACGTCAGCACAGTTTCTGACTGGACACCCTATAGCGAAAGATGCGACAATCAAAGCCTCCTTTGGTCAGAAAACGGTCATCACGCGTGAACATCCCTGTCATTTCTGCCAGTTATCAGCTTGCCTCACTTCTAGTTACCACGGCAATGAACCGTTTTAGTGAGCAAGCGTTGTGGTGCCACTTCCAACGGTCAGCGCCGGTGTTGTATTATCGTTAACCACTATGTTCTCCCGGGGCAAGAGTGCAACCCACTTTGTGGATGACTGTTCAGTGCATACAACGGCTTTGCCAGTTCCCTCTTGATTAGCTGCTGAACAGATAAAGGCACCTGCAATTTGCAATGGGATGCCAAATTTCCTTTGGTTATACACGTTTTCACACCTCTGTAGAGGAGGCTGGTAAGCAAGCGTTTTGTCCTCCAGGCAACCGCTCTTCCCACGGCAAGCTGGGGCCTTCGGCCGGGGATCGCGTACGCCCGTAGCTTGTCTGCAGCTTGGCCAAAAATGGTGATCCAGTTGCGGACTGAGGGTAAGGCGTCGACGCTTGAGCGCTGGCGTCAGCGGCGGCGGCCGAGGCGGCGCTGCGGCCGTCCACGTAGTCTGAAGGAACAGACAGCGAGGCCCTGGAGCCCAGGTACTTGTGCTTGGCGGCCGCGCGGCGCCGCCGTACGAGCGTTGCCAGCGCCGCCAGCGCCAAAACCGACACCAGCAGGCCGGCTAGGCAGAGCGACGCCACGCAGCCCGGACCGCACGATGCTGCTGCAGCTGGAGCCACGGATTCCCCGCCAGGCTCTGCAAGAGTTCCAAATCCGGTTAAAAGGGCCACGGCCTGGCTGGTTACGCCAGCGTTGCGGACAAGCTCCACGCGCACGTGGTGCACTTTACCAGAAACTCGGAACACCACCTAACCAGTGCCGCTAAGCACAGCGACCTATCACCTTCTGTTCCGTAGCTGCTAGGTCGATCTCTTTCTTTCTTACGTCATGAACAATGTAAACGTGCTTGCACTATTTTTCAATGTTGAAAGCCATGCGCCGCATAGCGGCAGCCAAGGGAACTAGAAGCGCGTGTCCCGAATTCCTCATAATGAATGAACAGCGGGTAGACTCTGGCTCATAACAACAGTCTGCGACTGCAGTATTTTCTGCGAGAGGATACGATGACATTCGAAGCGCTGCATTGAGATGCTACTAAGATAAAACTTCGTGGTTCTCAGAGGCATGCAGATAACTTTGTTCGTCAGCGTGCCAGGTGCAAACATTTCCTGCTTACGTGACCTTTTGCTTTGTTTTGAGTATAGTGAAGTGTTGGGGAAATACAAAAGCAGCAACTCTGATTATGTCCGAAAGAAGTTTGTTTCTTTTAACTTATGCAACTTCAAAAAGGATTTCAAAACCGACCATAGTTTCAAAGGAATTAGACATAACACGATAATTGACGCGTTCTCTGCTGCGCATAGTATGCGCACTTTCTCATCATGCACACGAGCCCGTCGTCACAGTGCTGTCGTCACATTCTGTTCGTTCTTGTCCAAGATAGCATGAACCTGACCAAAAGCCCTTAACTGTTATCTTTATGCGGACGACACAACAATCTAACCTAGGATTCACATATAAATAAAGTCGTTGATAAACTTAACGTTGGTGCACAGAATGTATTCGACTGGCGCAGAAATAATTTGCTGTTCATTATAATGGATCCAAATCTAGCTTTAAAGTTTTTAGGTCACCCCATAAAATTCTTTGCGAAAACCTGTCTGTTAGCATAGGCTCAAGCTCAATCCTTTCAGCTGATTACGTATCCTTTCTAGGTGTAGTATTGGACAAACATCTTAAATTTCAGACCCACATTACATCTATTTCCCAAAAATTGGCGTGTAGTATTAGAGGACTAATTAAACTTCTCCCGTATTTTCATGTCCCTATTCTCATTTCCCTCTATTATTGGTTCATCCACTCCCACATTCAGTATTGCATTTCATCTTGGGGAAACACATAACATTCGCATTTATCATCTCTACAAACTACCCAGAACCAAGCAGTTCACATTATCACTTATAGTCACTACTCTGTAAATGCGCCTCGTCTGCTCCTATAACACAATATTTTGTCTGTGCCCAAAATAATCGAACACAAATTACGTACCCTTATGTACAAATCTCTTAAACAGCTACTTCCTTTTTCGCTAACTACCTACGACCAAATTCCGCGTCGCAACGACACACGTTTTGCGAATCACAGTAACTTCTTACTCCCTAAACCTAACACTAATTATGATAAACAAACAGTTCGTTTCTCTGCTACCACTTTATGGAACTCATTACTTGTTACCATGAAGCAATCATCAGATATGTGTGCCTTTAAATCCGCTCTTCATCAGTTTTTACAATCCCCCAAATAGTATTCTTCATGGTAAATGGTAGTAGTTTTGTCATTTATATCATTCTATGATTTTTGTTTTGTGTTGTACTGTACGCTTCTAGGTGTGTAATCTTTTTTCATTCAAATAAGTGTTTGGATTCTTTCTTGTATCACCCTCACTGCTCTTTACTGATGCCAATATCTTTATGATTTTTGAGCCTGCTGACCGTATATTCTTTTTTATGCGAAGCATATTACAATAGGTAACCCAAGCCTTTCGTGACGGTTACACGCTGTGCACACCACGTGACACAATGACGTCACGACAGATGAGAGACGGGGCTCCAACTTGTGCCGTCGCTGCGGTTGCACGCCGTGCAGACCACGTGGTATGGTGACGTCTCACCACGTGACACAATGACGTCACGACAGATGAGAGACGGGGCTCCAACTTGTGCCATCGCTGCGGTTGCACGCCGTGCAGACCACGTGGTATGGTGGCGTCACACCACGTGACACAATGACGTCACGACAGATGAGATACGGGGCTCCAACTTGTGCCGTCGCTGCGGTTGCACGCCGTGTGAATCACGTGGTATGGTGACGTTACACTCCCGCGCATTTCGAACGCGCGTTCACACTCGGTGTAGGTGAAACGGTCGCTCCACCGGGCAGGCGGACGCGGCTTCCGTGGCAATCCAGGCGCTACCCAACGCGCGTCTCGGGGTTAGTCGGCGTTCCACTGTAGCCATGCCGTTGTCTTCCCCCACGACGAAGGCTTCTAGTGGTTGTATTAAAATGACCAAGTATTCAACCAAGGAAAGCCATGTATTACCAAGCCTAGCCATCAATATACCTCGCATCTGACTAGGCTTAGCCTTAGCTAAGCCTCAGCCATTTTTTTTACAATTGTTCTCACAGGAGGTCCCGTCCACAGTCTCTGACTTTGGGACCTCCTTCTGTATTCCAGTGTTTATTTTTATTCTTGTACCCTAAACGTGCAATAAACGAACCTGGAACCTTCAACATCCAATATGGTTCATTGAATAAGTACCTGATGTACACGCGTGATAACTAACAGATTTTTACGAACCTAATGCAAGAGACTACCTGTAAGGTACGCCCTCAGCGGACGGCTGTGGATTAATTACAAACAACTAGGTGTTATTGGTATGCAGAGAAATCTCAGTGCACGAGGAATTTCGCACCTCGCCTCCACCGAAACGCTGCCGCACGGACCAAAATCGGACCCGCGTTTTCGGGCAGAGTATACTAGAGCACCACAGCCACTTAGTCGCCACGGCGAGTCGAGCGTAAACTAAACGATAAACAGTGCACTGCGACCTACTAAGCCACAGCTCTTGGGAGCGATTAATGACCATTGCAAGAAGCAAGTTTGAGAAGCTTTTTGTTATTAGGGTAAAACATCCCATCCTAGGACTGAGATGGTGTAATGTAGTAAAGTGAATCTACAGTAGGAATCATTGAGATCAAGTACTTTGGCTGCTCAGGCTTTAAAACATTCTCTAATTCATTCTCCGAGTTACTTTGCAGGGTGATATAATCAGCAAATCGGTGGATGCTGCGGGGTTTCCCGTTGACTGGTATTCCTAATTATTGCCAATCCGAAGATTTGATGCTGTTCGTGGACATTAAGGGAATAACAATAGAGAGCGTGTGCCTTCTTTCCTGGCTCCCCTTCTGATCCATATTATCAGACTCCTCTCGTCAAGGATTGCGGTCATTGTGCGGTCCGTGTAGATCATTAGTTAGGATATTGACATCTGTTTCTTGGACGCATTGGTTTCGCAATTCCTTCGGAAATGCGGAGGTTTCGACTGAAAGAAATGTTTTACCGAGGTCTAAAAGGCCATATAACATATATACGGACTTGATATCTGCGTATTTCTCTGCAAACTGGTGGTATGAATGTTGTCTACCGTCAAAAACTCCTCCTTAAAACTAGCCTGTTCAATAAGGTGAATAAAACTTTGAGAGCAATTACCTCACTAAATTTCCTGTATAGAGCTAACTTTCACCTAACTGGTTTATATTTCCAAGTACGTCAATTACTTTTGTTGTACATCAGCGTCATGTTAGCATTCCCCAGTTCCTTAATGCAATCGAGGTCAAGATCCATTGGTAATACACGATCGGAAATTTTCTGAGTACAATAGCTGTGCTTCGTTGTTGTTACAGCGTCATCTCGCCTTAATTATAACTCTGCTCAAATATTCAGTAACCTTCATTTTGAACGTTAAAGGCGCTATGCATCATTTGCCGGACGTCTAGTATTACGCTCCCTGTACGCGACCCCCGGCACCTGTCTTGGTTTATTTGAACTAGAAAAATCATTACTGAGCTAGTTGGTGTGTGTTACCTCTTGAATGTGAAGAGTGCAAACAGACATAGTTTGCAAAAGAACAGGTACGGACAGCTTTTACTTTCTGTTTTTTTTTAGCGAAGATCAGCGCTTACAAACAAGCAGAAGAAAAAAAATTCGACAGAGACACTTAAGACTGCTTACATGTGGGAATGCATTACTGTCCCTGGGTGCCCTGACACCCAGCCATGCCCACATTACCCCCACACACGCGCGCGCGTATGGCATCACCCGAAACGCTGCAAGACGAACTGTTGCATCACAACTTCGGTAAGAAAATTCTTTTTTCGAGGAGAGGAAATGACGCTCTGCCTCATGTCTCGATGGACACCTAAACCCCCTAAGCGAAGAGGTAAAAAAGCCTGGGAAGGCATACAACTGAAGGTGCATATGTCGTCGGTTCGAATCCTAATCGCAAGCTAACCTCCAACTTGACTAGCACATGTAAGCTGTCACAAAAATGAACAAGGGAGGGGAAAACCTCAGGTTGCTTGAGCCAACGTTTCGACAAGGGGACTTGTCTTCGTCTGGGCTGTGTGTGCGACGAGAAATTGTGTGTGACGAGAAATTGTATGACACCACCCGGAACGCTGTACGAGAAATGGTTGCGCCGCAATTTTGGAATGTTGTCGGGACAAGTGGTGCCACATTGAGGTCGGCGAGGGGTGAGTATACACAGAAGCAGCTTTTATAGCTTTCCTTTGTAGCCGTATGGGTGCGCTTGGGTGGACGTCAGTGAGTAATTACTCCCTTATTACAAATCTACTCCACCTTGGGGGATTCCCCTAAACATTTGACCAACACTGTTCCCACTTCGAGTTATTGATAAATTCGCTCTCGCCCTACCATAAGCTTGCCGTCCCGGTTAACTCAATTGGTAGAGCGACTGCTCCGGTGAAGCGGTGGTCTCGGGTTCGAACCCCGGACCAGGACGAGTTTTTCTTTAACTGCGAAGTTTCCGAGAAAGCTGTATAGCTTTCCTTTGTAGCCGTATGGCTGCGCTCGGGTGGACGTCAATGAGTAATTACTCCCTTATTACACAGAAGAACGACATGTATATGATTGTTTGAAATGGCGGTGCTCGGCTTGCTGTGTGCTTCCTAAGCCGCGTAGTGCCGTCATCCTTTTTGCTTGCCATCGCTTGGATTTTACAGGCCATCTGAGAGTAGAGCACGCACACACACACGCGCGCGCACACACACGCACGCACACACGCGCTCACACGCACGCGCACGCACACGCATGCACACACACACACACGCACACACACACACACACACACACACACACACACACACACACACACACACACACACACACACACATTTTAAGCGTCAACTCCGGCAATGTATGATAGCGAAATTTGGTTGCTGTAGAACGCGTGCTTTCCTGCAAACGCTCTAGCATTCAAGATTCGTCACATTAAACTTGGAAACGCTACACCAATCATATAGGTGACAACACTAACAGAAAGTGGTGTTATTTGCGCGATAACTATTCTCGGACACATTTTCTTTAAACTTAGTTCTCTATACAACACTAATACGCCCTCAAAAGGAGTCGACCATAGCAGTGAAGGATCTTAGCCATGATTATTTGATGCTATCATTTGAACTTGGCACCATCAAGAACGTTTGATGCCATCGAGATCACCTGAAGCCACCAAAAACCTCGTATAATGGCTATGAAAGCTAATTTGGCGCTAGCATTATTCGGCATCTCGCCGCAAGGTTTCTCATCACCTTCTGAGTTACATTATTTTTCTACATTACATAATGAGCTCATTCAAAAACCTCTTCTTATATAGTATTGCGTCCAACATTTTCGCAAACATGGCGTCCGATTGTGCAAAGCGTTTTGGTTTCTTTCAGACAATTTTATCTCGCAGATTCCAAAGGTCAGGTAATGGCTGGTGTGTTTTTTAATGGGGTTTAACATCCTGAAGCGACTCAGGCTATGAGGGACGCCGTCGTCGAAGACTCTCGAAAATTTCGACAGCCCGGGGTTCTTTACCATGCACTGATATCGCACAGTACACGGAACTCTCTAGCACTTCGCCTCCATCGAAATACGACCGCCGCGGCCGGGATCCAACTCGCGTGTTTCGGATCAGCAGCCGAGCACCATAACCACTGAGTCACCGCGGCGGCTTATTCAGGTATGGGAAAATGTTTCTGGTGAAATTGTATCCATTTCTGATCCCCACATTTTCCAGAAAATTGTAGCCAACTTTGTATAAACATAAACAACACTGAGTGCAATAAATACACGCACGTTTTCTTTTTTTTTGTTGGTTGGTTGATCTTTCTGGTCTTTACTGCATTCTGAAATACCCGTCCGGCCCTAGAGGTAAGATAATGTAGTACACTCTTGATTAAAATTTGCACCACTTTGCAGAATTACTCTCGGACGCTTTGGGTTGCTAAACGCTCTTTGTTTTCTGGAATAAATGTTTTCAAACTTCCGGCCAACATATTCAGATGTTGAAAGTTGAGAAGCTCTCTCTGCCAGTGACCAAAGAGAATTTTCTCTTGAAATGCAGTGTCTGAACATTTTGGAAGCAATGATAACTCATCGCCAACGTTAGAATGAAGAAAACCATAGGAACGCAAGAACGAAACACATGTGACTTTGGAAAACCCCGATGGCGGTGAGTCATAAAAGTCGCGCAGCAGTTCAAAGTAGTTAAATAGAACTACCGTTGGCGCTATACAGCTTCAGTTCTGCGCTCATGGTAATCACTGCTTATCGAAACGCGTAATGACAGGCTGTTAAATTTTATACAAAAAATAATCAGTATACACTCGCGAACAATTCCTTCCTCTTTAGGGAGAACATTTTGGCGTTGCAACGGCTCTGCGATCAATACAAAATTGCTATCGGACTTCAACGAGGTTCAGAGCAGCGATTTAGGTAGCGAAGTCATTTTTAGTTTTTATCTAGCGTAAGTTGTTTTTTTTTTGCTTATGGTTCTGGCTTAGCTTCCCTTCAAGAGAAAATTTCCTAGCCTTCAGCTAACACCCATTAGCAGTATAATTGTCCGAATTAAAATGAAGAACTTATCTTCAGGGTTGTTGATATGTATAATTACCGCACGCCACCTCGCTTCACACCCTGCTGTAGTGTGTTCTTGGTTCACGCCTCGTATCAAAATGTGCTGGATAGAAATGAAGCAGAAGCATCAATGGAAACTGCCGTGTTTAATGAGTACGGTTAAATGAAGGAAATCACAAAAAAAATCTCTTGAAGGGAATCACATCTGTATTCTACTCCTTCACGCATATATTTTATCTACCCTACCTCATGATGTGCCCAAACAAAGAATTTTCTTGTGCCGTATCGCATGCAAAGTGCCTTGCGAAAATGGCTGGCTGTCTCGTCTACTCCTGCTAAAAAAAAAAATATGAAACGCTGTGTTTCGATAGACATTTTTATTTAGCATTTCTTCAAAGCTCTAATTTTTCGGCTTGAGTAGCTTAAGTTCCTGCTGCTTTCAGTATAAATGATTTTGACATGCACTGTCTTCATTCCCCACATATTCTTGAGTACACCTACACATCTTAACGACTGCCAAGGACACTGGTGTGCCTTTTTTCTACCGACACCAGACAAATTTCAGTGTTAGTGCACCTAGAGCGGCGGCGATCAGAAGCGAAAAGCTTAAAAAAAAGTTCAATCTAAAAGTAACTTTTGCAAGAGTTTATCCCCAGTCGGGCGACGTGAAAGTCTTAAGGGAGAAAATAAGCAAACACAACCTTCGCTTTTATCACTGTGCGAGATATGTTACCTGCTAAAAGTCAGAGCGACGAAAAGAACAGTTATTTATGTGAGGGAGGTGCTCGCTGTTCGAAGCCACAGCTGCAAAAATTTAAAAAGAACGACAGAAATGGTGAAACCACCCCAACATACATCGAAAGAGCGATCAAAATACCCGCTCAGCGTAGAGCAGAAACCCTCATGGCTGTCAGTTCGCGTACGAGCTTGCGCAGAATGGAAAACGACGTCTATGAGCAAAGAAGCAGTGCCTCTATGCGCGAGCTGGTTTAGAAATCGATGATGGAGCAGCTGTGGCGAGGAACTTGGGAGCCCATAGCAGACGTTTCGCTGTCGCGACAAAAATACCGAAAGTTAGCGGGGACAAGACCATAATTGGGCAAGATGTGCAGCAATCTATCCTCGCCGGTTCAGAGTCTTATTATATCCAAGCGTAATTGGCTAGCCTGAAAGCGCTCATGCGTCTGCTAAGGAACACATAAGATAAAACTATTTTTTGTTCAGTGGTACCATTTTTATGAAAGTTACTCTCTTTGCACGATCCAGAAAAGCGTCTGCGTCAGGTTTATACCCCCCTCCCCCCCAACCCCTCTGTTTTCTTTTCTTGCATTTTTTTCAGCCATTCTTCATGAGGCGTACTTTGGCTTCTCCGGTGCATGGGTGGTGCACGAAGTTTGTGCAGAAAGTCTGAAAAAGGACTAAAGGGATAGAGCTGAACGGTTATGTAAATGAGTGGAAGCAAAGGGACTAAGATTCGCCTTCATCTTCCGAGGAAAATATTCTGAACTATGTTTTTTACACCCAAGTAGAGTCCTTTTTGAAAAAGAGAAGTGGGTGTAGAAATAGTTATAGCGCTTTTTATCCCTTCGTATTAGCCGGCGCAAAAAACTAAGTAACTGCGGATAATTTTACGTACACCAAGAGCAGGGGCCAACACCGCATGAAAAGCGCCACTTTTCTGAGAATACTTCCGCCTAATCTCCATTTCTTCAAGTACCACCTCACGAGAGTCAACGTTCTTTTCTTTCTTTTTTTCAGCTTATTCAAGACCCTCTCATCCCACGTGGATAGCATGCATTTCCTTTAAAGTGACGCACGAGGATCGGGACTGGCGGTGGCTGAAAAGGTTTCTAACCGAAAGGCTTCAGCTCAGTTTGAGAGGTCAGGTAGTCTAAATTATCAAATCGTCAGGTGGTCGCACATCAAATCGTCAGGTGGGCGCACATCGAATCGTCTTTGTCAACCACACAGTTTTTTTTTCTTTTGTTTTTATGCGAAGCATATTGGTGAACCTCTGGCCCCGGTTTCCATGAAGCAGATTTTGTGACCAGACTTTCGCAAGACAAAGCGCGCACGAGATCCGCTTTGAAAAAGTAGTTCTCCTTAAATAATGTTCTGGTCGACACACCCGGAATAATCAGAGGTAGTGCCCTTAAAGGGCATCAAGGCTGTGCATAACCCGTTGAAGTTGCATTCCATAAAGCGGGTAATTATTATCTTTATAAAACCCCCCAAAAAATGCGCTTTCTAACACATCTTAAAAGTGTTCCAGACTTAACGTCTTTCTTGTGGATAGAAAATTCACAGTAAATTTGCGAAAACGTTGGGAGATTCTCGTTGGCTGTCCGATTTTCGTGGTTACTGGAGAAAAAAAGAAGGCGTCAGTAAGGGAAGAAAAAGCCTGACGACTACGACGTACGCAAAGTTTTCGCTGCCGATCTGAACGCACGTTCCTGACGCCTCATTTTAGGATGAGGAAAGTCTGGATGCATAGGCGAAAGATGAACATTCGGCTCCATGATCGCCGATGTTACGAAACGCTGCGCCCCCGTGCATGATAAATGCAGCGCGTTGGTGCGACCGTCTGGTCAGAACAAGCATTTCCCTTCGTTTTCTTTCGTTGCTTGTCTCGTGCGCCCTGCTTCACTTCGCTAAGAAGACAAGTAGTCGTCGCGTACGTGATAAACGACTTCCTTAAAGGATCTCTGCAAACGACCTCCTTCACTCAACGTGAGCCAAAGCGCTTCACACCCCTGAGCGCTCCTCACAGAGACCTCTTTATTTTATTTTTTTTTGTCGCTCTCTTTGCGTCTCTCTCCATCTTATGAAGAGTAGGTTGCATACTTAGCACCCCGAGAACCCACGAAAGCCTGCAGGACAGTGCTAATTGCAGGTCTCAGCGGGACCTTTGTTTCGCAATGGCCATAAGTGGGCTGATTATGACGATGGAGGGGATAATGAAGGCAAAGGCGACGACTCTACGAAAGAGTTCCTCTTGACGACCATGGCAAGAATCCTGCGCGCGCGCTGCCGAGGGTTCTCACCCTGCCTGTGGTCGAGGTCAGCAGTGGCCGCGGACAGCTGGCCGAACGAGCTCTGGCCGTCGGCTCCGGCAGCACCGTCGCTTCCGTGGGACCAGGCGGGGACGGCGAGCACGCTGTCGCGGCTGTCGGGCCGGGACGGCGGTTTCGTGCACGTGCAGCTTTCAGCCGAAGCGCACGAACAGATGCCCATGGCTTTCTCGATGCCTCTGCCGGACGGCCCCGCCACGGCCTCGCCCACCACGTGCTCTGAAAAATGCGCAAACGCGAACCTTTGCTCCAGCTGTTTGTCTCCTTCATATCTAAAAACGTCTGCGATCTTACTCGTCTGATAGCAAACACTCTGCGTCAAAGATCGAAAAAAGACCCTTGTCGATGCTGCAGCCGAAGATCCTAAGTTTGCTTCTGGTTCCGGTAGCACTGCTCGTACAGCAACCCCTGTGCTAGAAAGGCTTAGGATGATTACGATAGATTCAGTGCCCATTACTTTAGAGTTTCAAAGTGCTAAGGGCGCTGCCGTAGAGCTCCGCTACTCGGCCCAGCGGTAAACTCAGTGGGAACTTAACACTTGAAGTGTTAAGCACCCAACGAATTTAACACTTTTTTCTCGCCCAGCAGACGACGGTTTCTCACCTACTTCCGCATATTATACGGTAAATTTTCTGCTTCGCCTTCGTACGAGATGTGTTTCCTTTTCTGGGAGTTCGCTCTTCGTCTTCATGCGCAACTGCAGTGGTGCAGCAGGAAAGACTCTGCTTTTATCCCGTCTACCTAGACTCCGAGCTTATAACCTTACATATCATAGCCACCCATCTAGAGCACTAAGTAGCTGGTACATGCAGACTATCACACTCGGATTCTAACATAGCATACTATTATGTTAACGGCGATGAATAGCCGAGCTTTCTCATTGCACATTATCCAAACGATTGAGAAAAAGCTGGAAGTTGCGGATTCAAAACTGCGGTAATAATGCCGCCGGTAGCCTAAAGTAAGCATGAAATGCTTTTACTTGATGTTAACCTGATGATGGGGGCGGCAGAAAGTTATGTGGGCGGATGATTGGTTTATGGGGTTTAACGTCTCTAATCGACTCAAGCTATGAGAGACGACGTAGTGAAGGGCTCCGGAAATTTCGACCACCTGGGGTTCCTTAATGTGTACTGACATCTCACAGTGCACAAGCCTCCAACATTCCGCCTCCGTCGAAATGCGACCGCCGCGGCCGAGATCACAGCCGCGTCTTTCGGGACAGCAGCCGAGCGCCATAACCACTGAGCCACCGCGGCGGCCCAGGCAGGCGGAAGAGATTAGGAAGTTTGCGGGGGTAAGGTAGCCGCAGATAACACAAGACAGCGTAATTGGAGGGATACGTTAGAGGTATTTGTCCTGCAGTGGACGCAGTTAGGCTTACGATGATATTGATGAATCTGATGGATAATTTAGAACTATTCACTCAGGTTCCTAAGTGCTTAATATGGGTTAACTCTCCTTCTCTCCAAGGGGCCCAAGTGCACGCGCGAGTGACCGCAATCTAGTGCGCCTTTGGTGCAACACGCGTTTCCTTCATAGTGTGTAAAGGGCCTTCAGATTAAAGCTAGGTTTGCAATGATCCCGCCTTCATGGTTTATTTTTATGCTCCGCAATTTTGTAATCGGAATGCTATGTGCTTATCAAACGCTTCAGCACTTGAATAAATATTCGCAATAAAACATTTACATCTTTACGCGGAATATCACAAGCCTTCTTAAACTCCGCAACTGTCAACAATACGGCCCAAGTTTCATTCCGACATGTTCGAGTGCTTCGTTTATAAACCTTTGGCTAGCGTTCTGTCAGACACCGTGTTAAAGGGGTAAACATTGTTATGTTCATGCAAGTGCTAATTACCATAAACAGCTTATGCATTTCAAATTAGGCGAACCCCGTTCGCTCGCTCTCCTTCACCCTGTTAACGAGGGCGTCCTTTTTTTTCGGCTGGCTTGACTTGCCCGGCTCCTGCGGGAGACAATGCGGTAATGGTGACGGGGTGTACCTGCGCAGTCCTGCGGGCACAGAGTCGGGTGCATGAGTTCAAGCTCGTCGCAGGTGCCGTCGGGGCAGCTCTCCGGGTCGCCAGTGCAGGTGCTGTAGCGAGTGGTCAGGTGGCGACCACCGGAGCCGTGGCGCCAGCGGCAGCGGCCGTCCAGCGTGCCCGGGCCGCACGACGCCGAGCACTGGGCCTCGCTCAGCTGCTGGCCGCATAGGCGCCCTTCTGCGGGTAGCGGGAATGGGTCACCTTCGAAGTGTTTCAACGAGCACTAGTATATACTGCGGATAAAATCGTACTTTCTTCAGCATTCGTTTCTTTTTTTTATAACGCGATATTGTTACCAGAGCCAAGAGCGCGTACTTATAAACGCTTCTGTGTCTTTTTCCCTCGAGAGCGGCTTCAGTCGCTCTACATTTTCCTATATTTGGCCAATTACACCCTAAACCTACGAGAAAAACTTCCCCCGGAGGGGACAAAAATAATAAATAAATAAAAACAAAAACGCGACAGCAGAATAAGCTGGCTGTAAAGCGACATAAGAAGAAAAGTACAAAAGTAGCGCATTCACGCCTGGCGAAAGCTAAGACCCCACATTCACCGTAGCCAGATTACCGCCCATGAGTGAAAGAGCGCAAAAGAAATTATCACAGCGCCTGCGCAAAGATTCTGCCATTACCGCGATAGTCCAGCTGCGTAAATGGACTGGAGGAGGACGCATTACGCAATCAATAAAGAGAGATGACTATGGCAGAAAAAGAAAAGTAGCTCAGAAAGCGAAGTTTCGTACAGAGTGCGCGCACTTTACGAGTAATCGCGAAGCTCGCCTCTTTTCTTGATGGCTTTGTTCAACAACTCGAGCGACTCTTCGGCTTTTCGGTCCGGCGGTTTGGCATGCAAAGTGGGGAGTTACGTGCCATATTTGGAGCTGAGTGTTGGGCAAGACTGACTGAGACTGCCAAAGCGAGTTTGGTGACCGGCCGTCGCTTAGCTGGCCGCTCTGCATTTTATTGCATGAGCTTCGCCAGAGTGTAAGAGAAATAAAAAAAAGGCAAGAAATTTCTACAGAATTTTAATTCAACCGAGTTCTCATGACTGCACTGAAATAAAAGAAGAAATGTTTTTACACATTTAAAGCTTTTGCAGTACTCTAGCTTTCCGACACAAGTGTATTATAAAACTGTATAACCGTGGCGTTCATTAAAATGTAATACATTTGAACGGGATAAGATATGGCTACTCGAACATAAAGACTACATCCAGCCTGTCGGGTCCGTTCGCAAAAAGGCCAGAAGCTCGTAGTTCTTCCCAGCGCAAAAAGTATTGATTTCATACCAACAGAAGTTTAGCCAAGTTCAAAGCATGCAAGCGTTATTCGCTCCAGCAAGAGATAGCTCCACTTGAAATCTACTTTAGCAACCTACTAATTATGCAGCGCAGTATTTTGTGCACCGGGACACTCAATGCCCAGGTGAAGAATAGAGCCGTGGCGTCCATTTTATGTTGTACAGCGAGCACAGTGCCACCCCTTTCCTTTGGCTCATAGAACGAGCGCCCCGTGGCTCCAGACATACGTCAACATCTACTGTTGTTTCGGCTTAATCGGCCGCCTTCAGACACGAAAAGCCCACCATCATCACCGATACTCGTCTTGCATTCACGTATTCTTGGCCTCTCTGTTGATCACTGCTGCCCTTACAGCTCTTTACAAAGAAATAACGAGTGCCGACAAACACTCTTTTCTTTTGTTTTGATGTATGATGAGGATTATGTTTAATTCACATGAAGAATTGACCGGCGCATGCTCATCCGAAGCTCCGGCTGCTTAACAGCACCTTGCGTCATCGTACACAAAACCATTTTATTGGTTTATCCTATCCGGCTGGTAGTTTCTATTTAGGTAAAGCATATAAACGGCATAACTGCTGCCTTGAGATAAACTGACACTTACCGCAGCGCTCCGTGTGAGTGCCACCTGAAAAAAAAAGACAAAAATACTGTGTTTGTGTCGATCATTTTAATACACACACCATCATTTATGCACGAATTCGTTTTCTTTTTCGCTTATTGTCAGCTCGTCTAGTTTTATAGTTTTGTATCTTTTTCTTCCTTCGTTATTCTAGTATTGCGAACTAGACTTTCCCGTCTCAAGGAGGTTGTCTTCTGTTCGCGTAATTAACTGCCTTCGTCTTCGTCCCAATATCATATTCAGGCATGGCGCCGTAACTTGGAATACATTTTCCCCTCATACGCGCTTTCGCCAGTGTCACCGTGTGGCTCCGCTATAACGTGCACTTCACAGGTTCAGGCAAGAAGCCTTTGGCCGCCTCTTCCCCACCTTCAGCATCCTGGATGTGCACCTCGACGCGGTAGAGGTGCCGCCGGTTAGGCCCCCTTTCGCCCTCCTCCCACGAGGCCTCCAAAAGGACGCTCGTCTCGGAGGCGTTGAAGTCGCGCAGTCGCTCCTCGTTGCTCACGTATAGGATGCCCGTACGCTCAGTCACTGCGAGCCACGAGTTCGCAGCAGTCGGCCGACCATGGCCGGAGCTCGGCTCATCTGGCACCAGCCGGAAGCGGTGGTTGGACGTCGGCGCGGTCATCGACGAAAGCACCTGCAGGGCCAGAAAAACGCGCACCGGGGTCATTGACTGCAGCGCCGTGGTTGGCCGCAGCGCTGAATCAGGGGCTCACTAGCGCAAGCTGCCGCTGGCGACGCAGAAGAAAGCGCAAGCGTGGTTGACTGACAAGTTTGCGCGTAACTGACAGGAAATGCTAAGCGACGCGGTCACGCCAAGAGGCTGTTAAACGCACTACGTAACAGCGAGCCAGAATACTTAAAGGTGCAGTGAAGAGGAATCTGAACTCGTCTTTTTGCCGCGGGAACTCGATCTACACGTTCCGAGCATTCTTAGAAACTGCGATTTATTGCCCTGTGTGGCCGATTTCCCCAATTAATTCGAATTAATTTTTTTAATTCTCCCCCGTACGGTGGGCGGAGTCGACCAACGCGTGGAGTGCCTTTCACCCAGTCCCGTGGCGACTTGCCGCTCTGCCATTGGCGGAGTAATACGTAGTAGTCCGTAGAAGCAAATAGTCCGCGCGTATTTTTATTTCTGCGGGCTTGTTTTGCGGCTATATTATCTTCGAATGAAACTATTTATTCGCGTAAACCTAAAAAACAAAATAAAGCGAAAGCAAAACCTCCACGGAGCTGACTGAAAGGCACTCCACGCGTTGGTCGACTCCGCCCACCGTACGCGGAGAATTCAAAAAATAAAGGCGGGTGCCGGACGTTAATTCGATTTAATTAAGGAAATCGGCCACAGGGCAATAAGTCGCAGTTTCTAAGAATTCTCGGAACGTGTAGATCGAGTTCCCGCGGCAAAAAGACGAGTTCAGATTCCTCTTCAGTGCACCTTTAAGACGTTTGCATGACTTGTGGAATACTTGTTTGATAATGCGCACCAAGACGGGCGGAGTATTTTCGACCTTAACACTAAAGCGGGAATTCTTGTGCTGTTTAGAGGGCCTGTTGAATGAATATTGGAAAAGCGCGAATGCACACAACGCCCTTTTTCACTGAAAAATAAAATACAAGTCACTGACGCCCAGCTGCCACGAATATCTGGCATGAGAGACAAACACCTCCCCCTGCTGCTATTAAAAGATGCACGTTATTAACTGCATATAAATCAACCCATACTCCCAGAAATCAGACTAAAGTAAGAGCAAGCTAAGCAGTCCTTTTCTTGCCCTGTTAAACTGGAACATGAGACAGCAGTCAAGGGCCAAAGTAAGGATCGAATTTCTCGAAAATGGAATCACTCATGGACGTATTGCATGAACATTTTACAACCCCCATCTGGATTCCCATACAGCTTGCCGATGGCAAAGGTCATTGTTGCCGGAAACTCGTAGTAGCCATCAGTTGTTTCTGATTTAACATTGTCTTCCACGCCGTCGAAAGCTTTGGGCATGAAGAATTTTTTAAAATTTCTATGAATAATAACTAAAGGCAAGACACCTCAAGCATCAGTCACGCAAATCAGGGACGGGACTGATTGTAGGAAACACGATATATTTATTCAGGCGGTAAGCAGGTCAGGTGGTCGCTTTTGACCGCACATTGTTGATAACAATGCTAGGTCAAGTTTTCTTGGTTGCTCTTTTTAGGACACCCCAATGTAGCCTTTTTTTCGAAATAAATGTCCTACAGTTTTTGAACGAAATGTTGCTCGTGATAGATAGCTTGAATTCTAAAAGAAAGTAGTGCCTTCGTGACAAAGTCTAACCAAGAATTTTAGAATCGTCTTTTCTTGGGCTAGTTAGTTTTTCATGCTGTAGGTGTTTGCAGCGCACACGAAACACGGACGGACAGAAAAGGGTTGTGTTTCGTTCCCTTTTCTGTCCGTCCGTGTTTCGTGTGCGCTGGAAACACCTACAGAAAGAATTTTAGTGCTTTTAGAAGTGCTCTACATGCCACGTACTTCCCAATGTACGAGAAGACATACAGTTAGATGCCTTAACAAACAATCGGCATGTTGCCTTCAGGTGCGCAACAAAATGAAAGGAGGTAGAAGGGGGCTTTCTCTTATATGCTACCGATTTATCAGCGTTATCAGAGTATATAAGTGATTCTTCTTCGCGTTGCTTCGTGCGTATGAGCCACACGAGAAGCTCACTAAAACGATCGTATCTAACAGGGCAGGAAGGCTCTTTGTTACCTTTTTTTTCTTTTTCCACGTTTGTTTCATCCAATAAATCCTATTCGAAGACAATACCTCATGAGACATGAATGACTTAATATGCATCATCGCTGGACGCAACGCCTGGTAACTACGAATTATAAGAGTTTGTCTAGGTAGGCTGTAGGGTGTGCATGACAATATGGACATGCTGAAGTACTTATGACTCTTTGAAGCTAGAAGACACTGAAAGATGCCGCAAAAGTGCACAACACCGAAAACTTGTCTGTTCCTAAACTATGTTAAATGAGGTTTGATATTTACCCGCGCAAACACTGTCGCGTTTCTTGATAGCGAAACATTGTAGGTGTCCCTCAGAGAAAGAGGAGTCCTCAGTGTGCTGCTGTTGGACACTTCGATTTGGAACGTCACCTGAAAGAATAGATGACAGTGGCACGCAGCATTAATCCACAAAATTAATTCGGGAAGGGCGCCTTTTGGTATCTGAACTGGGTTTAAGAACAAACCTAGGAAAAAGAAAAACAACTTATGCCTCAAAAGTATTTCACTGAAACCAACGCTACATTTTTTTTTCATACTTCTAACCCACTGCTTTTAAAATTTCTCTAAAATTTAACGCAATACTGACCACTAGTACTAAGCTATTACTTCTAGTAGTAAAAACTCAGCTCAACATCAAACTGCTAATTGTTGCTATTTTGCACCAGAAAAGCTGTAATCTTCAAGAGATGTACGGATGTACCATCAGATCATTTTTCAAGTACAAAACTATGAGGACAAAGAATGATCTCGGTATGCCCGCGGTGCTCTGTCGGCACAGGCCAACTTCTATTCGTCCTCGGTCTCCCTTTAAAAATAAGTTCTGAAGCCGGGCTTTTTTTTTTGGTAAAGCTTTGTATAATTCCGCTCTAAACAGGCAACAAAGCTAACAAATATTTCCGCTTCGTAGCTTCATCCTAGGCAGGATCAATATCTTAAAAGTAATTTGGCCATAATACCATATCTCAATAACGACAGCGATACCAAAATAATGATGTGACAAGCACAATCATCTCGTTAACCCAGGGTGGAGGCTGATGACACTCAAACCTATCAGAATGAGTGAGCGCCTGAGAAGCGTAATCAGAGAAACGCTTCGCAAAAATGGGTGCAAAGTAGGAGTGTGCGAATGTAAAATTTCGTGAGTATCAATCAACTAGGATTTTTAGCGTCAAATATCGAATGTAATGTTGAGTAACGAAAGACCAGTGCACTGAATTATAACGGCCTTTATAAGTTTGTATGTTGCACCGATCTTTGTTGGAAAATGGGCCAGTAAACATCACGCTTAACGCATAGCTCTGACCAGTGAGATCAAAGGTTGTAACATTATAGTTGTGTTCACGGCAATAAGATCACTGTCTTGTTGTTGTCGCAAAGGCGGCGATGTATTGCGAAATAAATATTCCAGTTAGGGATACCACAACTGTATTTTCCTTAATAAGTAGCTATAAGATGTCATACGGAAATTAAAGTATTTAAAACATCGGAAATAAAAAACGCCGGAAATCATTAGTCTGAAGTAGCCGAGTTTGTTCGACTATACCTAATGCTTGAGAAACTGAGCTGTTGAATAGAATGCGAATGTTAAATTAGAAAATTCGAAGTTATGTTCAAAGTTTTGAACACTCGCACACCTCTAGCTAAAAGGAATTATACGTGTCATGGCTCCCGTTGGAAATCTTTGCATACGCGAAGGCCTCGGCAGCTGACCACGACTGCAGCGACGCATTACACTGCTAGAACAGACCAAGTTGCTGTCAAATTTGGCGCGCTGTACCTTGCTTGGAACGTCTGCGCGTATTAGACCGACGTCCTCCACGACGACTGCAAAGTTGTACTTGTCTCCTGGAAACCATGCGCCAGAGCTCCGGACGCCGACCTCTGCGGGTAAAGTTTCATTGCATTCAGTACACCAGCACTTTCATGCGTCGAAAACTGAAGTCACCCATGCCAAAGTTACGGTGGATATTCCTGCTGCAAAATGACTGCTTCCTAAAGGGTCGCGAACGCTACGCCTCTCGATGCGCCATACAGCTGGCCATCAAGGACGACGCTTAACCGACCTTCTCTAAACTTTAGTTGGCACGACCGCTGTCGAAGTAAACTAAACAACGTTTTCAGGTTGCTGAATCAGAGCGCAAAGCTTCCTTCGACGTTACAGTACGAGTCCGCGTATGTGCCCACGTTTCTGTGAATCTAGTCGCTACGGTAACGTGCGCTCAAGAGCCTGTTCCCGTTTTTGCTTTTCGTCGTTGCAGTCGAAGTCGTGTTGTTTGTATTTGTGTTTGCGCTACGTGCAGAGACATCGAACTGTCCGTTCTCTATCTGTCGGACACCAAAACGGCCCTCTGCACGCGCTGGCGAGAGCATGAATGTGACGGTGCAGAAAAGGAGTCAAGGGCACCAGGTTTGACGAATTCAGAACGCCATTCATGTGGACGTCGCCCCCTCTTATGGCGGTGCCAAGAACAAGTGTCGCTATACATTGAAAATGAGTTGAGCGGTCGCCTATTTCTTGCTTGTGAGCATTTCTACCGATGCAACTAAGGAGCTCAAAGATGCTGCTTCGCAAGTGAAATATAAATCGACGAATTTTATGTTCCGTTCGGTAAAAACAAATATACATTTAAGAAATTCTAAGTGCATAATGTGCAAACCAAGACAATGCATTAAAGCTGTAAATAAACAGCCTCTAACGTCTCAACAAGCACTGTAGCCGTTTCCGCTTCGCCTCAGTCAAAGAATAAAATTTGCAGCAGGACTCGATGCACGTGATAAAGAACATATGACGGCATGTCAACAAGGTTACTCCTGCCATGGAAGGAGTGCAAAGTATGTCTACAATTTCATTGCACAACCTAAAGGCCGGGGAAGGAAACCTGTACGCTCGGTCGTGTTGGTTGCAAATGTTCCGAATACAAAATTTATGGTTATACCTAGCCGAGCGAATTTTAATCTCAGTTAATCTTCGAAGGGGCTATGCCTTGAGTTATTTCGTTATTTATTAGTACTTGACTTAGTCGTGAATATTATAGAGAGCATCTTCACACAGGCGAAGTCCAACGTGCATCTTGGCAGTGTATAAATGCGCTCAAGAAATCCAATCGCACGTTGCTAGTATTTATGAACACACCCCGATTTTCATGGCCCGTGGCATGATGAGTCAGGTGACATTGCGATACGAGAGCAATGCACATGCTTACGGCGAATGTTTACTCTATTAAAACAGATTCGCGTAACGAGGCAGCCTGTTCGCCAGTGAGCTCTTTGTGTCTCGTGAAATACTGCTTGCAAAAGCGGAATGCGTAGACCGCTCAAATGTTGGCAATATTTTTGTCACGCAAAGCTAGAAAAAAATATCAAGGACATTGCTCCGGCACCAAACTATACTGCAGGGATAAGGCACAGCTTTACAAGCTTCACTCACTTTTTAGCTGAACTTGTGAGCGCAACACCGACGCCCCGACAAATCAGCTTCTCCAGACAAGTGGCCCAGCCAACAACGCCGGCAAGACCACCGTGAGACCGCCGCCTACTATGTTTTGACTTTCTGGCAAGCTTAAATCTTATTTATTGTATGCTGCCCAAATAGAAATATGAGCTGAACACCATTGTTGATGTAACGCAAGACACGGTTGTAAGCCGGCGACTATTCTTACGTGCGTTCAGAAATGTCATCTTCTTATCCGTGATGAACGTCTGAAACGGCAAGGCAGCCAGCTCGAAGAGGTTCAGGTTGTCCTGTTCCACCCGTACACTGAAATTGTTGGCGTCCTGGGAGTCTTGGTCCAGAACAGATATTACGCAGTCGAGCAAGTCACCCTGCATGTATGCGACACACCGCACATAATCATGACAAAGGTCGGTTTTAGTGATACGCTTGCACACACATTGCTCAAGTATTCAAACTGCAAAAGCATTAATAGGTCGTAAGCTGACTTTTACTAGAAAACTCGAAAGAAAGCTGTCGGTAATGGCTACCGAGTAATATCTTCCCAGGCAGCCGGTAAGAAAGATTCTATGAGAAGAAAAAGAAGACGGATAAGAGTTTTTAAAATACTGCGGGGCAACAGAAGGCAAAAGACACAGCAAAAGAAAAGGTGAGCCCGAGTGCGGTAGTTTAATAAATAATCCATCATTGCGCACAACAATACAGGCTACGGACGACACTCTCTCGGAGTTGCAACGGCTTGTCAGTTTACAGCGGCTAACGGAAGGAACGACTGTTTTCCGCTTGGACAAAAGAGGAGAACCGTAGAGGACGAAAAAAATACAAGAGGTTCGTGCATGTGCTGCACTTCTACGCATAGGGAGGGGAGCCTATGTGCTATTCCAACACTGATCGCAACACAGATTTGACGTGAAGCCTTGAGAACTAGTCCGTGTTCAATAAATGCCCGCATGACTCGTAATTCGGTCACTTGTTTTCAATAAATTTGTACGCATTTCATCAGAAACCGGGTAGTCCTTATGTTTAGTGTCGAAAATGGCATGAAGAATTCAAGGCGTATGCGATGCAAGCATTAAATTCAAACGTCAGGCACAACACACACAGATGGACCCACCAACGCACAATAATGTGCATATAGTTAGCTATCTGATATGCGATGCTATGCCCACATCTCAGCTGGCCGAACTTGAGCATTCCGAGATGCTTGGGCTCGCTTAAGGTGTCAATAGCACCATTCAGATTCTACTTCGCTATTTTCATACGACACATCAGTGTACGTTCTGTCTGCCAACAAACTGAGTGACTGTGAGAATTGTTGGAGGCACTCTCTTTAGCCTAAACTCCATCTTCAATAAGCAGTTAAGACCAGCAGTGCAAAAGCACAGCGGCATTCTCCCAATTTGAGGAAGCTGGTATAATATTGCTTGCGTGACGAGAAGCCTTGTACTATCAAAGAAGCTGATCCGGGTAATGTAGAAAAAAACTGACACCCCTTTAAAAGCATAATTTTTCGCTTCTCTACACACCAGGGACATTTTTTCTCATGTCGGGGTGCTCGTGCATTCACTGCCGGTTTTCCAATGCGCGAGTAAGCTGGATGCAACCTTATCACTACTTCGATACGAGCTCTTCGCTCGAACAAAGTGAGGCTAAAATGTGGCACCGCCGCTAGTTAATCTAGCCAAGTTCTCATAAATGCCCTTTTTTAACTCTTTAGTGCGTTAAGACGTTTTGACGCGCTAATTTCTTCGGAAGCATCATGAAGCGTATTGTGCGACCTGTGACACAGAGTGGAGAATTCTCCCGTGGTCTGCGTCCTTCACTGCGTATCTCCGTTCGCGATGCACTCTTCATGATACGTGCGATACTGCAGACACTTTCGAAGAGGTTGTATTATGACATTTTGTGCTTACGCATTTCAATTAGCTTACTTCAGATAGCTTGACCCATAAAAAAAAAATTGAAAAAGAAGGTGGGGAACACGTCCGTTTGCTGAGTGCTAAGAAAATGCTTCTCGAACCATGAAGTCAAAATTTCAGCATACCTTATGAAGGGAACGCACTGACGTTCGGCAGACTAGACTGCTTTCCGTCTGAGCCCTGGGCGGCTGATTGTCCAAATCCTTGACTTGGAGCGACACCTTGGCGGTCTCGTTCGAGTGGCCGGCTAAAGAGCACACCAGCCTGGCCATCACCGCCGTGCTGTCTGCGACGGGCGCCTCGCTCCAGAACACAGGTCGCGTCAAACGAAGCTGCCTGGAGCTTTCATCAAAAGCCAGCCAGTTGTCGTCGTCTGGAGCAGGGAAACACGGGGGGTTCATTCGCAGCTTTACTAAGCCTTGGAATCAGAAAGCACTTGATAACAGTCCTTTATATAACAGTGTCCTCACGTGTGTGTGCAGTATACGCCAGACAACTTTTAACAAGAAAACTGGGTGGCATTTTTGTCTTACTTGTTTCATAGCGCGCGCATTGTCTTTGAACAAAGATAATTTCAAAACTTAACAGTGTGTTCTAGCTGACATAGCCAATTCAAAGCCCTTTCTGAACTAAAGACCATATGTTGACCATTTAAGAATTCTTCACAGCATCGCACAACAGTTGTACCTAACCTTGCGTAGTGGCGCCTGCTTTGCAAGTTTGGCAGTCAGGTATGGTTGGTTAAGACTAAATAATTTGCCTAATTTTTTCTCGCTCTTTTAAGTTTTTATAACACTTTTATTTTTGCAGCAGAGTGGATAGCGTATACTGACCTTGGCGTACGGCGTAGCTCGGCTCGTAGTCCGGGCAGACAACTGCCATGGCGGGTGGCCTGACCACATCGAGCACGGTGCCAGCCTTTGCGACCTCATGGATAGAATATTCAAATTTGTAGCCCTCTTCACCGAAGCAGACCTTCCGCCTCGACGCACACGTCTTCGCGCGCTCTTCTTCCGATAGCAGCCGCACACGGAGCTGTGTGCGACTGCTGTTTTCGAACCCCTCGGCTTTGACGCGGGCTTCGACGACCAGGTTCCATTCCACAGGCCTGTTTTCTGGCCGCCCTAATGAGGCAAAAAACGCAAAACACAAAACACAGTTTCAGTTCATTTAACACGGTGCAGCATGATGAGTTATCCTTAAGTCCTCTGACTTCATGCCAGGCACACCACACTGTTCTCAATGTTGTCATTGGTCTAAAGGCATGAACTCTCAACATGCGAGGAATACAGTCTGCTTTCGCATGCGAGAAGCTACGAATAGCATGTGGCTTTTTTGTTTTGAACCTGAATATGTCGGATACGGAAAAATCTAGGGACAATCAATTGGATAGCGACATAGGCTGGCGCAGGCAGGTGTGTTCGCGGGTGATGGAAAGAAAGAAACGGAAATGACAAGCCTTAAATTTTTTGTTCATTGGTGGTGTTTTGAACACTCATGACTTTTCACGTCGTGGACCATACACGCTCCGTCACAGAACGATTAAACTCCGTGATTATCCAACATTTAGCATTTAGTTCACAGTTCGAATAATCAGAGGGGGGCTGGTCCCCACGCAAGAACGCATGCAAGGATAGGAACCCTTGTTCATGCAAGTAGACGAACTTAGTTCCCTGAACTCGTGAAAAACTCAAAGTGATTGGCTAAAATGCTAAAATGAATGGTTTGAACATTTTGTTGTACCCTTCTTCTATCACACAGTTCGATTTATAAGATGCTTTTATTTGATTTTCAAGAACATTTATTTATTAATTGATGGTACCTACAATGACCAAAAAAGCATTATTCTACGGGGTTAATTACATAAACAAAAAAAAAACGGAAATAATTCATGACGTTGCAAAAAGTGCAAAAAAGGAACAAGAAAGAAATGAATTATACAGCCGAGTAGTCCGCCATAAGCAGCATTTACACTCAACACGTGCATGTCAGGAGCTAAGTACGCATTCCGATATGCGCCTTTTTGTGACTACTGTGTTCACAAAAAATGCTGAGCCAGGAACCTTTTTCTACTTTGTAGACGCAACTATATTCAGTGAATTTAACTTAGTTGCAAAGGAGCGATTTCTCGTTCGCCGGTTAGGTGCAGCCGCTGCATTTTTACTCAGACCCAAATCAAGGCATCCAATTTACAAAACATACAACAAGAGTAAGCAGAAGCAATCCGACTCCCTGGCGGGCCACGGACTGAACAGATGTAATGCCAATCCGACTCGGAAGCAAGTGCTGGTAGCGGCATGGCGCTAGTCAACTGCGCTTGAAGTTATGCGTGTTCACAACATGCTCTAGGACAAAATCATTCGATTTCCATTCGCAACACTATCTGCATTAGAAAGGAAAATTTTGCGCAACGGATAAGCAACCCCGTTACCACCTCTTCCATAGAACCTGAAAAGGTCAAACTTGCTCGAATTCCAAAAGCTTGAACTCGCTTCACAGAGTGGCGCTGAAGTAAGGCAGTCTAGCATCGAAGAGGCAATTCGAAGGCTGTGAGCTAACAAACCGTGAGCGCACCTGTTTTGTGCCTGCTCGCGTAATACAAAAGCCAGACGCCCAGCGGAAAGGCGAAACTGCCTCTTGCTTGGGCAAACTTTTGGTTGCGTTCGTACGCTGCGGGGGGCGATGAAAACAAACCGAAGTGGAGCTCGACAGGAATAGGATCTGCATACCTGTAGCTCTGACCAGCAGGTATAGAGCGCGAGTGCAGGGACCCCAAATGAAGTTGTCGCTTACTTGGCGCAGGTGAAGGTGTTTTGCTTTCACGAACTTTTATCTCGAGCGCTCTGTCAGTTGTCGCTGTGTATTGAAAACTCAGCATGAGGTTTTTTTTTTTTTTCTGCAGTCGAATACGGTGATGAAACGTAAAGATAATATTTTTTATTCACAGCCTTATTTTGATCCAGAACAACATCGGTCAGCTCTAAAAAGTTGCGTTTGACATAAATAGGTGGGAGTTTTATTTTGGTCACACTCGGACCTATTGCGTAAGCACGGTGTGGAAGAGGCATACGTAACGGGGTAGAAAAAATCTAGAGAGACTGGACACTGCAGAGGAAAACTGACAAAATATCAACCAGGAAGGATCTGAGCAAGTTAACATAATCTCTCGACTGCTATTCACCGCGTGTTTGCAACAGGTATTCAGCGCATTGAATTAGAGAAAGTTGGGGACGAACGTTATTAGCGAACACCTTAATAAACGCCGATTCTCTTAGGGCATTGCCCTGCTACGTGACTTAGCTAGGGGAAGAAGTGCAGAGCACCATTGTGGATCTAGCTAAACTCTCAAAGCAGTACGGTGGAACTAAACATTAACATGAATACTAAACAATAACATTCAACATTCTCGAAGGGAGCAAAACTTTACGGTAGGCAGCGATGCATTTTAAGCGATCAGGGAATACAGCTATCCTTCGAGTAAAGTTAAGTAAATTAAAGGACCAGCAGGTTGGCATGTTTCCGCTGATTTTGAAAGTAGGTATGTTTACATCTGTAAAGTAACTGGGCTTTCTGCTAAGCTCATAACTTTATATAAAATCAGGCGGGAGGGACCCCTAAAAATTAATGAAAGCAAGAAAATAAAACTCAGTGCCTAATGTAAAAAGAAGCAAGAAACTTTTTCCACAGTAAACAACACGCTCGTTGGTTCCACTAAAGTTAATAAGGTTGGGAAGTGCGTCACTCTGTCAAATTCACTTGCTGTGTTGAGATTTTTCAGCACCAAAGCAATCTGTAACATGACAAGGACCACAGCGAAATAAACGCGAATTCTCTTAAGAGCACCCACATGAACGCTCGTATTCTTTCGGTAAACGATACGTTCCGCACCAACGTATATAGTAGCACGCTCGTCGAGCCAGCTGCGCTTACGGTGGGCAAACGGTCATGCGACTCGACCTGCACGAATACCGAGCGACGCAGTCTCTAAACTCAGCTGCAGCCGGACTCGATGCGGTACAGCGGGGGCTGCTTTCCACTCTCTCATTCACCCTTCTCCCTTAATCCCGTCTCGTTCACCCCAGCGCTGACAACTCAACAAAGTGGGCCATTAAGCGCGGTTTCAGTTATCCTTTCTGCGTATATGACGCAATGCTTCTTCTTTTCAAAGCAAGGAGGAGGAGGATGTAGAAGAGGAAATGCAGGGAGATTTTCAAAGCAAAGAAAAGACGCCGCGAGTTCGCTCTACGTCCTCTGCTACGAAGCAGTGCACAGCACCTTTCGTCCTTTCTTTTCATGCAGTTCGTGCATTGAATGCAACGCTCACAAAATTCACCTCTTACACGGTCGCTCAGCCCTCACACGGGCACAGTTTTGGCCCGCCAGCTGTAGACGCACACCCTTGATATGAGCTCTGCTGCGGATTCAGCGAAGCACGTGCTTATAACTTGGAAGTTCCGGCGCCCCTTCACTTGAGTTGTAACGGTGTTTACCTCAGCTATCGGCTGCGACAATAGCTGCTGAGGTGGGAACGCATGCTAAGGTCATTCATGACCTTGGGCAGGCATATCCAGCCGGATGCCCTTGTATACGAAGCTGCTACGCAAACGTATTTGCATTTAAGAAGTGTAATTTAGAAATAGGCTGATTGAATTCAGCCACAAAAAAAAAAAAACTGGCAGGAATAATTTCTTTCGTTCCTTGTCCGTTCACTAACATTCTTGCTGCATGCAAAGTGTGCGAACTAACGAGGTTTAAGGTAAAAAAAAAAGGTTGCAATAGCTATAACAGATGCAAGCAGTGAGAATAAGACGCAGCATTGTTGGCGGTCGTCTGGATCAAAAATTCGCATGTTTTAGTTCATGACTTTCGGAGTGATTATGTAAAGTATTCTGGTGTCAAACTCCTGGAGCTCAACAATAATTTCTAAATTTAAAGTGTTCGAGCATCTGAAAAAAAAAAAGATAAGAAAATAATAGTTTGGCGTATATGATCACTTATCACTTATTTTATGTTTTTCTGAGTGATTAGGCAAAGGAACTATTCGGATGTTAAACTCCTGGAGCTGAACAACAACTTTTAATTTTAAAATGTTCGATCTTCTGTAAAAACAGATAAGAAAATAATAGCTTTCTTCTGATAACTTATGTGATGTCTTAAGCGCAGCTTATTTATTCTAAGCGCAGCTTGTTTGCTTCACATCAGTATTCCATCGACACGAACCAAAACAGGAGTCAGAGGGAATAACAAGTTTACATGCCCCTGTAGCAATGCCTGTTGCAACTTCGTTAACTCTGCGCTTGTTGCCGCCTCCTCTCGTACAATCATTACTGGAGAGAACCGGCGTGCTAGAATGAGTGCTTAGCGGGTATAAACTCATTTGCTCTCATTCGCATCGCTGTTGTTAGGGGGAAGCGTGGGCGCACATTAATAGTGCCCTCGTATTCAATCATTTTCTTCTTTCTTGCAGCAGTCATGATGGCGTTCGCTTCCAGGAAACCTGCTTAAATAAGCGAATTTCCAACTTCCAAGGGGTTTAAGTTGAACACTACAGCGATCTCTCTGTTTGTTCCCATATAGAGGGATTCGATTCGCGGTGGCGCCAGACGTGCGCCTGCACTAAACACGCGGAATGACCCAATGTGTGCGCGCGCGAAATGAGACGACGCGCGAGCGCCAGCAGGCTGCCAGCCACACTTGGCTTTCCTCGCGGCAGATTTACGGCCACGCGGATGGTTAAAGAACAGAAAAAAAAAACTAATATTGCTTGCGCCAGGCGACTGCCGCCAGCAGCCTGGGAATTTATTTCTGCGTCACATAATACGCCAGTCCCTTCGGCGTTAACGCTGAAGTACGTACGCTACTCGGCTCGTGAAATAAGCGAATGGCCAGGACTCAACCCACGTCCGCAGAAGCCGCACGCAGGCGCAGACAAAAAAAAACTACCAAGTTTCATGTTTAGGCTTCGAGTTTACACTGCGCGGCTTCGCCCTGAGCACTTAGCCGCGAGATACACGTAAACATGGCCTCTTCGTGGGAGCTCTGCAATTCCTGCTTTTCAAGTAGTCAGCTCTCGTTTTTCTTTTTCTTCACCTGTCTCTCATGTTTGGAACAACACTTTGTTCGTCTTTATGCCAATTAAAGCTGCAGCTGCTTACAACGAAATAAAAAAAAGGACAGGAATGTCTTGGCCAGTTTTTAGGCCAACAAAATGAAGTAATCACGCGCAGTGATATCGGTCGTGGTGGTCATGCTAACGACCGCGTCGCGAAGAATAATGCGTCGGTGAACTACTGTGTGCTCGGAGGGACCTTCGATCACAAAGTAGGGCGCACGCTATTGATGCACCTCATAATCACCCATTAACAGAGCCTCGTTAGGCGCCGCTAATGGGGCACGAGGACGCGATCGCAGCATAGCTCGAGTGTGTGCGCCCACTATCTGCGCGTGTAACTGTTGCTCCTGCGTGGCGCCGTTGCAGCCCATGCGGTACGGACGGCGGCGCGGTCAGTTCCCGAAGGTCCGCGTGGGACGCTGAGACAGCAGCGCGCGTTAATTGCGCCCCCAGCGAGGGCCTATCGCTCTCGCGCTTGGCCGCGCCGGGGAGGCCGCTGCGATTGCTGGCGCGAACGTGGCCGACGCCTTCCCTTTGGTGACCAGAAGCGGGAGATGAGAGGAGACGATGTGGCCGTCGTGTACTCGGGCCACCGTCCCCTGCGGCCACCGCCGCCAGGGTGGGCAAGGGCCATTCACGGGAGCCTACGGGGTAGCCTTCGCCGAGCGCAAGTCGCCCCGAATCGACAGCAGCTCCCCGAGAGTGCCTCAGGATCGTCACCAAAGGTCACGAAGGCGTGGCGCCACCGAGTAACCCAAGCTGCCATTTCTGGCCGCCGTCAGACTGTGTGTATACTGTGCATTCATGCAGAGACGCTACGACTGTAAGGAAGGCCTCAGCAGAGTTGCTAGTGACGACGTGCGGAGCAGCATGCGTTTGTAGCATTACTTTTGTAGGTCTCACGTACCCATACACAGCGTGATAAAAACGGTACCCCGGTATAGCTACAGCTCCATCTTCTGCTTGATCATTGAGTGGCGGCAGGCCTAACAACAACACTACCCTCGCATGCACGGAAAATCGCAAGATGGATAACGGAGGCGTCCGAAAATAACAGCGGTCTTGTCAGTCGCTCCATGGCATCAATAGTTCATTTCCACGCAGTGCGCATCGTGTGAGCTTGCTGTTACCACATATACCAGACCGTAATTAACTGCCATTTTCCGCGCAGGAAAGCTATGAAAACACACAAAAAAGAGAGAAATAAACGCGTCGCTTAGCCAGAATTTTCTCCCCTCGGTTGCTCATGCCCATGGCGCTGATTATGTATGTTTCTCTTTTGTCCCTGTATTTCGCGCCGCTTTCTTTGTGACTCATACAGCGGGCAGGGGAAATGTTGGAAGGAAAATATAAACAAAGAACAGCGCAACACCCCCACAAGAAAGCTCACGTATTCTTCTCATGCCTGTGTGTGAAGGGAAAAAAAATGCGGAACGGGGGGGGGGGGGGGGGGGGTTACAGATATAAAGCGAAGCAAAAGGCGCTTCGAAGCGTTATTTGTAAGGCGAGAAGCTGCGCGTCAGCCATATACAGGCGCAATCATTTTGAAAGGGAACACGCAGGCCCCTGTTCCCGCATTCTATAAACCCGAGGTGCATTTGAGTATCATATGTTTTACAAAGCAGGATGGCTGTACACAGTGAAGCGTACGCTGGTTCCAACTGCTGCTTTCGAAATCGGAGGCAACGTTCTTAGTATTTGTGCTCCTCTTGTGATCGGAGGCACTCCACGTTGGAAGTATGACAGGACTTGCTTCCAATATTAAGAATTGCCAAAAGCATGCGATCGGCCTGCACCGGCACACGATCGCTTATCATTTTGCATTGGCCGCACACGCACGCATGCACTGCCACTGCGTCGCGTCAAGTGGCTGACTAAGAAGCCTGAGCTATGCCGTTGTGACTCTTGTTTCATTTTCGATTTGTTTCTTGAGTGCTAAACACTTATTAGCGCCGAGGAAAGCCAGCCACAGTTTCCTGGACGACTGGTGTTTTTTGCTCGCCCTTTTGCTCTCTTTATTCGTGCTGCTATTCTTTTTTTCCTTTTATTTGTGAAATAACTTCCGAAGCCACGTGTCCGTTTCCAAAGCTCGAATGGAGAAACACAGGCGACATTGTTATGTTTCGGTCTGTTTTCTTCCTTGTAGAAGCCGTCTGTCCTGCACCAGTTGACGCTGTAGCCATGAACCGTGAATCTTTAACCCGCCGCGGTGGTTCAATGGCTTTGGCGTTCGGCTGCTTCCGAAGGTTGCCGATTCGATCCCGGCCGTGGCGGCCGCACTTATATGGAGGCGAATTGCAAAAACGTCCGTGTGCAATGCGATGTCAGCGGTCTAAATTAATCCGGATCCCTCCACTATACGGCGTCCCTCGTAGGCTTAGTTGCTTCGAGACGTTAACACGCCCCCCCCCCCCCCCCCCCTCTTTCTCCCATACCAGTGCTACTTTCATATTCTTTCATGTATCTGTCTGTTCAAGGATAGGCACAATTACAGTATTATTGGGGTTATAAAGATCGATGAAATGTTCTTACGAATATGTTTTTGTTGGGAGGACAGTGACTGAACGATTTTTTTATTTCTCACTTTGAGAAGATTTTTTTCAGCTAATAACTTCGACAGTTTGCTCCGTCAGCTCACGCGTGTGCGCGGCACTTTTGTTCCTTGTCTCGGCGTCGTCTTAACGTATGCCAAAGAAAGTAGCGCCACCACCTCGGCAACGGGCGCCACCTGCTAAAAAGCGGAAAAGAGAACCGAAGGATCTTGTGGTGCAACAGATTCTGTGCACGGCACAAGACAGCCTTAAAGCATTGAGCTCTACTCGCTGCGGAGGTGCTCTGAGCAGTCATTCCACGTCGAGCAGTCTTCTCGATTGCTGCAAGGCTGCCGGCTCGCATATCTTTCTCTCTTTCAGGCCTTTTTTATTGTCTTCCCTTCATATGAAGGGCGCCAAAGAATATTTTTCTTCTTTTAGTCGTTGTTATGGCTTACAGTTAGAGAAGCCTGCCTCGTATTTCATCGCTACGAGCAGACAGGTTTCGCAAGCTGACTTCAGACTAACTTACCCGTGAAGTGGAAGATAAGATGAGACTGCTTGTTCGGATAAATATAAAGTGAAGCGCAGCAGTTAGGAGATTGTTATCTTTTGGACGACGCTGCGTTAGTTAGGAGATAGTTATCTTTTGGGCGACGCTGCGTTGAAATATTCCTAAAAGTTCAGCGGAAAATTTCAACCCAAACCACAGCAGAACCATTCTCGCTTGACCCTTTAGACCAACTATAGTGGCCCAATCCACGGATGTGGATTTCATCAAGTTCTAATATTGCTCCGAAATGTGGCCAAGTCGTGAAATCAAATCGCGTCCGCCGTGCGCTGACGCGCTTTTCTACTCTCCCTTGTACTGGCTGT
Source organism: Amblyomma mixtum (assembly GCF_055824585.1). Classification (NCBI taxonomy): domain Eukaryota; kingdom Metazoa; phylum Arthropoda; class Arachnida; order Ixodida; family Ixodidae; genus Amblyomma; species Amblyomma mixtum. Next base: position 155,536,450 of record NC_143014.1, on the reverse strand, counting down.
TTTTCTGAATGGCTTCCTTTTCCTTTTGCGAAAAAGGCGAGGCTTACAGGCACTTTCAAGCGAGAGCCATACCGCTTCGACTTCCTACGCCTCCAGACACCCATCGGAAACTCCGCTACTAATTTATGTAGGACTTGTCCTTTGATTTTCGAAATCCTTTGCGAAATCCCAGGAACGGTAACACCGTCTAGGCTCTGGCTCGTACCAGTGTGAGAGGAATTTCATTATCTTCCTACACTGCGGCAGCTCCTCAGAGTATTAAAATAGCAAGGCGGTTCTCCGGCCGTCAGTGATGCGGTTAAAATATTCGCCATTATGCACACACGCTTCCTGCCGTAGTCCACTAAAGTTTTAACACAAAACGGAAAGAAAACAGTCCGAGGACGTCTGAGCGCTACTTAAGGCCAGCAGCCTATAAGCCTGCCCCGTATCGTGTGCCACCCCCGCTGCCAAAACGTGTCCAGCGAGTATGATGACAACAGTTTCAACAGTAGACACTAGTAAAATAATTGCCCGCTTTTTTTCCTGTCACTTCACTCGTGTACGAGAGCCATCAGGACCACTTTCACACATTAGGAGTTTCTCACATCAGACGGTAAGATCGATAACGTTAGGTGCCCGAGAAACGGCATTTGACGCTTTGAAAGGCACCGAAGCTGGCAGTTAATCCGGATGAGTGAAATTCACCCAAGGTTGCTGAACGCGCGCCAAAACGTGAGTGCGCTTTTAGGCACGCTTCAGTACCTGAGTGCACTTTCGCGTCTCGGGTGCCCCGTTGCAGTCTATTCGCCGGAATTATACAGCCACGGAGGGCACAGTATCAGAAGTGGCACGATGCAAAAATTGCTGGCGACGAGGGATTTACATACCGTTCTCTCGCAGGGTGTCAGTAAGCGTGACATCACCGGTGACGGCTTCGACGTCGAAGGGGGCCGACTGACGCAAAGACCGGGCCCCTGGTCGAAGGGTCCGCGTGGCCGACACGAGGCTGTAGCGAAGCGAGGGCACGACGGATGGGGGCTCCTGCGCACCCGCGGCTGGCGCCAGGGGCACGATGACGGCGCAAAGGGAGAAGAAAGGCCGACCCACGGGGAAGTCGGCAGGCAGCTCGACGGTGGCCTCGCGCGCCTTGCGAGGCCACTCGGCCAGGTACGCTGCGGGAAGGGACGGACACAGGGAAAAACAAAGCTTGACACGCTATCTCGTCATTGGCGAAAACGGCCGCACTACACAAAGTATTGTCTGCGCAAACAGCGCTCGTCTGCCGAGCCGGAGTACCCGGGTTCGAACTCGATCGCGGGTGCCACGTTTCGAAGGAGGCGAAACGCAAGAGGCGCCCGTGTGCTGTGCAATGTCAGTACAGGTTAAAGATCCCCAGGTGGTCGAAATTATTCCGGAGACCTCCACTAAGGCACCTCTTTCTTTCTTTCTGCTTTCACTCCCACCTTCCTCCCTTCCCTTACGGCGCGGTTCAGGTGTCCGCCGAGATATGTGAGACAGATAATACGCCATTTCCTTTCCTCAAAAACCAATTTATCACAAACAGCGCATAGCACGTAGAGGAGAAGGAGAGAGGAAAACGTTTATTGAAAAACGTTTATTCAAAAACGTTTGCGCCCTCCCGCAAGCACGCGGTTTCCGAATGGTGCGAGAAATGACCCAAATTAGTCGAGCCACAGCGGCGGGGCTAATCGCGTTTTAGCAATTCGAAAAACTTATACGGCTATTACTAACGGCCGGCTACAAATCTCAAATTGAAATCAGGTGTCCATCTGTAGTTAAAAGTTAACTATTAGAATTTAGTTAATCACTTTACTAGTTAGCATAATTCGCCTGTTATATGGTTCCCACCAACACTGCTCTTACTATGCCGCTAAAATCTTCTCTTTACGTCAGATACCCCATTTTTTTAACTTCTACCTTCTAAAAAAAAAAACACCCGGTATATTGCAGTATGATTCCAAGTAACCAAGTATTAATCGAAAAGTATGAAATGACTGCGCGTTACTTGGTAAGACGGCGCACTTTATTATTAAAACAATTAAATCACTTTCAACGACAACCTCTTATAGATGTAAGTGGCAAACAAGGAAAAATCGTAATATTCTATCAGAAAGCGTAAAATAATGGCGTCTGCGTGTGTTGCAGCGATGCGCGTTCTACTAAGTTCCAATAATGCAGTCGATTCTGTCTTTTGTCAACTATTGCGTTCTAGCGGCCGAGTTGCCGACCACGAAGAGTATTCAGAGGAGTTTCTTCTCTTTTATCTGGCTTGCGGCACTGTCACAGTCCTTACAAATGCAAATGAAAAAAGTCTAAAGTGTTGCCAGAGTAGATATGAGGCGAGTCGTGCATGTAGAGGGCGGCGACAGCAATTATGTTTGGTTCATAGCTTGCCGTAAAATACTTCTCACACAAATACAGCGTTTCTGACCCACATTTCGACGCAAAGGCGGCTTCGTTAAAATTTTAACCGAGAAGAAAGGTGGACATCTCTGGTGACAAAGTTTCATGATATAAGCTGTTCTGGCGTTGAGCTGGTCGGTTACAATCATTTGATCACTGTTTCCTTCAATCACTACAATTAAAACGTGTAACTATTTTTAGCGCAGCAGAAATGACGGAGAGGAAATGAGAAACGATAAAAAAATTAATAAAGACACGATGAGAAGAAAGCCCTAATTTCTGACCTCCTTCCTTCTTCACTTCCGAAGAAAAATTTCTGAGTGCGGAGCCGTGAAATGAGATATTGCGACCGTTAGTTTCTTTTTTTTATTTTCTTGTGTCTTCCTCGTTTTCTTCAGTTTTCCCCCTTAATGCGCACGGCATGTGGCATTGTCAATCGGAGAACAAGGGCCGTTTAGTTCGTTTACTATTTCTGCGAGGAGAAAAAACAGAGTGTCCAATTCCCTGAGAGCAAAAGAAAAGGTCAGCCTTTAAAAACACTTTCCTTGCGAGCACCGCCTCCGCACAGAGGTCTTGAAACGAAAGTCGGGTTTGTGTGGGAACCTCTAAATGATACTCGGTTACTGATTTCCGGATATGATTCGCTCCTGGCAACAAAGAAAAGTCCCTTTTTTTTTTGGCGAATATCCTACTCGGGGAGTATGACGACGTAATTTTGGCTCCTACATTTTGATTGGTAGATATTATGGCTCTCACTGAGTGTTTCGGGTACCGCACATGATTTCCCTCATATCTGAAGAACAAGTACGGAGAACATATTAAGTTCTCAAAATCAATTACAAGCTGATAGAAATCGAGGGCAATACGCGTTTTTAGAGTGAAATAGGTAATGAAACGCAAAGAAAAGCCGCTAGAATTCACCATGAAAGTATATAACTTGGCTCACTCTACCCCATAGGAGGTGGACACGAGAGAAAGAATGGCGAAAGTAAACGAGAAAAAGTAGCCAACCCACGCGCGCACACTGCCGCACGTGGCAAGGTCAGACGCGTTCGTTTTTCTTTGGGATAGATGGCAGTAGAACAAAAAAAGATATTGTTACGGGTCAAGCCCGCTGTGCCCAAGGGAACAAAGTGAAGCCTCCATTTTGGTTTTGAACGATGACTAGTAAGATTGGTGTGTCAGGGTATTCTGGCCTGACAGTGGTCGATCCTTCAAACAAACCTACTGGCTCGTCTCCTCTGTACATTATGTTGGCAACCAGGGCGAAGCAGGCGGTCAGCGGTCTCAGATCTGTGCTCAGCCCCCTCAGAGTACGGCGCGGGTCTTTCCAATACGGAGGAAGTAAGGTGCCGTAGAAGCGATGTAAGCCGTGTCTAAGAAGCGTTGACAAGATGGATTCTCCACAATGCGTTGTAGGGTCTATGCGTGGTGTTAGCCGTCTTCCACTCAAGCATTTGTACACTACTCCCACCTTACGTTTCTCAGGCTGAAACGTATAAGAAGAGGTGTTCTCTATAGGCGGGGGGAGCAGTTTTGTAACAACGTTGTCAGTTCAGTCATGGTAGACATAAATTCATTGATATGCGACGCATCTTTCTAATTTGTGCGACGGGCAGTTTTTTTTTTGTTCGATAATCTCTTCGTTATGTTAAACATCCTGTCGCCAAAATAAAGGCAGACGTGGTGGCAGCTCTGCTCCAGTACCGCCGTATGGCTAAGAGGAAGCGCTATTTCTGCTGTTGACGAACTGAGGAGGGTCACGGATCGCCTGCAGCTCTCAATGAGTAGCTTTTGTTAGGGGGGGGGCAACCACAGAGCGGGCGGAGCAACTGAATGCGGCCGAGAAGTCGGTGTAAACATGTGCTCCTGCCGCACATTTCGAGCGAGAAGAGCAGTCAAGGAACTCCATATCCTAATTTTTTCCGAACTCTAAAAGATGTTGTACGCAGTGCTTGTGCCGGGCACCATGGAGTCGATGGCCTTTAACG